>NC_073377.1:91567245-91892037 GCF_028641065.1 Leucoraja erinaceus
GCTATTGACGGAGTGCAACGTAGGTTTACAAGGTTAATTCCCAGGATGGCGGGACTTTCATATGCTGAGAGAATGGAGCAGCTGGGCTTGTACACTCGGGAGTTTAGAAGGATGAGAGGAGATCTCATTGAAACATATAAGATTGTAAAGGGCTTGTACACGCCAGAGGCAGGAAACATGTTCCCGATGTTGGGGGAGTCCAGAACCAGGGGCCACAGTTTAAGAATAAGGAGTAAGCCATTTAGAACGGAGACGAGGAAACACTTTTTCTCACAGAGAGTGGTGAGTCTGTGGAATTTTCTGCCTCAGAGGGCGGTGGAGGCAGGTTCTCTGGATGCTTTCAAGAGAGAGCTAGATAGGGCTCTTAAAAATAGCGGATTCAGGGGATATGGGGAGAAGGCAGGAACTGGGCATTGATTGGGGATGATCAGCCATGATCACATTGAATGGCGGTGCTGGCTCGAAGGGCCAAATTGCCTACTCCTGCACCTTTTGTCTATTGTCTATTGTATTTGTTTACAGTCAGATTATCTATCTATAGGATGGAAGTCAGTAAACTGGAAAGGGTTCAGAAGAGATTCACAACGATATTACTGGAACTGGAATGATTGAGCTAATGTGGTGAGACTTTTAATCCCCGAACTGAAGGAGATTTAAGGGGACCTTACAGAGGTGTAAAAAATCATGAGGAGCATAGATTCGGTGAATTGTTACAGTTTTTAATCTCAGGACAGGGGTGTCTAAAACTAAAAGGCACAGACTTAAGGTAAAAAGTGGAAAAACATTAAGGGGACCTGACAGGCGCCTTTTTCACTCAGAGTGCTGGGTATGTGGAACGTTGCTAGAGGGAGAGGTGTCGAGCAAGAGGTGGTTGGCATAATCTTCAACACTGACATTGTGTTCTGTAGAGCCTGTTTCCGTGCTTTATAGAGTTATGAAGACACTATGAATTCTGACTGAATCTTGCTTTGATAAATTCCCTTTGAAGTCACATCTATATTACTAAATCTCTGATCTTGATCGCTTTTGGCCGACTGTGCTGCGATTTCCGAGAGAACGCCGCCACCTACGGCCGTCATTTTTGGCTACCTCGCTCAGAGCCCCCCTCCGCCATGTGAGTGTGGAGGATTTGCTCCGTCGATTAAAAATTAGAGAGTTATTAATGTTTTTACAAAATTCCCCATTCTCTCTGCTGCCCCTGCTGGCGGCAGGGAGGGGGGGAACTATAAAACAAGGAAGTGTCGTGCCTCTCTCAGTCTCTGCCAGACCAGGAAGCGATAAGGTCATGGCTCTCTGAGCTGCGAATAACACTGAATGCACGTCTACTCCAAGGTGACGTGCACGTCTACTCCATTTCTACAGTTTTTTACAAGATACAAGATACAAGATACAAGATAAGTTTAATTGTCACGTGTGCCAGATGGCACAGTGAAATGAATTCCCATACAGCCATACAATAAAAATAAACAGGACTCAACACACTATAGAATTCAACACAAAACATCCCCACACAGCAGAATCAAAGTTTCCCACTGTGTGAGAAGGCACCAGAGTCAGTCTCTTCCTCCACTGTTCCCCGTGGTCAGGGTCTCCCCAAGCCCTCCGCAGTTGCAGCTACGGGCGGCCCGATGTCCAGGACCGCTCGCCGGGATGATACCAGTCCGACGTAGGGGCTGCGGGACGTCCTCAGCGGCGTGGACACCAGAGTCGGCCCCCTCCTACCGGAGTCGGCGGCTTCCAAAGTCCGCAGGCCGCGCCGGGTGGAGACTGCTGCTGTAGGCCCTCTGCAATGCGCCCCAGGACTCCTCGGTGTTGTTCAGCGCCGCCCGCGTTGGAAGCTCTCCGCACCAGAGCTCCACGATGTTGGAGCAACAGCCCAACGCTCCGGAGGTCCAAACGGCGACCCAGGTAGGCATCGCCCGCTCCGTGGTGACTCCAGCGCTGCGCCACCGCTGTAGCAGCCCTGGTCCGGATCCCGGTCCCCGGCAGGAAAGGCCGCTCCGATTCAGCTGGTAGGCCGCGAGGTGGGGGGCGAGGACGCGACTCGGAGAAATAGTCGCGTCCCCGCCAGGAAGAGACTTGGAGATGGTTTCCCCCTTACCCTGCCCCCCTCCCCCACATAGAAATGTAAAAGTTTCCCCCTAAAACAGACTTTAGACTAACTAAAAATAATAAAAAAGATAGAAATTACATACAGGCTGTAGGTAGAGGCTGCTGCCAGGGCAGCGCCCCCAGTGGATGTAACAAACACAATCCAAGACCCGCACTTAACATAGTTTACATAAACATCCATCACAGTGAGTCTCCAACATCTCCTCACTGTGATGGAAGGCAAAGTCTTTATCTCTTCCCTTTGTTCCTTCTCCCGTGGTTCAGCAGTCCAACTGCAGTGTCGAGGGGAACTGGGGCTCCGATGTTAAAGCCCCCGGCGGGCGATGGTAAGTCCTGATGCCGTTTAAGCCACGCCGGGCGATGTTAGGCCCCGGCTCCATGTCCTTAAACCCGCGATTCCAGCGGGAGAAGTCGCCGTTGCGGAGATCGGAAAAGCGGTCTCCCACCAGGGACCTGCGAGCTCCCGATGTTCCCGTCCACCGGGTCTGCGGCCGGTGCCTCCGAACTCCAAAAGTCGGGTCACAGCCGCGCGCCACCACAGCTCTTCCCGCTCCGAAGTTGGCCAGCTCCGCGATGTCAGTTCCGCAGACTCTGCAACTGGAGCCCTCAGGGTAGTCCCGGCCGGAGGTCGCCGCCGGCTCCACGATGTTAAGCCCAACGACATCCGGGACCCGACAGGGAATAGTCGGGTCCCCGCACAGGGAAGAGATTTGAATGGTTTCCCCACAACCCCCCCCACCACCCCCCACATACACACAGCTAAAAAAAATAATAAAAACTGACTCAAAGACATACATTTAACAAGACAAAAAATTTAAAAAAAGACAGACGACTGTAGTCGAGCCGCTGCCGTTAGGCGCCGCCACTCCCACTATATGATCCCTAGACCAACATTTTACAGATTGTTACACCCAATGGGCTGCAGATTTGACAGCAAGTTCAAATGAGACCACAATGTTGTTGAGTAAATTTAAGATCTAGTTAAATATAATCAAGATAGCTGTGAGTGTATGACATGTTTTTGCTTCGCTTTAGTTTTTTTTCAAGTTTTAATTTATTATTGTCACGTGGGGGAAAATTGTATTTGCGTGCTATTCAGTCAAAGAAAAGACTATACCGAATTACAATCAAGCTGTCCACAGTGCACAGATAAAGGATAAAGGGCACAACATTTAGTGCAAGATATAATATTGAAATATAAATGAAGTGAATGTAAATAGTAAGATTAAACGAGAACTTACCAGTTTGAAGTTTGATCGTTATTTTATGAGGAGTAACTTTGAGGGAATACGTGAAGAACCCCGCCAGGACGCATGCGTGTCATTCTTCAAAGCAGCGGTGTGAAATCACAGATAACTGTAATGACTAAACATAGTAAGATTAGAGAAGAAATACCAGTTGAATGTATGATCAAGGGTGGGAGCGGAGGGCACGTATTCCCTCAACGTTACTGCTCATAAAATAACGATCAAACTTCAAACTGATAAGTCCTCGGTTAATCTTACAATTTTACTTCGGAGTCACGTGAGTGACTACGTGAAGATTTTAAAGCTCTTTGATTTCATGCCGTGGAAACGAGTCCATGCATCACATCTGCCTTGATTATGGGGAGAATAGAGTTAACATCATTAGACATCAATACGACATTGAGAACCCAACGATAAAAATATTAACACCAATTATTGCCCCTATTTATGGGGTAAATTATATTACAGAACTTAAATTTGTTTCTGCAAATGTTCCAGGTTCAATAACTGGTTTGTTATAAAGTCGTTGGAAAGATTCCTCCATTGACCATCCTGCTGTCTTGAGGATTTGGTCCATAGGAACGTCCAACTTCATAGCTGCCGATGTAGCTGCAGCCCTGGTGGAGAGAGAGTTAATAAATGCCAGTGTCTACTCCAGCCTTTATTAGGACCTGTTTTAGCCATCTAGAGATGGTCTGGACTGTCACTGTTTTGAGTGGCTGTTTGTAGCTGATTAAAGTGACATATCTTCCCTCTGATGATCTTAGTATACTCCATATATAATAGTAAGTGTGTTACAATACAGAGACGACCATCTGTCGGGTAGGCCCTGAATTCTGTTTTTAGGCCTGCTGACCCCTGTCTGTTCTGTTTGACTATTTCATTGATGTGAAAAGTTAAATTTCCAGATGAATAATCATGTTGTCCAACCTTTGTTTCTGTTGTGAGTGGACCCTTTGTGCCGTGACCAAGGCCATCAGCATGACTGTTTACATAGTCAGTTTCTGTAGGGACAGAGCTGTAGCTGAAGACCAGTTTCTTAACATGGTCAGTACAATGCTCACATCCCATATTTAGGAGTACCTGGTTCTTGGGGGGATTAATATTAAAATGCCCCTCATCAATTTGGTTACCAGGGTGTGTCCCAACAGAATGCCGCTCTGTTCCTTGCGACAGGTATATTGACAGAGCACTTCTGGCGCAGTTGATGGCACTATGACTGAGCCTCTCATCGTAATGGAGGCTTGCCAGGAATTCCAGAACAGACGGGACGTTCATAGATCTGTGGGTGATGTTTATTGTTGTGACAGTACTTCCCATTTCTTGATGACACCAAGTACTGATTTTTTGGGGGACTGTCTGTGGCCCGCTGAAATAATTCCACATTCGGTCCGTCAGTCCCAGGTGTAGAAGAGGTGCTTTCAACTCTATAAATTAATAGGTTTATATATAATTATGACATGGGTAACTCCCCTTGTAGCGGGAAGAACCAGTAAATTAGGTCTATGATGGATGGTGATGCATGGTTCTAAAACCATCTCAATATCACCGGGACCCATGGTTGTGTAGGCCAATCAGGTACTTTCAAAATACCAGACGCGGAGTCTACTGTTTATTCCTAAATACCCGACTGATGAGGCAGAAGGAGGGAATGCATAAATGATCCCCCAAAGCAGCGAAGATGCATCTGTAGGTACTGCCCCAGGTTCTGGTTCCCAAGAACATAATTCGATAACTGGTGAGAGCATGGATGTGAATAGGTCGTTATCTAGTGTTCCATACCGTGCTGTTCCAGCAATACATTTTTTATCCAACATCCATACAGTGTGCTAGACTTAGCGTGACCTGTTGTCTACCACTAAATTCAGTTTACCTGGTAAGTTGGTAGCTGATATACAAATATCTATCTGGATACACTTTTGCCAAATTGTGTTGGCCAGATAGTCACATGATGTCGATATGTTTCCACCCATATGGTTGACATATGCTACCACGGTGGTGTCTAACATACTGGTGATATAACCCAGAACAATATGACTTAAAGCCATGGCATGCACTCACTTCCCCAGGTATTTATGCCCAGCGTTTGTAATGATGCCTCCTGTGCATTCCATCTCCCCCACAGCTGGAGATGGAATTAGTAGCATCCCAATCCAAGTGCCCATCAGTATGTAGTTCCATAGACGGGTAGCTGTTAATGTTTGGATTGGAACAATGCCTAATGTTATGTTTCCACCATTTTAGTACCATAGTGGCCTCTGTTGGTAGCTTCATAGGTCTGTCAGAATGACCCCCATAATTTTTGAGTGCACGCATGATTGCGCTCAGTAATTTGATAATGTAAAGGTCCGATTTATGTGGCTGGAACACAGCCACTAAATGCCAATTATTCTACTACCAGTCTGATGGATGGTTTAGTTTACTGCAAGCCTCCATTAAGGCTGTACCTTTTCTGACGGCAAAGTCACTGACATGTGAACTGTGTTAAGGGTGAACCGCAGATGATCTATTGTGTTAAATACATCTGTGGTCACCTCCAATGAGTACTGTCTAGCAAGCATATTTTAATACCATGCTTGCCATGTAGTACCCTAGGATCAATACCTTTGCAGTAACAAAGGTTCCCATCTAGTAATGAATATAAAGTACGAAAGTATTCAAATTAGTCAAATCTATGATGTTGTGGCAACCCCCATCTATATTATGATAAAGATTTTTGGACACAAATTCCTGTGATTCGTGTTGGTTGTCCTCCATTACTCCTATTTTATTAGGGCACTGTAGTTCAGTATGCGCTTTTGATTATTTCTTTGCCTGTAAGCATGAACATTCAGTTCGGTACATGCTGAACTGGATGATTATGTTTTGAATAATTCTATGGTATACCCCTATACTTCTGAAATATAAGTGTCGGTAGTAATATATTCTATGCATCCAGATAGAACTGTAATCTCCCACCAACCTCGTAAGGAGCCAGACCCACATTCCTCCATGGTTATTACTATTTCGGCATCCTCCGTGGTCGTTGAGGTGCCGGTGTCTGGATCTGTAATTGTGTCTGTGTTGAGGGTTTCCCTCTATGTCAAGTTCTTTACCTGTTAAGATAAGATGCCTCCAAATTTTAATATTGGAGGTATGGAGGTTCCAGGTTTGCATAGGCCTGCAAATTAGGGTCTAAATCCGCTTGGATGGTACTTCTTCCTAATGCTGTTACTCGTATTGGTAGTTTGCAAAATAAGGCCAGTGCATCCTGGTGATCTAGTGTCATGTCTTTTTGTTTATTGTGCAGGCAAACCCGTCCCGCTGTTAGGACTTTTAGAACTTTCTTTCGTTTCAATTCCCTGCCCTGCCATGTTTTCAAATACACTGGTTGATACTGGGAACATTCAGTGTTTTGCAGTTCCCTGATGGTAAGTGTCTTCCAATAGGTTTTCTGCACCCCATGTGCACTAGGGGTATGTTCTGCACCCCTGTTCAGGTGCAGCCCAGAATTGACCCCCTATACACCCCTCTGATGAGGGAGAAACACTGTGCAGCCCTACAAGAGGTACTGCTGTAGGACTTACTAGCTGCCCCCCCTGTGACTAGTCTCCATCTCCCGGAGCCTGCCACTTACCTGCTCCAACAGCCGCTCCAGCTGGCTCCGATGCTCTCGGGCACCCAACCGGCTCCAATGCACATGGTCACTGGCCATCGCGGCTGCTCCTGAAGCCACTACTCCTGAGGCCGCTCCTGCTCCAGTTCCTGCAGCCACTCCACCCGGCTCCAATGCTCACGGGCACTGGCCGTTGCGGCTGCTCCTGAAGCCGCTCCTGCTCCAGCTCCTGCAGTCAGCCCAGGATTGACCCTCGGTGTTCCCCTCTGATGAGGGAGAAACACTGCAGCTCTACAAGAGGTACTGCTGTGGGCTTACTACCTGCCCACTGTGGCTAGCCTCCATCTCCCAGTCCCTGCCACTTTGGGGTATTTCCTCCAGCAGCCGCTCCAACCGGCTCTAATGCTCTCGGGCACTGGCCGTCGCGGCTGCTTGAAGATGTTCCTCCTGTAGCCACTCCAACCGGCTCCAATGCTCACAGGCACTGGCCGTCGTGGCTGCTTTGTTCCCCACTCCCAGCCGCTCCAACCGGCCCCAATGCGCACGGGCACTGGCCGCTCGCGGCTATTCAGAGTCGGACCCCTCGGAGTCAACGACCCTGTTAGTTTTTGCTTCCCTCTCCCGCCCGGCTTGGCCGGTGCGGGAGTGAAGTTGGGCACAGCTGTTCCCATTACAGGAGATTAGCATGCCTTTGGCTGCTGCTGCCGGCTGCCCGCAACTCCGCGGTTCTCCCCCGCCAGCTTTCCCGCAGCCTTCGTGGATCCGGTCCATGTCTCCACCTAAAAGGTAAGTGGAAGGAACGCAGAGTCTCCTTACCTGCTGTTCCCGGCTTTCAAATTCTGCCGCTAAGGGAACGTCGTTCCCCCCGCTGTGACTCGTTGCAATGCGTGTAGCGATATGACACACATGCGCCCTGGCGGGGTTCTTCACATAGTCACTCACGTGACTCCAAAGTAAAATGTAATTGAAAGGATGATAGATACAAAATGCTGCAGTAACTAAGCGGATCAGGCAAACATCTCGGAGATGCTGCCTGACCTGCAGAGTTACTCCAGCATTTTGTGTCTATCTTCAGTGTAAACCAGCATCTGCAGTTCCTTCCTGCACATGATGTAATGGATGTCCATGACTAATGACCGTTTGGATCCAGAGATCCAGAAACGGATATGAAGAGTTATGGGCCTGTGCCACTTAGGCGACTTTTTAGGCGACTGCAGGAGACTATGCCACATGGTTGACACATGTTCCCGGGTGGTTGCCGAGTAGTCGCCTTCATGGTCGTCAGGAGTTCCCGCATTCTGGTAACATGGAATATTAGCGGCGACCAGAATGAAGCCGCCATGGAGAGTAACGAGAATTCTCGTGCCGTAGGTGGAGTGATAGTGGGTTGCCAGGAGGTTAAAGGTTGTCGCAGGTTCTCGTGGTTGTAGCCGGTGCTGACCGGTGAATGTCATTGGCTCATTGAGAAAAAAAACGTAAGCAGTAGTTTTCAGAACCAAGGATAACCGACCGGTAATGTTACGGTGTTACCATGAATCTCTGGCTTCTTAAAGTTTGTCTACACTCCTTCTCCCCTCTCTACCCCCCTCGCCCCTCTACCTCCCCCTCACCCCTCTACCCCCCCTCTCCCCCTCTTTTAAAGGACTTACATGACCCTTCTTGTACACTGTGCTTTCTCCTTCTTAATTGCAATGCCAACCTTCCTGTTCATCGTGGTGTATGTCTGTATCACATTGGCTTTGAATTTCACTCAGACAGCACTCCCCCTGCTTGCTCTGTCCCCCGCCTACATAACAGGCTGGTGAAGGAAGCGATGTTGACAGTCGCCGGCAGTCGCCTGAAAAATCGCCATAAGGGCCTGTCCCACTATACGAGTTTACCCTAGAGCTCTCCCGAGTTTAAAAAAAAATCAAACTTATGGTAATTACGTGGAATGTACGTAGCGGGTACGTCGGAGCTCGGAACGTCTCTTAGCGGCTCGTAACGCTTATGGCAGGTACTCGGGAAACGCAGTAAGCTCATGAAGTGTTATCAACATGTTGAAAAATGTCCATGAGTGCCCCGAGTACCTACGAGTGGCTATTACCGTAATTCACCGAGTTTGAAAGAGGCAAACTCGGGAGAACTCTTGAATTACCTCATACAGTGGGACAGGCCCTTAAGCGGGACAGGCCCATTAGAGTGAATAAAGTGGAGGTGAGAGAAAGATGGAAATCAACAGCAAAATTAATCCAGCTGTTTGGACAAGAACTTCCATTGACAATGCTACCCCCTGATCAAACAGTGTCTTTTAAATAAAAGTGTATACTCTTCCTTAGTTTATCCTTTGCTCCTCTTTTAATCAACAAAAAATGTTACCAGTGCTCCACTTCTCTGGCATCACTCCTGGGAGGACATGAAAAATGCTGCCAGAGTGTCAAGAGTTGCTCCCCTAATTTATTTTAACAGCATGGGATATTTTTCATCCTGGTGATATATCTCTATTTAAAGATGATAAGTCACTTCATTAACCGTAATTACAACTTCAGCCCTCTTGGTGGAGAAATAACTTGGTGCCAGATACTCTTTAAGAACTTTACCTATTTCCTTCATTTCTACACATGGGTTACCTTCCTGATCCCCAGGTCCTTTATCCTCTCATTAAGTATTCTTCTACTTTCTGAGTACTTAAGACGTTTTTGGGGGATTTTCTTTGTTTTTACTTCGCAATATTTATTCATAACTTTGCTTTCCTAATTTTTCTTTTAATTTCACTCCTGCGCATTCTACAGCCTTCTGAGATTTCTGCTGCATTCAATTGCCAGTGTTTGACATCTACTTCCCTTGTTTCCCTTATCCTACACTCCATGCACTTAATCATTCTGTGGACTCCGAACTTGACATTCCCATGTTTTTTGCTTATTGGGAACGAGGTTACTGTAAACTCCTTGAAACTCCTTGACTGATTTACCTTCAAGCAGCTGCCTTCAGTCAACTTCTGCTGAAGCACTTCTCAGCAACATTGTCCTTTCCCCTTTTTATAACCTTTACTTTTATTTTATCTGCCACCTTTTCTGTAACTGTGCTGAATCCAACTGAATTATGATGTACATTGGTGTACAGAGATCTTAGGGTCCAAGTCTATAACTTAGCGGGTGGTAGATGTATGGAACAAACTGCCAGAGGAGGTAGTTGAGGCAGGTATTATAACAACAACTGGACATAGAAACATAGAAACATAGAAATTAGGTGCAGGAGTAGGCCATTCGGCCCTTGGAGCCTGCACCGCCATTCTATACGATCATGGCTGATCATCCAACTCAGTATCCTGTACCTGCCTTCTCTCCGTACCCCCTGATCCCTTTAGCCACAAGGGCCACATCTAACTCCCTCTTAAATATAGCCAATGAACTGGCCTCAACTACCTTCTGTGGCAGAGAATTCCACAGATTCACCACTCTCTGTGTGAAATATGTTTTCTCATCTTGGTCCTAAAAGACTTCCCCCTTATCCTTAAACTGTGACCCCTTGTTCTGGACTTCCCCAACATCGGGAACAATCTTCCTGCATCTAGCCTGTCCAACCCCTTAAGAATTTTGTACGTTTCTATAAGATCCCCCCTCAATCTTCTAAATTCCAGCAAGTACGAGCCGAGTCTATCCAGTCTTTCTTCATATGAAAGTCCTGCCATCCCAGGAAGCAGTCTGGTGAACCTTCTCCGTACTCCCTCTATGGCAAGAATGTCTTTCCTCAGATTAGGAGACCTAGACTGTACGCAATACTCCAGGT
The DNA here is from genome assembly GCF_028641065.1 of Leucoraja erinaceus. Classification (NCBI taxonomy): domain Eukaryota; kingdom Metazoa; phylum Chordata; class Chondrichthyes; order Rajiformes; family Rajidae; genus Leucoraja; species Leucoraja erinaceus. Next base: position 91,577,968 of record NC_073377.1, read on the forward strand.
GTGGTCTCACCAAGGCCCTGTACAACTGCTGTAGAACCTCCCTGCTCCTATATTCAAATCCTTTTGCTATGAATGCTAACATACCATTCGCTTTCTTCACTGCCTGCTGCACCTGCATGCCTACTTTTAATGACTGGTGTACCATGACACCCAGGTCTCGTTGCATCTCCCCTTTTCATAATCGGCCACCATTCAGATAATAATCTACTTTCCTGTTTTTGCCACCAAAGTGGATAACCTCACATTTATCCACGTGATACTGTATCTGCCATGCATTTGCCCACTCACCCAGCCTATCCAAGTCACCTTGCAGCCTCCTATGACCCCCAGCTTTGTATCATCCGCAAACTTGGAGATGTTGCATTCAATTCCCTCGTCCAAATCATTAATATATATTGTAAATAGCTGGGGCCCTAGCACTGAGCCTTGCGGTACCCCACTAGTCACTGCCTGCCATTCTGAAAAGGACCCGTTTACTCCTACTCTTTGTCTGCAAGCCAGTTCTCTATCCACATCCATACTGAACCCCCAATACCGTGTGCTTTAAGTTTGTATACTAATCTCTTATGTGGGACCTTGTTGTAGCCTTATGAAAGTCCAGATATAACACAGCCACTGGTTCTCCCTTATCCACTCGACTAGTTACATCCTCGATAAATTCTATAAGATTCGTCAGACATGATTTACCTTTCATAAATCCATGCTGACTTTGTCCAATGATTTCACCACTTTCCAAATGTGCTGCTATCCCATCTTAAATAACTGACTGGCATTTTCCCCACTACCGATGTTAAATGGACAGGAACAAGGATAGCTCTGTTTCTGTGCTGTATGACCCTATGTCTCTATAGCTCCCTGAAAATAACAACGCAAGGAGATAGAGTGGTAAAGAAGGCATATAGTATGCTTGCTTTCATAGGTTGGGGCATTGAGTATAAGTTAAGAGGTTATAATGCAGCTTTATAGGACTTTGGTTCGGCTTCATTTGGAATATTGCATGCAATTCTTGTCACCCCATTACAAGAAGAATGTGAAACTTTGGAAAGGGTACAACGGAGGTTTATCAGAATGATGAATGTATGAGAGGGTATTAGCTACAAGGGGAGCTGGACCGAATTGGATTGTTTTCTCTGGAATGCTGGAGGTTGTGGGGAGATCTGATAAAAAATTATATAACATGATAAGAGGCATAAACTATCTGAATGTCAGAATGGGAAAATCAAATCCTAGAGGTAATAACTTTAAATTGAGAGGGGCAAAGTTTAATGGGCCTGTTCCACTTAGGCGACTTTTTAGGCGACTGCAGGAGACTATACAGTCGCCACATGGTTGCCACATATTCACAGGTGGTTGCCGGGGAGTCGCCTTCATGGTCGTGTGGAGTTGTCGCATTCTGGGAACTAGTCACGGCCGCATTATGGTCGCCGTGAAATTTTAAACATGTTGAAAAATTAGCGGCGACTAGAATGAAGCCGCCTTGGAGAATAATAGGAATTCTCGAGCCGTAGGTGGGTCGGCAGGAGGTCCTAGTGGGTTGCCAGGAGGTCAAAGGTTCTTGGAGGTTCTCGTAGGTTGTAGCTGGTGCTGACTGGTGAATTTCATTGGCTCATTGGGAAAAAAAAGGTAAAGCAGTAGTTTTAAGAATTAAGGATAATCGACCAGTAACGTTAAATGTCCGCCGAGCTCCACAGCTGTGTATCTATGGCTTCTTAAAAGTTGTCTTCATTCCTCTCCCCCCTTCTCCCCCATCTGCACCCCTCTTCACCCCTCTCTTAAAGGACTTAAGAGCCTGTCCCACATGGGCGCCATTTGCGCGTCATTTACGTGACTTCCTAAAAATTGGTTGGTGCATCGTGACGCGTGCATGGCGTGCATGACGCGCTTATGGCGCATGGTAAGGCATGGTGGTGCATGCAGGGACGTGCATAAGCGCGCGGCACCCAGAATTTTGGGATGCTGAAATTCCTCGCGCGCCACCTGCGTGATGCGCAAATGGCGCCCAAGTGGGACAGGCCCTTTACTCCTTTACTGTACACTGTGCTCTAGTGTATTTTTACAGCGCCAACCTTCCTGTTCGTCGTGGTGTGTGTCTGTATCACCTTGGCTTTTCACACAGCCTGGTGAACAAAGTCATGTGTGTGTGTGTGTGTGCGTGTTCCACTCTGACAGTCGCCGTTCCAGTTCTTGGTTTTTCAGGCGACTGCCGGCGACTTGAGAATCACCGGCCGTCCGCTGAAAAATCACCTAAGTGGGACAGGCCCATAAAGAAGATGTGTGGGGCAGGTTTTTACATAGAGGGTGGTGAGTCCCACTTTCACGACCTAATTGGCGACCTCTACCGAATTTGCCCTTGACTCATACTCGCAGCATGGTCACCACAAGGTCGTAGGAGGTCGTAGGTAACTCTTCCTCATGCTCGTGAGTGGTCTCCGCGTACTCTTAGCCTCAAGTAGGTCGCGGCTTTTTTTCCGTCCTGATAAAAAATGTCCACGAGTAAAAAAAAAGGTCGGCATGGAAAATAGTGATACTTTATACTCGTAGGTAGGTCGTAGGTAGGTCGTGATGATAGTCGTAGGTAGTTGTAGATAGTCGTAGGTAGTCGTAGTTAACTGGTCGAAGAAATAAAAGTGCAAACATGACATCATTTTATCATGTGATCATTTCCACTCGTAGCTAGTCGTAGAGTTGGTCTTAGGTGTGGAGGACTGAGGATGAGGGGGGTCGTAGGAGGTCGTAGACATAGTCGTAGTCCACTTCAAATGCATTAACTATATTTGAAATTTCAAGCTATGAAAGGCTGAGTACCTTTGCATGTCAAAAATGTGTGTGTAAGTTCACTCTTCTATCTTTCTTAGATTGTCGGGAAGAAACTTTGCAAAGGTATAATTATCTTTCTTCAGTACTTCGGTTGCCAAGTTTCCAGCTCTCCCCTTCTTTAAACCATATTGGCATTATTACATATTATATCACACTTCCCAGCATCTATCATTGCTCTCAACACATCTACCTTATTCACTGAAGAAGGATCTCGACCCTAAATGTCACCCATTGCTTCTCTCCAGAGATGCTGCCTGGCCCGCTGAGTTGCTCCAGCATTTTGTATCTACCTTATTCACTATACTTTTACATTTAGGCATGAACCACTAGGGACAACTAAGCCCCTCTTTGTCCATTTTCAAACCCTTGCCTTCTCTGCTTCTCTAACCTTTTCATTGATTTCTCTCACTTCATTACTTTTTTGCATATCTTTTATTCAATGTTCTTTATCACTCTACATCATCGTCTATATCTCTCGTTACCCTCAACCCTAACCAGTCTGAAGAAGGGTCTTGACTCAAAAGGTCACCCATTCCTTCTCTCCATAGATGCTGCCTGTCCCGCTGAGTTACTCCAGCTTTTCGTGCCTATCTTTGGTTTCAGATTCAGATTCAGATTCAGATTCAGATTCAGATTCAATCTTTATTGTCATTGTGCTGTGTACAGTACAGAGACAACAAAATGCAGTTAGCATCTCACCCAGAAGAGCGAACATAGAATAATGGAACAGCAAAATATATATATGTACATACATTAGCAGTAGTGCAATGTTTCTGAGGGAAGGAGTGTCCGGGGGGGGGGGTGACTGGCAATCACCAATGTGCAGAGTTAAGTTGTGTAACAGCCGCAGGGAATAAGCTGTTCCTGAACCTGCAGGTCCAGCAACGGAGAGACCTGTAGCGCCTCCCAGATGGGAGGAGGGTAAACAGTCCATGGTTGGTGTGAGAGCAGTCCTTGACGATGCTGCGCGCCCTTCGCAGACAACGCTTGCTCTGGACAGACTCAATGGAGGGGAGTGAGGAACCGGTGATGCGTTGGGCAGTTTTCACCACCCTCTGCAGTGTTTTCTGGTCAGAGAAAGAGCAGTTGCCATACCATACTTTGATACAGTTGGTAAGGGTGCTCTCGATGGTGCAGCGGTAGAAGTTCACCAGGATCTGAGGAGACAGATGGACCTTCTTTAGTCTCCTCAGGAAGAAGAGACGCTGGTGAGCCTTCTTGGCCAGTGTTGAGGTATTGTGGGTCCAAGAGAGATCATCAGAGATGTTGACCCCCAGAAACCTGAAGCTGGAAACACATTCCACCTCCGTCCCGTTAATATAGATGGGGGTGTGTGTGCCACTCCTAGACCTTCTGTAGTCCACAATGAGCTCCTTGGTCTTCTTGGAGTTAAGGGCCAGGTTGTTGTCAGCACCCCATGCTGATAGGAGCTGAACCTCCTCACTTTAGGCCATAGGCGTGCAGTTGTAGGTAAAGAGGGAGTGGAGGAGGGGGCTCAGCACACAGTCCTGTGGAACGCCGGTGTTCAGTGTGAGGGTTGAAGAGGTGTGGTTGTCTGACCTATCAGACTGGGGTCTGTTAGTTAGAAAGTCCAGTATCCAGTAGCAGAGGGAGGGGTTGATGCCCAGGTCGCAGAGTTTGGTGATCAGTATTGAGGGGATAATGGTGTTGAATGCTGAGCTGTAATCGATGAACAGCATTCTTACGTAAGTGTCTCTGTTGTTGAGGTGGGAGAGGGCGAAGTGAAGTGCCGTTGAGATGGCATCCTCCGTACTCCTGTTCTTGCAGTAGGCGAACTGATAGGGGTCCAGTGTGGGAGGTAGGCAGCCTTTGAGGTGTGCCAGGACCAGCCTCTCGAAGCACTCGGTGATGATAGGAGTAAGTGCAACTGGGCGGAAGTTATTAAGGATCGCCGCAGTGGAGTGTTTTGACACCGGCAAGATGGAGGTTTTTTCTAGGCACGTGGGGACAACTGCTTAGGCAAGTGACAGGTTGAAGATGTCAGTCCAGACGTCAGCTGCGCATCACAGGCCCTGAGGAGGCGCCGGGGATGCCGACAGGGCCAGCAGCTTTACGTGCTTTAATCCTGCTCAGTTCCGCATACACGCCGTCGGGGGTGAGTGTGAGGGGCTGGTGATCAGCAGGGAGCACAGCCTTGATGGCCATCTCTTGATTGTCCCTGTCAAAGCAGCCATAAAAGTGGTTAAGCTCCTCAAGGAAGGAGGCGTCGCTGGATGTGGGGGTGGCGTTGGAGGGTCTGTAGTCCGTGATGGCCTAGATAGACATGCGTCGGGGGTCGGAGTTGTTATTGAAGTGCTCCTCAATCCTTAGCTTGTAGCTTTTTTTTTTGTTTTTTTTGTTTTTGTTTATTTTATTAGAAGTTAATACATCACAAAACAGTACAGTGGCACCTAATTTTAGGTGCCAACTATGTAATACCGTAATCCATTCTATGTACAACCTCTAGTTTTATGTTATAAGAAAGAAGTAAGCAGAACAAGAAAAAGAAAGCAATAGAAAGGGGAAAAAGTGGAGAAATAGATGGTAGAGAGTAGAAAAACGTGAAGTGTGTATATAAAAAATAAAAAAAAGGAAGAGAGAAAGAGGAAAGTAGAAATAGAAGAGAAGGCCCCTTAAAAGAGAGTTTTTCAAATCTGTATTCGGAGATGTAGCTCTATCCGCGTCATGAACTGAAATCAGCAATCCTTACGGCACTGCTGCATCACATGATTCCAAAAAGTCGATGAAAGGAGACCAACTCTTTAAGAATTGGTCATATTTATCTATTAGTCGGAGTCTCATTTCTTCAAGGCGTGCTATGTCCATCATATTCCTAATCCACATTTTAACAGTTGGTGTGGTTGTATTTTTCCAAAATTTAAGTATCAATTTCTTTCCAATTATTAACCCATAATTAAAAAAAACATTTTGATCTTTATTTAAATTGGTATCTTCTCCTATTATTCCAAATATAATCCATTCCGTTTTGGGTTCTATTCTTGACTTGAAAATCTTTGTAAATATATCAAATATATCACTCCAAAATTTATTCAACTTTGTACATCCAACAAATGAGTGTGTTATATTAGCGTTTTGAAACAAACATTTATCGCATCTGGGAGAGATGTTTGGATAAAATTTATTCAACCTCGTTTTTGAATAATATAGTCTATGTAATAATTTGAATTGAATTAAATTATGTCTTGCATTAATAGAACAGTTATGTGTATTCATCAAATATTTTTCCCATCTATCCTTAGAGATCTTTGTCATTAGCTCTTGTTCCCAATCTTCCCTTAATGCTTCTGTTGAGGGTGATTCTCTATTTAATATATTATTATAAAAGTATGATATTAATTTTTGTGAATCAGCCTTGATATTCATTGCTTCTTCTAAAGGATCTAAAAATATAGTTTGAAATCTATGTGTATGTTTCTTCATAAAGTCACATACCTGTATATATTTAAAATATTGATTATCCTTCAATTTAAATTTTAATTTTAATTGTTGAAATGATAACAGTTTGCCCACTTCATACATGTCCCCTACTTTCCTAATCCCCAGTCTATCCCATTGTTGATATGTGTTGTCGATGAGAGAAGGTTTGAATGCGGGGTTGTTCAATAGTGGGGTTAGTACTGATAAATTATTTAATTTCAAGGATGCTTTTATTTGTTTCCAAATTCTTATTATATTGTGAATAATTGGGTTCTTCTTATATATTATACTATTCAATTTTATCGGTGAGAGCAGGATCGTTCCTATATCGTACGGATAGCACTCCTCTTTCTCCATTCTTATCCACTCCAACTGCTGAGTGGAACTATCTAGCCAGTATATTATGTTCTTAATATGCACTGCCCAGTAGTAATATATAAAGTTAGGTAATGATAAACCCCCCACTTCTTTAGATTTGCACAAATGCTTTCGTTGAATTCTATGTGTTCTGTAGTCCCATATAAAATTAGTGATAGTGGAATCTAATTTTTAAAAAAAATATTTTGGAATATATATTGGGATTGCTTGAAACAAATATATTAATTGTGGTAAGAAAGTCATTTTTATAGCGTTAATTCTACCTATCAATGAGAGTGGAAGCGTTTTCCAAAATTTAATCGTATCATTCAGTTTATTTAATAGTGGTATAAAATTGGCACTAAATAATGATTTGTGTCTTCTCTTAGCTTGTAGCTTAAACCAGCATCTGCAGTTCCTTCCTACACTTCTCATTGATTTCCTCCTTTGAACTTCACGTTCAGGTTTTCTTCTTTTGGTTATTTTTCTCAGATTCCCATCCTAATTTAAACCCTTCAGAAATGCACCAGCAAGCAAGTAGAAGGGCTGCAAGAGTATGTGTTCTATGTGTACATGGAGTGTGTGAGGTTGCAGCCCCTGTTCCAATATCTAAAGGGAGTGCTCCTTGCCTTCTGGCTGAACTTCTCACCCACCATCCTCATCATTGGACACCCTGTGTGTAGTGGAGTGGGTAGGGCTGAAGATGTCCTGGTTGGGTTACTCCTTGGCATGGCCAAGATGGCTATCCGCGAGTCACGGCACCAGGTTGTAAGAGGGCTCTGCCCGAACCGGCTGCCTGCCCCTTTTCCGGGGTTACATCTGCCCTCAGGTGGTACTAGAAAGGGACTATGCGCTGTCCCCTGGCGCCCTGGGGGATTTCTGGGACCTCTGTGTGCCGCGGTGGGTGAAAGGCATCCTCAATAAAGATGGTGATGTAGTTGTATAATAGTTTATTTAGTGGATTTGTTTGACTTGTATTATGGTGGTGGGTATTGTTTTGATTTATTTCGTACTGTACATATTATTGTAAATAATTGATTACATTATTTTTGGTTTAAAAATAAGCAAGCCAATAGCATTACAAAGTTTTCAAGAAGGAACTGCAGATGCTGGAAAATCGACGGTACACAAAAATGCTGGAGAAACTCAGCGGGTGCAGCAGCATCTATGGAGCAAAGGAAATAGGTAATGTTTCGGGCCGAAACCCTTCATTACAAAGTTGTCTGGCACGCTGACCTCTGCCGGGCTGAGGCCAGGCGACATCTCTCAACACCTCCTCCAACTTATCCTTGGACCATGATCCCACAGATGAGCATCAGGCCTTAATCTCAAACACCATTACTGATTTCATCACTTCTGACTGTCTGCCTTCCATACCTTTTTGTTTCTCAGTCCCGCACTGCCCGTTTTTACATTCTCCCCAAAATCCACAAACTCAAATGCCATGGCGGACCCATTGTTTCTGCCTGCTCCTGTCCCAAGGAAATTATTTCCACGTACCTTGACTCCATCCTATCTCCCCTGGTCCAATCTCTCCTGACCTATGTTCAAGATATCCCACATGCCCTTCGTCTCTATGAGTTCCGTTTTCTGAGCCCCCACTCCCTCATCTTTACTATGGATGTTCAGCCACTCTACACCTCCATCCCCCTCCAGCAAGGCCTTAAAGCCCTCTGTTTCTTCCTCGACCGCAGAACCATCTAATTTCCCTCTATTATCGCACTACTCCACCTAGCAGAGCTGGTCCTCACACTCAACAATTTCCCCTTTGACTCCTCCCACTTCCTCCAAGTCCAAGGCATAGCTAAGGGCACCCGCATGGGTCCCAGTTATGCCTGCCTCTTTGTTGGTTATGCTGAACAATCCCTGTTCCATTTCAGATGCCCTGGTGTGGAGCGCCTCATCCTGGGAGCAGATGCGGCGTTGACAGAGGAATTGGGAGTAGGGGATGGAGTCCTTACAGGAAGCAGGGTGGGAAGAAGTGTAGTCCAGGTAGCCATGGGAGTCAGTAGGTTTATAGTGGGAGTCTGCATCCTGCGGGCATGAACATTGAATTCTCCCAATTTTGTTAGCCCTTGCCGTCTCCTCCCATCCCTCAGCCCTCGGGCTCCTCCTCCTCGTTTTTCCTTTCTTCTCCCTGCACCTCCCCCCCCCTTATTCAAGATGTGGACTCTAATACATCAGCGAGACCAAATGTTGGTTGGACGATCATTTTGCAGAACACCTTCATTTAGCCCGCGTGAACCAAACTGACATCCCAGTTGCTGGACACTTTAATTCTCATTCCCTTTCCTACACAGACCTTTCTGTCCTCAGTCTCCTCCATTGTTAGAGTGAGGCTAAACGCAGCTTGGAGTATCAGCATCTCATATTTTGCCTGGGCAGCTTACAACCCAGTGGTATGAATATTGATTTCTCTCACTTCAGGAGGCCTCGGCATTTCCTCTCTCTATATCCCTCCCCCACCCAAGCATCATTAGCTTCTCATTTTCACCCTACAAACAGCTTATCATCTGTTTCCTTTATCATCATAACATTTTTGCATCTTTCATTCATTGTTCTTTGTCTCTCCACATCACCGTCTATATCTCTTGTTTCCGTTATCCCTAACCAGTCTGAAGAAGGGTCTCGACCTGAAACGTCACCCATTCATTCTCACCAGAGATGCTGCCTGTCCCACTGAGTTACTGCAGCTTTTTGTGTATCTTCTCTCCACTGATGTTGGCTGACCAGCAAATATTTTCCAGTACAATCGGTGTTTCTCTCCCAAGATTCCCATTATCCAAACTATATTCAATTACCATCTGTTATTTTCTCCCCAGATTTCTATTATTAATTCTATTTAGCTTTTGTAGATTGGAAATTACTTGCCAATACTTCTATGTCAACTATAGAGTTTAGACTCATTTACAAGCTGCCTTGTATTTTAAGATTGACTTGCCTCTGAAAAAGTGGCAGATTTTGCTTGGTGACATTTGGGATTGTAGATCTTCCATAACTTTCATTATGAAAAGTCAGATGGATGGCATGTTGTTTTACAAGAATGATGAGATATTCCTGGGCGATACAATGGTGCGGCAGTCGAGTTGCTGCCTCGCAGCACCAGAGAGATTGGTTCGATCCTGACTGCGGTACCTATCTGCACGCTATTTGTATGGAGGTTGTTTGTTCTCTCGGTATCTGTGTGTGTTTTCTCCGGGTGATCCAGTTTCCTTCCACATCCCAAAGACATGCAGGTTTGTAAGTTAATTTGCTTTGCAAATTGTTCCTAGTGTGTAGGATATAACTTGTATATGGGTGATTGCTGGTCGTCATGGACTCGGTGGGCTGAAGGGCCTGTTTCCACAGCGAATCTCTAAAAACTTAACTGTAAAAAAAAAAAAGAATAATAAAGAATGTGCCAGGGTGAAATACATCTGTGCAAAATCACAATGGTATTATTACTAAACAGACCAAACCCAAGTGCAATGTGAGCATCATTTTGTTCACATTTACCTGTAACAGGATGTTTGGTGGAGGATGAGTGATCCTTCAAGTATGATGGACACATAATATATACACATAAAGCAATTTTATTAGTATATTATTACAAAATTTCATATTGAGTCTGTACAATAGTTGCTTTATTCAACATGATTGTATACACTAATGGAGCAGGATAGGAATTCCACAATCCGGAATGGGGAGCTAATATTCCAAGGTCAATATGGTGGGGGCAGGACACAATTCCCACCAGCTGGGCTTAAGAGTAGGGATAGAGAAAAGGACAATTCTTCCAAATGCTCTCCCGGTTCCAAAAGCAAATTTGAAATCATAAAAATCATGAAAACTAATAGCACAGAAAATGTATCCATTAGGTCTGACATGTCCACGCCAGTCAAAACAAAATGGAACTCTTCCATTCACTTCTGAGATTTTGGCCTTCAACTTTGTAGGATACAACTGTCTGAAGAAGGGTCTCGACCTGAAAAGTCACCCATTACTTATCTCCAGAGATGCAGCCTGTCCTGCTAAGTTACTCCAGCATTTAGTGTCTTTCTACAGAAACTTATTAATTTGTGTCAGGAACATCTGCCTCAATTGCCCTTTCAGACCCTGAGTTCTAGACTCTTATTCCTTTTTGAATGTTTTGGCTTTAGAATTGCCATAGAGTGGGCTGAATCCTTTGATAGCATGGACCAGTTTTTCCAGTGGGCGGGCCATAATTTCAGGTGCAGAGAGAGGGAACAAGATAGGCCAGGTTACTTGCCATGGAGCCAGGGACTGCCCACCTGCAGGGGGAAGTCAGCATGGTCTGAGTAAGGAACGATATTCTCTGTAGTGTTGTACAAATCTATATTATTAAAAGTCTGATCTTGACCACTTCCTGTTGGTCTGTATATTGATTTTAGAAGAATCACTGCCACTTACAGCTGTGATTTTTGGGCATCTTACTCAGAGCCCCCCTCCGCTGCGCTCCGGAGGGACTATAAAACCCAGATATGTTGAGTGCCTCAGTCAGTCTCTGCAAGATGGGGGAGTGAGAGGATCATGTCTCTAAGTCTGAGCTGTGAATAACACTGAACACATGTCACCAAACTGTGAGTGGTTTTACTAACCTGTCAGTGCCCTTAATGTGGTTTGAAAATATAGTTTGGAAATGCTAAAGCTGGGTTGCCTTTGGTTTGGAAATGCTAAAGCTGTGTTGTCTTCGATTTGGAAATGCTAAAGCGGTGTTGCCTTTAGTTTGGAAATGCTAAAGCTGTGCCTGATTAAAGTTGCCTTGCCTACTTAAAGTTGCCTTGCCTAATTAAAGTTGCCTTGCCTTCTATATAATTAAAAGTCTAATCTTGACCACTTCCTGTTTGCGCTTTATATTGATTTTAGAAAAAATGGTACCACGTACGGCTGTGATTTTTGGCTATCTTACTCAGAGTCCCCCTCCGCTCATCAGGTGCTGAGGATTTTTCCCATCAATGAAAAATAAAAGAGTTATTAGTGTTAAAAAAAATGTTGAGATTCTCTCTCCTGTCAATCATGCCATGAAGGCCATGCCCCTTCTGGTGAGAGGGGGAGGGACTAAAAACCCAGAAGTGTGGGTGTGGGTCAGTCTCTGCAAGATGGAGGAGTGAGAGGTCACGACTTGCTGTCTTTAGTGGCCTTGCACCCTGCTTGAAATGGTATGAAACTGCACTTGAATTTGGTGGCCTTGCACCCCGCCCCCCCCTTCCCCCACTGGCCACCAATATTGGAATTGGTGGAGAAGTGGAATATTGTGTTGGGGGACTACCACTCTCATGTGATGCTGGGATCCAACAGGTCCCACTTAGTCTAGTATAAAAATAAATTGTGATCACTAGAACAATTATATCAAAATCTGGAGCAATCAGATTTACTAAAATTTGGTTGTTCTGTGACTGAACTGTGATTGTTATCTTTTAGAATGATTTGGTTGAGATGGGAATAGCTTAGATGGGACATCTTAATCGGCATGCATACGTTGGGCCAAAGGGCCTGTTTCCATGCTGTATGACTAGATGACCCTATCTGGATGAAGAAGAATTATAGTTATTGCATTATTGTTGATGCCGGTTGGAAGAGTGTCTTGGGACAGTTTCATGTTGAAAATAGGTGTCAAGCTAAAATAAAAATGGCACAAACAAAAATCAGGGAACAATGTAACTAAAGGCACTCAGAATTACTTTAAATTGTTCTGCACTGCATTTCAAACAGAAAAATGCCAATTTATTTGCAGTGGTGAGAACAAATTTCTGGACCATGCAACACTTCTTTAGAAATACATTAGAAACACTTCTTTAGAAAGCCTACTGTAGTTTATTGTGCTAACGGTTTCAGGGTCAGATTTGAACCTGGAATCTTCTGACTGAGAGGCATGAGTGGTAGCAAATGAAACACAGCTGAAATATCTACAGAGGTGTTTCACCATCCGTAGGAATTTCAGACGCTTTCGTATGAGGCTAACAAAGAATGTTGGCATTGTGACTGCCTTTTGAATTTTGAACCCTAGATCATGTTGGGAATTTTAAAAAAATGCAAATAAGAAACATTATATACCACACTATCCAAATTATAAACAGTTGCTCAATGCTAGGCAATCATCTCAGATGAAAATTTATTGCCCAATACACACATTTCCTAATACATTTTGATCCAGTCATTCTTTATGGCATTTAAGTGGACCTATACAACATAAACATTGTGGATATAATGAGCATATCAACCTCAAGTTAAACTGACAAGTAAATCATTCACTTCTAAAGCTGCCTGTGTTCTGTTAATGGAACTCTCCAAATCTGTGGTTTCCTAAATATTATACGTAGGTATATGTTCCAGATTAAACTTTCTATTTTCCTCAAGATGGTGTTAGCTTACAGTCTTCATTAGCTTGGTTTTTGCCTGAAGAATTGGATCTATCACTAAAATCAAAGGCGATTACACAGCTCACTGGTCATTTAGGAATTCTGTGGCTAAATTAAGCATGTAACGCATGCCACAGCCTCTGAGACTCTGTTTATTCAGTGAAAGTGCTCTGTAATTTATTTAAAATAATCCATTTTAACAAATAAAGAGACCATTAACTCCATATTCCTGCAGGCATGTATTTAAATGCAGCCTCGTTATGGTCTGCTTTCTTGGTTTGACTTAAAAGCTTAACAAGAATGAAGGAGTATTGTGAGGAAAGACGCACAACTGAGAAGTGCCTGTAGCTGGAGCTGCCATTTATTAGATTAATCTGGCAGATTTATGATGTTCTACTTCAATGATATTTCTACCAATAATCAATCATAGCTTGCAATCAATCATTTACTTAATATTCCTCCAGGCCAAGCAAATTCTTACCTTCTCTGTATCTCAGTATTCTCAGGTAGATGAGCTCACATTTTTTTTATGTTCAAAGGGATGTTTATTTGCTATGTGCAGAATTTATAGTCTCTTCAATAATATTAATAATGATCACTATTGAAAGTGTTGAACAATCAAACCTCACACAAAACATTAAAATAGCTGCAAGTATCTAAAAGATCAACAACGATATGACTGCTAAGTGTATGATTAATTGTATCTGAAAAACAAGAATGTAGTGACCTGTTTATTGCATCACTGAAGTACTGTCATTGCTGGTGAAGTTTTGCATTAGTCATTTGGGGTACACAAGAAAGGTTAAGATAATGTGCAAAGTGGAAAAAGAGGCTAGTTAACTTCAAGCTGATTTTAACCAGATCGTTGTGCAATGATTTGCCTGAGGTTTCCAACAACGTCTTTGTGGAAAGGCAGACTTTCTCTGCATGCTGCAGCCAAGCATCTGTTGGTAATTAGTATCCAGTCTCTGTTGAGAACTTGTGATATTTAATATTTCCTTACCACTTGAACAAATAAGCGATAATAACTGCAAGGTACTTGACCACAGGAGTAGAAAGATGTGTAGCATGAAAGAGTCAGTGTGCGCCTTGGCTGAAGGAGTGCTGTTGAACTTTCCACAGAAAGTCTGATTGATCCCCAAAATTTGGCAGAATGCTCGCCTCATGATCTCGAAAAGAATAAAACCTATCAATCTTCTGGGTGAAAATACTATGCCTCTCATTCAGTCCGAATTTCGAAGTTGCTCTTTTTGCCGATTAACCCTGCAATGATGCTTCCCAGAGCTATGTAGCTCCTTATTTTGCTAATTCAGGCTGTGGAATAATTGCTATCCTTGACCTTTTTACATAATGTCAAGGGCAAATACCTCTGGTGACAGCAGCAGCAGCTGAAAGTACAAGGAGAAATTAGCAATTTCAATTCCCTCGCCTATACTTCTTTTTAAATGGTCTATGCATGAATTGAAGCAAGACATTTTGCAACACGTATTGTTAAAAAGCAGATAAATAATTTTGTTCAAAGAAATTATACTTTAAATAAAGCTCTGTGTGATATTTCAAAATATTTTCCACAAAGTCAATGCATGACTGTCAGGCTAATGTTTTGGCTGCTAGGGTATGCAGCGTTTTGAATCGTTTTTGGCCTCAGGGTAACAGGGAAAGTGATAATCCTAGGAAATAGCTAACATTAATATTAACAACAATTAACAACACAAGTACAGGCTATGTGGCCCAACCAACCTATGCTGATGTTTATGCTTCACACAAGCCTCCTCACCAACAAGTTTAAAATAACTCATGGCATTAAAAAAAATCATGGAGCATACTTGAGTCATCACAGAGATGCAAGACGTTTCTCTTTCTGATTCAAAAATCTGTGCCCTAATGTCAAGGTCAGGGTAAGTCTATCTGAGCCGTCACCACCACAGTAACTTGGCTCAGAGGTAGTATTCCTAATTATCTTAAATATTCCCGGTGGAAACCTAGAGCACTTTGGGATTTTAATGGACTCTTGCTGTGGCAAGGGAGAAACAAAGTTAAGTAAAAAAAGGGGCAGAGATCCAAGGAAAGACACAAAATCCTGGAGTAACTCAGTGGGTCAGGCAGGATCTCTGAAAAATGTGGATAGGTGACGTTTTGGATCAGGACCCTTCTTCAGACCCTTTTTCAGGTCAGGACCATTCCTCAGACCATCCAAGACAGTTCCATAATGTTCATGACCATCCAACAGCCATGACATCCATGACCATCCAACATGGCAGTGATTCATGTTAGCAACATGGATCTGTTTGTAAAGAAGCCTAAAGGGCTCAGCTTCTTCGTTTGTCAAGGTGGGGTGACCTTTTACCTCACAGCTCCTCTGGCTGATATGCCTCATTCTGCCAGAGAAGAGTCAGTGTTCCTATTTCTGTCCAGGGTACTGTAGACCCTGCAAGAGATGAGGAACCTTCTGAGTTGGAAGTCCTCTGTGCCTGTTAATACCTCTCTGATGGATTCCGATTCTGCTCCAGTTGGGCTGGTATTTGTGATCAGTTCTTCCTGTCCAATCTTCACATCACTCCAGCTTCACTTCTACTGGACGTTGGAAGTCAATAAATAAATGGTGCTGAAGTTAGAGATACTGGATGGGGCTGGATGCAAACAATACTGAAATGTAAACTCTTTTCTGCCTGCATAAGTTGCTTGACCTAATGGTTGTAGCATTTTCTGTTTTTGTTTTAGGATGAATTACAATTTGATTCATTGCCTATTTCTATTATTGATCATCTTTTGGGTTTTTCTAAAAGAATATTACCGACAATTACAAAATTGCAGTGATTAGTGTCATGTGGGTTAAAGTAACAGGTCTTCGCAGGTGCAACAAATGTACAGTCATATGTCCAGCAAATGCCCAAGATCTCGCACATTCATTTGCACAGTTAAACACCGCTCAAAAAGATGGTACCATAGAAATTGCAATACACGTAAATAGCTGCTTGGAACAACGAACATCCTGCTGGACGAACTCAATGGGTCAATCTGCATCTGTGAGGGGAAATTAATTGTTTGGTGTTTCAAGAGTCAAGAGTCAAGAGTCAACAGAATCAAGAGTGTTTTATTGTCATATGTCCCAGATAGAACAATTGAATTCTTACTTACAGAGGGACAACCGAATATGCAACCATAATACACTGTAAACAATATAATAAATGAGCGAGAAAAGAAGTTTTGTGTGTGTACAGATATACACATACTCAAAATTACATAAAAATAAAGATGATATAGATGATATATCTATCTCTATCTCTATCTCTATCTCTATCTCTATCTCTATCTCTATCTCTATCTCTTTTTCTATCTCTATCTCTATCTATATATTACTAAAAGGCTGATCTTGACCACTTCCTGTTGTTCTGTATATTGATTTTTAAATAAACGCTGCCACTTATGGCATCTTACTCCCCCTCCGCTGTGCAGGGCAAGAGGATTTTTCCCATTGATGAAAAATAAAAGAGTTATTAGAGTTTAAAAAATGTTGAGATTCTCTCTCCTGAAGGCCACGCCCCTTCCGGAGGGACTATAAAACCCGGAAGTGTTGAATGCCTCTGCTCTGCAAGATGGGGGAAGCGAGAGGGTCATGTCTCTCAGTCTCAGCTGTGAATAACACTGAACACATATCTTCTAAACTGTGAGTGTGGTTTTACTAACCTTGAGTGCCCTTAATGTGGTTTGAAAATGAAAATGTGGTTGGTTTGAATTAAAGCAAAGCTAATGGTGGTTGGTGGTGGTTGGTTTGAAATAAAGCACAGCAAATGGTGGTTGGCTTGAAATAAAGCACTGCAAATGGTTGGTGGTGGTTGCTTTGAAATAAATAAAGCACAGCAAATGGTTGGTGGTGTTGGTTTGACATAAAGCACATGATTAAAAGTCTAAACTTGATAACATCCTGTTTGCACTGTATATATTTTTTTTTTTTTTTTTTTTTTTTTTTTTTTTTTTTTTTTTTTAGAACAAGAAAAAGAAAGCAATAGAAAGGGGAAAAAGTGGAGAAATAGATGGTAGAGAGTAGAAAAACGTGAAGTGTGTATATAAAAAAAAAAAAAAAGGAAGAGAGAAAGAGGAAAGTAGAAATAGAAGAGAAGGCCCCTTAAAAGAGAATTTTTTTAATCTGTATTCGGAGATGTAGCTCTATCCGCGTCATGAACTGAAATCAGCAATCCTTACGGCACCGCTGCATCACATGATTCCAAAAAGTCGATGAAAGGAGACCAACTCTTTAAGAATTGGTCATATTTATCTATTAGTCGGAGTCTCATTTCTTCAAGGCGTGCTATGTCCATCATATTCCTAATCCACATTTTAACAGTTGGTGTGGTTGTATTTTTCCAAAATTTAAGTATCAATTTCTTTCCAATTATTAACCCATAATTAAAAAAAACATTTTGATCTTTATTTAAATTGGTATCTTCTCCTATTATTCGTTTGCACTGTATATTTATTTTAGATAAGACGCTACCACGTACGGCTGTGAATTCTGCCCATCTTACTCAGTTCCACTCCGCTCATCAGGTGCAGAGGATTCTTCCCATCAACAAAAAAAAAAAGTGTTATTAGTTTTTCAAAAAAGTTGAGAATCTCTTTCCTGTCAATCACGCCATGAAGGCCATGCCCCTTCCGGTGGGAGGGGGTTGGATTATAAAACCCGGAAGTGTGGGTGTGGCTCAGTCTCTGCAAGGAGGGAGAGGTCACGAATGTCTGATCTGTGAATCATAGAAACATACAAACATAGAAAATAGGTGCAGGAGTAGGCCATTCGGCCCTTCGAGCCTGCACTGCCATTCAATATGATCATGGCTGATCATCCAACGCAGTATCCTGTACTACCTTCTCTCCATAACCCCTGATCCCTTTAGCCACAAGGGCCACACTAACTCCCTCTTAAATATAGCCAACAAACTGGCCTCAACTACCTTCTGTGGCAGAGAATTCCAGAGATTCACCACTCTCTGTGTGAAAAATGTTTTCCTCATCTCGGTCCTAAAAGATTTCCCCCTTATCCTTAAACTGTGACCCCTTGTTCTGGACTTCCCCAACATCGGAAACAATCTTCCTGCATCTAGCCTGTCCAACCCCTTAAGAATTTTGTAAGTTTCTATAAGATCCCCCATCAATCTTCTAAATTCTAGCGAGTACAAACCGAGTCTATCCAGTCTTTCTTCATATGAAAGTCCTGAAATCCCAGGAATCATTCTGGTGAACCTTCTCTGTACTCCCTCTATGGCAAGAATGTCTTTCCTCAGATTAGGAGACCAAAACTGTACGCAATACTCCAGGTGTGGTCTCACCAAGACCCTGTACAACTGCAGTAGAACCTCTCTGCTCCTATACTCAAACCCTTTTGCTATGAATGCTAACATACCATTCGCCTTCTTCACTGCCTGCTGCACCTGCATGCCTACCTTCAATGACTGGTGTACCATGACACCCAGGTCTCGTTGCATCTCCCCCTTTCCTAATCGGCCACCATTCAGATAAAAGTCTACTTTCCTGTTTTTGCCACTAAAGTGAATAACCTCACATTTATCCACATTATACTGCATCTGCCATGCATTTGCCCACTCACCCAGCCTATCCAAGTCACCTTGCAGCCTCCTAGCATCCTCCTCACAGCTAACACTGCCCCCCAGCTTCGTGTCATCTGCAAACTTGGAGATGTTGCATTCAATTCCCTCGTCCAAATCATTAATATATATCGTAAATAGCTGGGTTCCCAGCACTGAGCCTTGTGGTACCCCACTAGTCACTGCCTGCCATTGTGAAAAGAACCCGTTTACTCCTACTCTTTGCTTCCTGTCTGCCAGTCAGTTCTCTATCCACATCAATACTGAACCCCCAATACCATGTGGTTTAAATTTGTATAATAATCTCTTATGTGGGACCTTGCCGAAAGCCTTCTGAAAGTCCAGATATAACACATCCACTGGTTCTCCCTTATCCACTCTACTAGTTACATCCTCGAATAATTCTATAAGATTCATCAGACATGATTTACCTTTCATAAATCCATGCTGACTTTGTCCAATGATTTCACCACTTTCCAAATGTGCTGTTATCCCATCTTTAATAACTGATTCTAGCAGTTTCCCCACTACCGACGTTAGAATATCTGGTCTGTAATTCCCCGTTTTCTCTCTCACTCCCTTTTTAAAAAGTGGGGTTACATTAGCTACCCTCCAATCCTCAGGAACTACTCCAGAATATAAAGAGTTTTGAAAAATTATCACTAATGCATCCACTATTTCTGGGGCTACTTCCTTAAGTACTCTGGGATGCAGCCTATCTGGCCCTGGGGATTTATCGGCCTTTAATCCATTCAATTTACCTAACACCTTTTCCCGGCTAACCTGGATTTCACTCAGTTCCTCCATCTCATTTGACCCCCGGTCCCCTGCTATTTCTGGCAGATTATTTATGTCTTCCTTAGTAAAGACAGAACCAAAGTAGTTATTCAATTGGTCTGCCATGTCCTTGTTCCCCATGATCAATTCACCTGTTTCTGTCTGCAAGGGACCTACATTTGTTTTAACTAATCTTTTTCTCTTCACATATCTATAAAAGCTTTTGAGTCAATTTTTATGTTCCCTGCCAGTTTTCTTTCATAATCTATTTTCCCTTTCCTAATTAAGCCCTTTGTCCTCCTCTGCTGGACTGAATTTCTCCCAGTCCTCTTGTAGGCTGCTTTTTCTGGCTAATTTGTACGCTTCATGTTTTGTTTTGATACTATCCCTGATTTCCCTTGTTATCCATGGATGCACTACCTTCCCTGATTTATTTTTTTGCCAAACTGGGGTGAACAATTGTTGTAGTTCATCCATGCAGTCATTAAATGCCTTCCATTGCATATCCACCGTCAACCCATTAAGAATCAATTGTCAGTCTATCTTGGCCAATTCACGTCTCATACCCTCAAAGTTACCTTTCTTTAAGTTCAGGACCCTTGTTTCTGACTTAACAATGTCACTCTCTATCCTAATGGAGAACTCAACCATATTATGTTTACTCTTGCCCAAGGGGCCACGCACAACAAGACTGCTAACTAACCCTTCCTCATTACTCAATACCCAATCTAGAATAGCCTGCTCTCTCGTTGGTTCCTCTACATGTTGGTTTTAGAAACCTATCCCGCATACATACCAATCAACTGAACACACTGAATGTCTACTGAACTGTGAGTGTTGTGTTTATGTGGTGTTTATGTGGTGTTTTGCGGATTTATGGTGGTTTCATCCTGTATGAAACTGCATTTGAATGTGGTGGCATTGCAACCTGCATGAAATGGTATGAAACTGCATTTGAATTTGGTGGCCTTGCACCCTGCTAGAAGTGGTGTGTCACTGCACTTGAATTTGGTGGCCTTGCACCCTGCTTGAAGTGTTATGAAACTGTACTTGAATTTAGTGGCTTTTCACCATGTTTGAAGTGGTCTTGCACCCTGCTTGAAGTGGTACGAAATTGCACTTGAATTCGGTGGTCTTGCACCCTGCTTGAAGTGGCATGAAACTGCACGAATTTGGCGGCCTTGGACCCTGCTTGAAATGGCATGAAAATGCACTTGAATTTGGTAGCCTTGCATCCTGCTTGAAGTGGTATGGAACTGCACGAATTCGGAGGTCTTGCACCCTGCTTGAAGTGGTAGGAAAGTGCACCTGAATTTGGTGGCCTTGCACCCTGCTTGAAGTGGTGTGTAACTGCACTTGAATTTGGTGGCCTTGTGCCCTGCTTGAAGTGGTATGAAACTGCACTTGAATTTGGTGGCTTTTCACCCTTTGAAGTGGTCGGAAACTGCACTTGAATTTGGTGGCCTTGCACCCTGCTTGAAGTGGCATGAAACTGCACTTGAATTTGGTGGCCTTGCACCCTGCTTAAAGTGGTAGGAAACTGCACTTGAATTAGGTGGTCTTGCACCCTGCTTGAAGTGGTAGGAAACTGCACCTGAATTTAGTGGCCTTGCACCCTGCTTGAATTGGTAAGAAACTGCACTTGAAGTTGGTGGCCTTGCACCCTGCTTGAAATGGAATTTCAAGGAATAGCTGTGAGTCAACTGCCAACCCACCGGCCGTGAGTGAGCTGACAGCACATCAGGCTTGAGTCACTGAGCTGCCACCCCAAGAATCCATTTGACCCACAATGTCCATACTAGCCCTCTGGAAACCAGTCCCTTCTACCCACAACACCTGTACTAGAGCTCCAGAAAGCCCCCCCCCCTCCCTCCTCCCCCACCCCCCCCCCCCCCCCCCCCCCCCCCCCCCCCCCCCCCCCCCCCCCCCCCCCCTCCACACCCTCCCACTGGCCACCAATTTTGGAATTGGTGGAGGTGGAATATTGCGTTGGGGGACAAGCCCTCCCAACTAACTAATTATATGCTTTAAATTCAGGTAATTCAAGTAAGATGTATCATATTTGTTTCACAATGCTTCAATCTATAATAACTGAAATTTTCATTCAGTTCTCTTATTTTTAAGAAAGTTATGGGCTTTTATGTCAATTGACTGCCCTCGATCACAGCTTTTGTGTTAAGTTAATGCAAAAGCAATAGGGAACAAGATGCTAATTTCCGATTATGAAAATGACCATAACTTTGTTAATACTGCAGATATGAAAGTGAATTAGGTATCAAATTAAAGTTATGTTTATGCTTTCGCTGATGGGATTAATTACAGGCATGATTTTTTTAATCTCAAAATTTTGTAACATTCCTAAATTTTGTAGAACAAATCCTTTTATTTTTATTAATACGTATTTGTTCGTCTTTTATTATTTTTATTTTAATCTTAAAATGAACGTATTTAAAATACCAAAGAGTAAAAGAAGACTCAATGAAATAATCCTCCCTGACAGAAAGCCATAATTAAAACTTTAGTAAGTCATGAGGGCTATTTTAACACCTGTTATGCTAATGATTTAGTATCATTAATATATGTTAACCTCCCTGCCTGACTGGCGCCACCATCACCTGAGGCTGGTTGACGAGAGGGAAAATGTCGGGGAGAGTCCGCTGGCCACCCACTCTTCAGTATTATTAACTTTTGATAGCGGTGCACGTGGCTTTCCGTTTGAAGTCGAATTCGAGAATAGTTAAACAGCACATTAGTTTGACTGTATTTTTTTTAATTCTGTCTTCTTAACAGCCCATCATGTCAAAGAAAACCCAGAAAATGCTGAGGGAAGAAAAAAACAGTTTTTAATGAGGATTGGGAACTACAATATAATCTTGTTTCTGCTAAAGATAAGATGATTTGCTTGCTTTGTGATACTGCAATATTAACATTGAATAAATTCAATGCTTATTGGCATTGTGCCACTCGTAAGGACCACAAATATTTCAAATTAGAGAGTGAGGCACGAAAGGCTGCATTGCAGAAATTAAAAGATGAAAAGCAAAGGCAAAGGCAGTTATTTCAAGCATGTACGGATGTGACGCCGACGACGAGAAGCCGAAGCAAAGAAGTGGAAGCCAAATAACCGAATGGAAATTAAGCCGAAATGCCAAATAACCGAATGGAAACTAAGCCGAAACGCCAACTAACCGAAAGGGCGGGATGCCTAAAAGCCAACTAACCGAAAGGCTGCATCACCTAAAAGCAAACTCACCGAATGGCCGCTCTGCCAAAACGCCACCTACCCGAAAGGCGGCGTCGCCTACAAGCCAACGAACCGAACCTGAAGAATCTGGGAAATCCAAGGGTGGAGGACTTTGCTTCATAACCAATAATAACTGGTGCAACCCTGGGATTATTAAGACGCTTTCCCGTTCCTGCTCGCTGGGACCTGGAGCACCTGACAATCTCATGCCACCCATTTCTACCTTCCCTGTGAGTTCAGCTCAGTGATCGTCACAGCCGTCTACATTCCACCGCTTGCGGACACCGACGTGGCACTATCGTCCCTACACGATGTGTTATGTCAACATCAAAACAAGAACCCGGATGCGGCTATGGTGGTGGCTGGAGATTTTAATAAATCAAATCTCAAAAAGGTCATGCCTAAATTCTACCAACACATCACGTGTGCCACCAGGGGGGAAAGAAACCTGGACCACTGCTATACGCCGTTCAGGAGGGGCTACTAGGCCATTTCACTCCCTCCCTTTGGCAAATCTGACCACACTGCCATTTTCCTGCTGCCGGAGAATAAACAAAGGATAGTACGGAGAATAAACAAAGGATAGTACAGGAAACGGCAGTGACGAGGGACGTAAAGCGGTGGTCCGACCAGTCAGAGGCTATGCTGCAAGATGTACTGAGCGATGTCGACTGGAATATGTTCCATGCAAGTTCCAGTGACGTCAGTGAGTTCGCGGAAGCAGTCGCAGACTTCATTGCAACAATACCCACTAACATTGTCCCCAAGGTAAGGGTTAGCCTCTTTCCCAATCAAAAACCCTGGGACAGGTCCATTCGCGCTGCCTTGAATGCTCGCACTGCTGCTTACAACTCCGGCCTGGCATCCGACAATATGGACGTCTACAAGGAAGAGTCCGACCAACTGCAAAGGGCGGTGAAGGACACAAAAATGAGGTACAGGGACAAGATGGAGTCACAGATGGAGCAGCAGGACACCAGATGCCTTTGGCAGGGGCTACAGACTATAACTAACTACCGGAGCAGCCCCCACTCAACAGGAAATGCCGGCACCTCCCTAGCTGATGACCTGAACTCTTTCTACGCACGTTTCGAGATGGGCAACATCACCCCAGGTGTGCCAGCTAATGACAACACCGCCTGCATGCTGGCTAGCGAGGCTGGAGGGAGGTCCTCCGATGGGGATGGATACACATTCCCGTTGTCTGAGCACGACGTGAGGAGGGCACAGACACATGTGGACACGAGGAAAGCTGGAGGCCCACAAGGCATATCTGGGCGAGTACTTGATACTTGTGCTACGCACCTAGCTATATGCTCACCACAATATTCAACCTCTCCCTGGCCAAGTCTATGGTCCACTGCCTGCTTCAAAAGATCCATCATTGTACCTGTGCCAAAGAATGCCTCTCCAGCTTGTTTGAATAACTACCGAACGGTGGCCCTCATCTCGGTAGTCATGAAATGCTTCGAGAGGCTGGTCAAGAACCACATCTGCGCCTTCCTCCCTCACAACATGGACCCGCTACAGTTCGCATACCGTCCAAACAGATCCATGGACGATGCGGTCTCCCAGGTTCTGCACACCGCTCTCTCTCACTTTGACAGCCAGGAGGGGGGGCTATGTGAGGATGCTGTTCATTGACTTAAATTCAGCCTTCAAAATGATAGTCCCCACCAGACGATGAGAAGCTGGTGGAATTGGGGCGTAACACCCCCCTGTGTGCCTGGATCCTGGACTTTCTCACCGCCAGGCCCCAGATGGTCAAGATGGGAAGAAATACATCGAAGACCCTCACCCTGAGCACAGGATCCCCCCAGGGTTGCATCCTCAGCCCCCTACTGTACTCCTTGTACACACATGACTGTGTGGCTAGGTTCAGCTCCAACTATAATCAAGTTTGCTGATGACACGGTGGTGGTGGGCCTGATCAACGAAAATAATGAGAAGGCCTACCAGGAAGACATGGGTGATCTGGCACTCTGGTGTCAGGACAACAGCTCCTCTTGAATGTCAAAAAAACATAAGGAGCTGTTCGTGGACTTTAGGAAGACACAACATCCCAGGACGTACACGCCACTGAAGATAAATGGGGATACAGTGGATAGCGTGAGCTGCTTTAAATACCTGGGAGTCCACATCTCAGAGGATCTGACATGGACATCACATGCTGCAGCACTCGTTAGTAAGGCAAGGCAGCGCCTTTACCACCTCAGGCAATTGAGGAAATTCAAAGTGTCTCCGAGGATCCTCCAATGCTTCTACTCAGCGGCTGTGGAAAGCATCTTGACCGGAAGCATCACAATCTGGTTTGGGAACTGCTCTGCCCAGGACAAGAAGGCTCTGCAGAGAGTAGTGCGTTTGGCCAAACGCACTATGGGAACTACACTCGCCCCTCTGCAGAAGGTGCAGATCCAGAGCCAGCAACATTATGGGGCACCCCTTCCACCCCAGCAGCAGACTGTTCCAGCTGCTACAGCCAGGCAAATGCCTCCACTGCCATGCTGTGAAAACAGAGAGGATGAGAAGGAGTTTCTTCCCAGAGGCCATTAGGACTGTAAACTCTTAACTCACCAGGGACTAACTTACTGTACCAATTTACTGTTGTGTGTCTTTTTTAAATTGCTGGGTTTTTTCCTCACAAATATGTAATTACTTTTCTGTCCTATCCTGTTTTATCCTGTTTTGTAGGGGTTTTTTTGCACAATCCACAAGCGTTGCCACTTTTCATTTCACTGCACATCTCGTATGTGTATGTGACAAATAAACTTGACTTGACCCGACTTGACTTCCGCTCCACCCGACCCACAGTCCGTCACAGTGCGGCCGCACGGGGGAGATGAGGCGGAGGGTGGGCGTGGGAGAGTGGGGGCTGTCCCGAAGGATGCGCATCTTCAATCGCTTATAACTTGGTGCTTGGGTTCAGATTGCCAGTCTCCAATGGCTTGTGTGGGAAAATGACCCCCACCCTCCCTCCGGTGGAGACGGAGGAGAGAGAGAAAGGGGAGAGAAAGAGAGAAGGGGAGAGAGAGAGGAGGGGGAGAGAGAGAGAGAGGAGAGAGGGGAGAGGGGAGGGGGAGAGAGAGGGGAGGGGGAGAGAGAGAGGGAGGGGGAGAGAGGGAGGGAGAGAGGAGAGAAAGAGAGATGGGGAGAGAGAGAGAGAGGAGGGAGGAGAGAGGGGAGGGAGGGAGAGAGAGAGAGGGAGGGGGGAGAAGGAGAGAGGGAGGGGGAGAGGAGTCATTTTCCCACACAAGGGGGATAGGGAGGGTGGGTTTAGGGCAATTTTCCCACACAAGCACCATGTTGTAAGCGGCCAAAGATGCGCATCCCTCAGGACAGCCCCACTCTGCCATGACCACCGGGTCGGGTGGAACGGAGGTTTGGGACAATGTTCATCCCTCCAGTGATGTGATGGATGCGGGGGTCTGGACCAATCGCTGACAAGTTCTGCCCCCCCCCCCCCAGCAACGTCATATCCATTATTTGACTTTTCTGTTGAGCGGCTGTCGGTCCTTTGGCCTGTAGACGACGGCGCCTTTCGGGTAGGTGGCATTTTGGCAGAGTAGCCATTCGGTGAGTTTGCTTTCAGGTGACGCAGCCTTTCGATTAGGTGGCTTTTAAGCATCCCACCCTTTCATTTAGTTTGCGTTTCGGCTTCGTTTCCATTCGGTTATTTGGCTTCGACTACTTTGCTTCGGTTTCTCGTCCGTCGGCACCACGTCCAGGTATCATTTCAAGCAGCGGTAAGACATAGAAATATTGCTACTGAAGCGACTTATAAAGTAGCTTATATACTCAGGAAAAAAGGGAAGCCATTTAGCGATGTAGAAATCGTAAAAGATTGCATTGTCGAAGTAGGATGCTTAGACCACGATAAGGGTTCAAAATACAAACAACTGCCTCTTTCAAGGAGAACTATGACTGATCGGTAGCATGAATTAGTCCTCAACGTAACAGAACAACTTCAGGCAATACTCCAAAAGGAAAATATATATTATTCAATCCCTTTGGATGCATTAAAAGGTTAGTTAACTTCAGAATTAACAATTTTTTTAAATTTTATTGACGTTAGGTCATAGTGGTTAGATTTGTAGAAAATAATGTCCATTTTGAAGTATATCTAATTGAAGTTTGTTGGATGCAGCCTTATTAGATTACAATTAGTTTAATGCGGCATTCCAAAATGAAAAGATTCCCCACCCCTGCTCTATTTGGTCAATTCTCAGTCTCCTATGTTCCAGGGAAAAGGTCCCAGCCATTCCTTATAATTCTTTATAATCTGGTAACATCTCAGTGCACCCTTTCTAGCTTAATGGCATCCTTCCTACAGCAGGATGACTAATACATTCTCCAAATGCGATCTCATCGACGTCTTGAACAGCTGTAACATGATGTTACAATCCCTATACTCAATACCCATCCCAATGAAGGCAAGCATGCCAGACACCACCTTTGCCAACATGTCTACCTGTGCCAGCTCTTTCAGGGAACTGTGTACCTATACCCCTAGTCTCCGTCGCCGGACCAGCAGGTCCAGGAACAGCTTCTTCCCTGTGGCTGTCACACTACTCAACCCCCCCCCCCAGACACTCCTCCCACAGGAAAAACACTATGTATGCATGTAAATAGATTTATATATTGAAATCATATTCTATGTCGCTCTCCAGGGAGATGCTAACTGCATTTCGTTGTATCTGTACTGTACACTGACAATGAGAATTAAAATTGAATCTGAATCTGAATCTGAATCAGTCTGAAGAAGGGTTCCAACTCAAAACGTTTCCTATTCCTTTTTCCAGATATGCCGCCTGACCCGCTGAGTTACTCCAGCACTTTGTGCCTATCACCTGTACCCCTCCATTTTCTGTGTATGTCCTGCCCTATTTTGGCTCACCCAAATGCATCATCTCAAACTTGTCCAAGCTAACATCCACCTGACATTCCTTTCACCATTTCTCTCATTGATCCTGATCTTTTCGTAAACTTAGATAGCTTTCCACACTGTCCACGAAAGAATATTATCCATCTTGGTGTCAACCACATTAACTACACTGTTATCCAAATTGGCAAATAAGACAGTAGTCGGAACAGATTTCAGCGGTGTGTGTGCGTTTGTGTGCGTATGGGGGGTGTGTGTGTAGATGCTTTGTGTGTATGTTGTGTGTGTGCGTGTATGGGGTGTGTGTATATGGTGTGTGCAGGGTTTGTATGTGTATATAGGGTGTGTGTGCACGTGCGGGTGTGTGTGTGTGTGCGCATGGGTGTGTGTGTGTGTGTGTGTGTGTGTGTGTGTGTGTGTGTGTGTGTGTGTGTGTGTGTGTGTGTGTGTGTGTGTGTGTGTGTGTGCGTGTGTATGTATGTGTGTGTGTGTGTGGGGGTGTGTGTGGGTGTGGGTGTGTGTGTGTGTGTGTGTGTGTGTGTGTGGGTGTGTGTGTGTGTGTGGGTGTGTGTATGTATAT
Source organism: Leucoraja erinaceus (assembly GCF_028641065.1). Lineage (NCBI taxonomy): Eukaryota > Metazoa > Chordata > Chondrichthyes > Rajiformes > Rajidae > Leucoraja > Leucoraja erinaceus. Next base: position 91,606,019 of record NC_073377.1, read on the forward strand.
GAGGTGTGTGTGATTATTGGATGTGTGTGTGGATGTGTGTGTGTGTGGGGGGGTATGTGTGTATGTGTGGCATGTGGAGTGGCAGTGGTGTGTGTGTGGTGTGTGTGTGTGTGTGTGTGTGTGTGTGTGTGTGTGTGTGTGTGGTGGTGTGTGTGTGTGTGGGGTGGTGAGTGTATGTGTGTGTGTGTGGGGCGGGTGGGGGCAGTGGGGTGTATGGGGTGTGAGTGGGGGGGGTGCAATGTGTGTGGGGGGGTGGTGGAGGGGGGGGGTGGGGGGGTTGTGTGTGTGGGGGTCGGTGGATGTGTGTGAGGGGGCGTGTGTGGGGCAGGGTGTGTATGAGGTGTGTGTACAGGGTGTGTGTGCATGGAGTGTGTGTGCATGGGGTGTGAGTGTGTGGAGAGGGGACAGAGAGGGGGTAGGGGGTGGTAGTTAGGAGGAGTGACACTTAAGGTGAGGTTTACCTGAAATTAGAAAATGTGGTGTTCATACCATGTAGTTGGAGGCTACTCAGGTGGAAAGAGAGGTGTTGTTTCACTAGTTTGTGCTGGGCTTCACCTGGACAGTGGAGAAAGCTGAGGATGGACAGGTTTGAGTGGGGATGGGAAAGGGGAATTGAAATGGCATGCAGTTGGGAGCTCGGGGTAGCCATTGCAGAGAGAGTGCAGAATCTGTAGATCGGTTACCCAGATTGCACTTGGTCTCACCGAAGTAGAGGAGAGCACTGGGGGAGCACTGAGTGCAGGAGACATGGCTGGAAGAATTGCATGTGAAGATTTGCCTCATCTGGAAAAGCTGTTTGATTCTGCAGATGGCGGTAAGGGAATCATCTCTTGTGATTGCCGGCGAAAGTACCAGGGGTAAGGGAGGGGTGGGTGAGGAGAGATGAGTGGGCCCGAGAGTCATTGAGAGAATGGTCCCTGTTAAAGACCAATAGAGGTGGAAAGGAGAAGATATCACGTGGTGTGATCTCTTTTCAGCTAGTGGAAATTACGATAGGTAAAGCGCTGAATGCAGAGGCTGGTAGAGTGAAAGGTGAAATCCAAGAGAACTGTCTCTGTTCTGTTTGGAGGAGGTTTGGATGAAAGCAGAAGACAAGCGAGCGATCCATCTTGTAGAGCTGCTTGCTTGGAGCATGGTGAAGTCTCAGGCCCTTTTGAACATGATGAGCACTATGCATCATAGAATAGTAAGATTAAACGAGAGCTTACCAGTTTGAAGTTTGATCTATATTTTATGAAGAGTAACGTTGAGGGATTACGTGAACACCCCGTCCAGTACGCATGCGTGTCAATCTTCAAAGCAGCGGTGTGAAATCACAGAAAACAGTTGTTGAACTGAACATAGTAAGATAAGAGAACCATAATACCAGCTGAACTTTATGATAGAGGGCTGGGAGCGGAGGGCATGTAATCCCTCAACGTTACTCCTCATAAAATAAAGATCAAACTTCAAACTGGTAAGTTCTCGTTTAATCTTACTATTTTATTTTGGAGTCACGTGAGTGACTACGTGAAGATTTTAAAGCTCTGTGATTTCATGCCCTGGAACCGAGTCCAGACGTCATACACTGCATCAGTAGGCCAATGATGAGTGAACATTAATAATCCATTCAGACATGACATAGATATAGACATGTTGATGCTATTAATGAATAATAGTGGCAATAGTAACCTCCCTCAACCTGGAACCATACTATGAACCATACCTTTTTCAGTATTTCTTTAATATCATTTCACTGAGTACTCGCATACACAGAGGAAACAAAAAAACGTTGCTCAATCGGTTTCCATTCAGTGTAAAAATAAGAACAAAAAAAAGGATAATACATAGAGCTTTAAAAACAAATCAAACTTACCATTTTTAAAAGAAAGTAGGCCTAAAAATTAACAATATAATAAAAACAGACATTCTGATCGAGTGGCATCACAGTGGCTTTACTTTGACAGGTGCCTAACTGTCAAAGTATGGGCGCGGTTGGATGTGTGGATGAGCGATATTTTGGGAGGGGACAAAGTCTAACCTAACATAGAGTTGGCAAATACCCCTGATCTGGCAATAGATTTATTCTGAATATTTGGACAGATCAATAGTTTGACCATCCTGCAACCGCTAGGATGTGGTCCATCCCTGCTGCTGAGGTATAGTAGTCCTGGTGGAGTGAGACTCAATGTCAATGTACACTCCTGTATATGCCAGACCCATATAACCATCTGGAGAAGGTTCGTAGTGATTCCTTCTAACAAGATTTTATGTAACTAATAATATTGCTGTCAATCTATAAAGCTCTTAGGAACCTTGACATACTGATGTAAATGCGTGATCACACGCAACCCAAGATCCATGGGATATGCAACTCTAGTTTGGTCTAGTGTCCCTGTCTAATCTGCTTGATTAATCATAAACAAAACATGTTATTATAGCCCGCAGATATGATCATCCTAACCAGTGTTGCAATAACTGGACCCATAGCGCTGTACTCAGTGCCATGGCATAATCACTAGTACGTGAGTATGACCATGGGCAGGGATGTTGCTGGTGCCCATCGGTGAAGTGACGTAGTACAATGTTAACAACCCATATCTCTGCGTCCCTAAGCCTGGGAGGTTTTAAGATGACGATACCTTCATTCTCTGGATATCAAAGGGTGAGACCGGACAGAGTGGTTTATGTACTCATCAGCCAAATGATTAGGTACTTAAGGCACAATAATGGAATAGTAACTTAATGTTATAATCCCATAAAACTGAATTTTAATGTGTCAGTCATCCGTGCCGAGTTAAACGTAAGGAAGCATAAACAATGCTTCCCATCTCCTATGCAGATTGCTGCTATTTGATGCTATCCCTGCAATCTGTAGTGAGCACTCCTAACGCTCATGGTTTAACAACCCAAGCCGCAGAAACTATCTCTCAGAGTCTGTAAGTCTATGATTGATTATATCATGCAGAGGATGGTTTCAACATCACAACTGAACCAGCATCTTTTTATCCAGAATAAACCATGTAAGGTTTTATGTTCATTCTTCGCCTCAGCAGGAGCCATAGGTGTGTAACCCAGGCAGGCACTATGAAAACCCGGAAGCGGGAATCTTGCTGAATTTTGCAAAACCCGTCTATTGAGGCCAAATGGAGGAAGACATTACAGAACATTCCTTCCTAGTGTAGCGAGAATGCACCCTTCGCACCTGAATGGCTCGTTTACTGTTGATTGAAACTGGATGCAAGTTAGTTAGTATTCTATCAATCCACATTGTCATTAAATACTTTGTGATCACACATTCATTCTGTGTTGTCATTGATTTTGCATAATAATACACCAGTGCTAAATGCGGTTTGGTAAAACTATCACTGGATACTTTGATTTGATTGTACCTTTGTGATTAACATATACCACCACCAAAGTGTATCACCTTGGACTTGTGCATGCCGTATATGCATATCCACACACTCTTTAATACCCAGAATGCACCATTGGCAGTTGATACCATGACTGAACACTTGATAACTCATGCTAATCCCATCTGCCTCCGTAACTAGAGATGGTATTAGTAAATTACCCATCTTTGGGCAATAGCATCAGTTTGGAAATGACTGAAGATTTATGGATAAGAGGTTTTAGTGGAGCAAAGCTGTCCATCATTGTGACTTTGATTGTTTCAGCTAAAAATAGCAGAGGTCTAATTTTTTGTCTCAGAGCTGATCCCAGACCAATAAATGGATGATTATATCCCAACTATCAATAGTTTCAGTTGGTATCAACTTAATTTAAATTTAACTGGATGGGTGAGAACCAATTCCTCAAATATAGCTATGTGGCTGATAAGGCTAATTTAGTAAAATACAGTATGTTCAATGTCATCCAGATTGGCCATGCTACTTATTTGTTAGCTCCGTGCAGCCGAAGCACTGATTGTAGTGATTTGGGAAATAATCTGGAAACTGGAGTTAGCCCATTGTAACACTTCTGAGTGAATCGTTGCCTCATCCAGTTATATTTCAAATATCTTCAACCCTGTAAGTGGAAATGATCACATGGAAGTTATTCAGAAAAGTCTATATTGCACATGCGGGTTGAGGCTGTTGACAATGATCAGTCCACATCCCATTCTTGTGAGCCTTGTTTTGAAAGGCAACTCCAACCATACCTGTGTGCAGTATAAACTAATCTAGTGTTATCTCAAACCAGTGTAAATATTCAAACCAGTTTAATATTACCAACTTGTATCCGTGACTGGAGACATCATCGATGAGGTTCCATACCTTTATCCGAATGGGAGGACTTATGCAACCCGACCAGGAGCTGCCTCAAACATGTGTGCATGATTTTACATCTGCTCCTGGAGGTTGAGGAGCTCGCGTACGAGGTTGACGCATCTTCCAGGAAGGCCGTTCTGGGCTGTGGCCTAAAAAAATACCTTTGTCCTGGTTGTACGGCCTTCAAGCTTTCACCAGCTTCAGTTTATCGTGGTTTGCTGGTGGGTGCGTAGGGGTGCTGCCGTCGAAGATGTGAGGTCTTGCGTGATGATGTGGCCTTCCTGAACCTGACATACACTCGTTGAGCTCCTGCTGCTGGTAATGTTGTTCCTGCACCCCCTGCATACTTGTGGTTTCTTGAGCCAAACCCCTGTCTTCAGAGTCAGCCCAGAAGTGACTCCTGATGCACCCCTCTGTCGAGGGAGTTGCATTATGCAGCCCTCAATAAGGTGCTGCTATGGGCATCCCAGGACCCCCTGGTGACTAGGCTCCATATACTAGGCATGTCACATTGGAACTTCTGATCCATCAACCGCTCCATGCGGGATATGCGATCACAGTTGCTCCCGCCGGCGTCCATTCCTGGAACATATTCTCACAAAATAGCACAAAACGACCTTCGAGTAAGGAATTTACCTGCATGTCCTTATAAAACCTTCTGCTGCGGGGCAACACTCCTTCCGAGCCTGGTCTTGTGGTCGTGGTTTGTTACAGCTGGGGTTCCTCTGTGGTCCTTGTAGAAACACTCCATCGGGGGTTATTTCTCCTCACAGCTTTTTCTCCGTGGTCCCTTATAACAGGGTTTCTCCATGGTGTTCTCCAGCTGGGGCTTTCTTTCCCCCCCCCCCCCCCCCCCATCTGGGTCTCCCCGCAGTAACTGCAGCCGGGATATCCCCGCTGTCCCTATCAAAGGGATAGCCGCGATTTACAAAGTCGGGGGGGGGGTAATCCTTTGGAGGGGGAGGGGTATATGAAGCCGCTGGTTTAACTGCCAGCAGCACAGTACTTACTGCCGTCCACTGCTCGCATCCCGCAGTCTACGGAGCGGGTTCTCAGTTCGCTCCCCGTATTCCACGGTCTCTGGAGCGGCTGTCCGGGCGCCCCCCCAGCACCAATATGAAGCCACTGGCTCCACAGCCAGCGGCTCGATGGCGAATCTGCCGCCATCCGCTCCCCGTTTCCCACGGTCTCCCGAGCGGGTTGTCCACCTTGTTTTACTGCCAGCAGCTCAAAGGTGAATTTACTGCCGCTCGCTGCCCGCATTCCGCTGTTCCGAGCGCCTAGGTCCATGGGTGGGATTTGCCGTGACCGGGGTTCCCTGAAGTCCGAGGCTGGGGTTTCCCCTCTGTCCCGATGTAGCCCCGGACTTTTAACAAGACATCTAAGTAGAGGTTCCTGCAAGAAGATTTTAAAACCTGTAAGTATTTAAAAAAACTTACCTCAGGTCTGTTGCTGGCAGGAGAATCACATTCAAACTGCCAGTCGTCACGCAATGCGATAGACGATATGACACACATGCGTACTGGACGGGGTCTTCACTTAGTCACTCACGTGACTCCGAAGAAAAATAGTCCTGCACCCTCTCACACTTTCAGAGTGGGGATTGAGTCGGGGACTGAATTGGGGACTTGATGAAGAGTGCAGAAGAATGTGCAAATTGAGAGGGGAACCATAATGTGTTGAGCTGATATATGCATCGTTTTTTGGGAATGCAACTTCATTTCAATTTTCTGACCATTGCCAGAGCATACACTCTCTGGCAATGGTCCATATAAAGTCAGATCCATTGAATAATATTAGACCTTCGTTAGAAACATAGAAACATAGAAAAATGAGTGCAGGAGGTTCATTTGCCCCTTCGAACCAGTACTGTCATTCAATATGACCATGGCTGATCTAAAATCAGTACCCTGTTCCTGTTTTTTCCCCATATCCCTTGATTTCTTTAGCTCTCAGAGCTAAATTTAACTCTCTTTTGAAAACATCAGGTGAATTGCCCTCCACTGTCTTCTGTGGCAGAGAATTCCATAGATTCACAACTCTCTGGACAAAGTAGTTTTTCCTCATCTCAGTCCTAAATAGCCTAGGCCTTATTCTTGAACTGTGACCCTTGGTTCTGGACTCCCCCAACATCAGGGACATTTTTTCCTGCATCTATCCTGTCCAATCCATTAAGAATTGTGCATGTTTTTATAAGTTTACAAAGTTTGTGCTATTCCCGAGCCTTATCTGTGAACAACAATGCTATACATTTTCACACAGAGAGTTGTGAGTCTGTGGAATTCTCTGTGAGGCAGAGGGCGGTGGAGGCTGGTTCTCTGGATGCTTTCAAGAGCGAGTTAGATAGAATTCTTAGAGAGAGCGGAGTTAACAGATATGGAGAGAAGGCAGGAATGCGGTACTGATTGGGGATGATCAGCCATGATCACATTGAATGGCGGTGCTGGCTCGAAGGGCCGAATGGCCTACTGCTGCACCCATTGTCTATTGTCTATTATCTCAAAATGTGTAATGTGCACAATTTATTCACCACGTGACTTGTCCAGTCATTTCCACCCTTGTGCACATCAAGTGCGCAGAGGGCCCATTTCTAATTTCAGAAGATTTCCTTGCAGCAGAAAAAGTCCACTAAAGTCCACTACAACATTTATTGAATGTTTTTTTTAAGATATGCTCCAGATGATGCAGCTTCTAGGCTGGTATATTTGAGAATGCAACTTCATTTCAATAGTAAGGTAAATTGGTAGGCCAGTTTATCTGAGAGCTGCCTGGAATATCCTGCTCACAGAGTGCCCATGCTTATTGTTGACCCTTAGATAGTTATAGTATGTGTGCATTTTGTGCATGTCCATTATTGTTTCTTTTTTAATGTTGTGCCATTCCTTATGGGCACATTTAGTCAGATTGGTGTAGGTTGTTTAGAGGTACAGAGCGGAAACAAGTACTTTGGCCCACCGAGTCCATGCCGACCAGTGATGTACGCACACTAACACTATCCTACACACACTATGGACAATTTACAATTTTATTGAAGCCAGGTAGCCGACAGACCTCTACGTCTTTGGAGTGTGGGAGGAAACTACAGCTCCCATACAAAACCTGTGCAGGTCATGTGGAGAATGTACAAATTCCATACAGACGAGTACCTGTTGTCAGGGATGAACCTGGTACTCTGGTGCTGTAAGGCAGCAACTCTACCCACTGCCCCAACTTGCCCCCACATTTATTCAGATAAAGCGGTATGCCTGAACAAGACCCTTCCATGGAACAGCTATGCATGTCTTTTATAGCTGGCTAAATTACACAGCCCTGCACTTAAGACGACAAAAAATCTTTCAATAACTTTGAAAAATTAATCAGAGAATAAAAATGTTTGAAATGATTATGAAATAATGAAAAAAAATGTAAATATATAAATAAATAAAAAAATATATATCTAATTTATTTCAAACTTGCCTCTACCTCTTGCCATCATTCCCTACCATTGCAACACCATTGGAGGTGCTACTGTAGCATTGGGTTTAACTTCGTACAGGTTCTAATGACGCATCCTCAGTGAAACTGGGGGAATAGCATCAAGTTTATGGAGTCCCACACTAGAGGCTGTTGAGGAATGGCCAGCAGGCCCGGGACTTCAAAGATCACCAGCCTAAAAGCTGGAATCCTGAGATTAGTGGTAATTATTAAGGGAAATGTTTTTGTGCAGAGCTGCCAGTGTATTTCCCCACAAAACTCCAGCCATAAATTCTGCCGAGCTAATGCTAATTCTTGTTTTTCCTTGCTGATCCTTGAGGTCATTTACACACTTCATAAATCAAAACTCCCCCTGCCAATGAATAAATCATGCATAATTTCTAAATAGGCCGAGTGATGTAATTGAAGGTCAGAGTGCAGAATATTCCCAAATAGAGCGACATGCTCTGCAAATCCTCTGGTACGTACTTCACCCATCAAAGGATAATGATGGTCACCTTCATACAATGTTGGATTGCAGGAATGTCAAACAGAAAAACTACTGTCATTTAAAATCTTGTTACAGGACCTGTTCAGCTTGGCTCAAATTGATTGATTAATTGATCGAAAGATACAGCGTGGAAATGGAACCTTCAGCCCACCAAGCCCACACCATCCATCGATCACCCATTTACGCTAGTTCTATGTTATTCCACTTCCGTATCCACTCCATACACACGGGGGGCAATTTACAGTCCTGACCTGAAACATTACCTATTCATGCTCTCCAGAGATCCTGCCTGGCCTGCTGAGTTACTCCAGCATTTTGTATCTATCTTCGGTGTGACCCAGCTTTTGCTGTTCCTTCCTACAAACTTTGCATCTTTTTTTGTAAACCAGCACCAGCAGTTCCTTGTATCTGCAACTGACAAACCAGGTCTTTGGGATATTGGTGGAAACCGGAACACTTGGAGGAAACCCAGGCAGTCGCAGGGAGTTTGTGCAAACCCCACACAGACAGCACCCGAGGCCAGGGTCCCTGGCACTATGTGGCAACAGCTCTAACAGCTGCGTCACTGTGCTGCCTTATTAAAACCACAGAGAGCACAGAAACAGGCCTTTCATCCGACTGAGTCCACGAGTCCGTGTGGATCATCACCCACTCCTTTGCACTAATCCAACATAAAACCCACTTTAAAATTTGCCTCACATTCCCATCAATCCCCCCCCCCCCCCCCCCAGATTTCACCATCCACTTACACACTGGGAACAATGGACCATTGTGGGCTTCACATTTCCTTTATCATCGCTGCTGGCTTGGATTTGTCCTTTTGCATACCTTTCATTCATTTGTTCTATGTACCTTTTCATATCTCTCATTTCCCTATCCCCTGACTCTCAGTCTGAAGAAGTGTCTCGACTCAAAACCTATTCCTTTTTCCCAGAGATGCTGCCTGACCCGCTGAGTTAGTCCTATCTTTGGTATACACTAGAGCACTTTACAGGGGGCGATTACTCTAACAACCTCCATGTCCTTGGGATCGGGAAGGAAATTGGATCCCCACACCTTCTGTTAGTCCCTGATCCCAAAATGTAGAATCAACTGTGTTCTCCTATACTTCCAGCAAAAAAGATAGCATGCCTTCCCACATCTTCACCCCCCCACCCCCAACCACCACCTTTCAATGAAGGTCTTTGCTAGTCAACAGTGTTATGGGACCTTCTATGGCCACTCAAACATTTCCAAGTTCTACCAGCTGGAAGTCAAAGCACATTTGCCTGGCTTTGGTAGAAGCTTGTGCTGAAGTTTCAGTGGCTAACTGAGTGAATATTATTGGAAATTCCATTTGAATTTTCCACTTGGCAGAGGGCTGGGGGATTCCACGTAAACACCCTGAGTTGATCTTGGCCAATTGAGTGCTGTCAAAATGTTAATATTATAACATGATCAATTACAATGTCTTGAAATTGAAACATTCAAAAGAAGCTGCTGTGTCACTAAATGCATTGATATAATGTTGGCTCATGGCAAACAATGTGAGCTTAAAACTCTTAGCTTGAAACATTGTAGAGAATCGCGGATGAAGCAGGAGCAGACAGTTTTTTGTTTTGTTTATTTCAGCCAAATATTCCTGGTGTGACTTGATTGATTGATTGAAAGAAACAGCATGGAGCCAAGCTCTTCGGCCACCGAGTTCACACTGACCATCAATCACCTGCTCACACTTGTTCAATGTTATCCTACTCATTCCCTGTACACTAGGGGCAATTTACAGAGGCCAATTAACCTACTAATCCACACATCTTTGGGAGCTTCATCAGGCTGCTCCCTTTACACAATGGCACAGCTGGTAGAGCTGCTGCCTTACAGAGCCTGAGACTGAGCTTCAATCCTGACCTCAGGTTCTGTCTGTGTGGAGTTTGCATGCTCTCCCTGTGGGAGTGTGGGTTTCCTTCACATGTTACCATGTTTCCTAAATTCCAAAGATATGCGGATCTGTAGGTTAATTGACCTCTGTAAATTGCATCTCGAGTATTGGGAATGGATGAGAAAGTGGGATAACATTGAACAGGTGATCGATGGTCGGTGTGGATTTGGTGGGCTGTTTCCAGGCCATTTCTCTGAGACTAAAACATCCTGTTTCAAACATGTGTGACTGGGACATTCCAGGAATGTTGTCCAGTGGATCCAGCCCAATGAATTCTGGTAAAGCTGAGATACTAAAAGTTCTATGCTGAGACAATGAAACGCCCTGCAGAATCAAATGTGGACTAAAATTGTATTGTGAAAAAAATCTGCCTTAATTTCATTCTTCTAGTTGATGCATTATAGGCCTCTGAATCTGCTGAGGCCTGTCAGCACCTCATTTCAGTATTCAACTTGCAGCACCTCTTCAGGAATTATTGCTCAAGTTTACTATTAAAATGAATCAGAGTCCCTGATCCCAAAATGTAGAACCAACTGTTTTCTCCTATACTTCCAACAAAGAAGATCCCAGCTATTTCAAATCAATATTGTGTCCTGACATTTATTTCTAGGTGACTCAGTAATGATTGAAACGTGGGGAGCAATGGAAGCATTAGAATATTGGATTCAAAGCACATCAGTAGAATCATTAGCAAAACTACATATCATATATAGGACACCCATGTTTGAAAAGTGTTATAATGTGTATTTATAAAATGAGGGAGATCACAAAGGTAGGATATACGACTATGAGAAATTTCAACACAAATTGACAGAATGTGACATGACTGGTTATTCCTTCTTATTTGTCTCATCGAGCTGCTCTTTCAAAGTTTTCCTGAAACACATAATGAGTGCTTTGACAACCAAAGACCTTCTTAACCTTAGTGCATTATAAATTGTCCACTGGAAAAGGAAGATGAAAACTGCATTGTAAAATAATGATTGTTTGAGATCCCTGAAGAGTGTATATTTTCCCAGAAGGTAGCTGTGCTTCTAGCTCATTTCCTCGATGTGAGTTTTAAAATTATAGTAGCCATTCCAGATGTCTTATTATGCAGCTTGAACACAGGATAACAAACACAGCCTGACATGCTGGTATAATAATGGTTTCTCCTTTTGTTTCTGTGTTCCCATTGCTGTTTCTTGAAAGGAAACATGAGATGAAGACAAGGAAGTGAGTCAGAAGAGAGATGGATTAGCATCAAACTCATACACTTTCTTTGGATGAGTTTTGAAAAACAAGTTCTTTCAGAACGGCATTAATGGGTTTAAATAAACAAGTATTAGGACTTTCTCGTAATTTTGTGTTCCATATACAACTGCAATGACCTCAACATTTTTGTTTGGACTGGAAACATAGAAACATAGAAACATTGAAAATAGGTGCAAGAGTAGGCCATTTGGCCCTTCGAGCCCAGAGTATCTACTACTGGTTTTCCAATGAATAGGATCTTTTTTTAATCCAATGCTTTGCTGGCCTTCAATTTCAATTTAATCATACAAATTAGTAATTGAAACAACTCCTTTGGTCTTTTCTATGATCTCTCTGGTACCTATATGTTCACACATGTATACAATCAAGGGTACTTAACTTTAACCTTGTAATGTCCTGCATTGGTTTTCACCAAAACAATTAACTTTCCATAGATACATAGATACATAGACAATAGGTGCAGGAGTAGGCCATTCGGCCCTTCGAGCCAGCACCACCATTCAATGTGATCATGTATAATCATCCACAATATCAGTACCCCGCTCCTGTCTTCTCCCCATGTCCATTGATTCCGCTAGCCCCAAGAGCTCTATCTAACTCTTGTTTGAATCCATCCAGTGAATCGCCTCCACTGCCTTCTGTGGCAGAGAATTCCACAAATTCACAACTCTCTGTGTGAAAAAGTTTTTCCTCATCTCAGTTCTAAATGGTCTACCCCTTATTCTTAAACTGTGGCCCTGGTTCTGGACTCCCCCAACATCGGGAACATGTTTCCTGCATCTAGCGTGTCCACAATCCCTTAATAATTTTATATGTTTCTGTAAGATTCCCTCTCATCCTTCTAAATTCTAGTGAATACAAGACCAGTCGCTCCATCTGCCCACTCACCCAACGTGTCACTCTGCAACTTCATTGCATCTTCTTCACAGTTCACACTGCCACCCAGCTTGTGTCATCTGCAAATTTTACTTCTGCTAATGTTACTTTCAATTCCTTCATCGAAATCCTGAGACGGATGAAATGGGGATTTTGTTGGCATGAGGGAGGAGCTGTTCCAAAGTTGACTGTCCTGGGATCTTTTGCCAAGGGTTGCCAGTGTTGGATCTCCGCCCAGCTCGGCCTGTGGACTTCGAGAGCCGCGGTCTCCGGTAGGGAGTGGCCAATTCGGAAACTTCAAGCTACTGAGTGTGTTCTTCCATTCCGACGCCGGAGTTCCGATCATCCCGGCGAGAGGGCCTGTTACATCTGGCCGCCATAGCGGCGACGGCGGAGGGTTCAAAGGCCCAGACCACAGGTGAAGAGAGCGGAAGCTGACTGAACTTTATTGCCTTCCCTCACAGTGGGAAACGTTGTGGGATGTTCATGTTAAATTCTATCGTATATTGTGTTCTTTTTATTCATATGACTGTTTGGTATCTCAAATCTCACTGGTCCAATTGGTGCATGTGACAATAAATGTAACTTGAACTTGAACTGAATTCTCGACTTCCTCATCAACAGACTACAATTTTCCTTTTCCGTGACTTTCAGTGTTTTCCTTTTAGTCTGAAGAAGGGTTATGACCCAAAACGTCACATTCCTTCTCTCCAGAGATGCTGCCTGTCCCGTTGAGTTGCTCCAGCATTTTTTGCCTATCTTCGGTTTAAACCTGCATCTGCAGTTCCTTCCTACACAATCAGTACAAATTGACGATAGCACTTCCTGGCAGGAGCTCCTCGAAGCTGCGTTCTCAGTCCCCTGCTCTACTCTCTCTATACCCAGGACTATTTCGGCAGACACAGTTCCAATTCCATTTTAAAATTTGCTGACGATACTACCATTGTTGGACAAATAACAGGCATTGACGAATCAGAGTATAGGATGGAGATTGAAAATCAAATTGTATGCAATTCTTGCAGAGCAAGAACAAAGAGCTGATTATTGACGGGACGGCTGGGGATGTATAAACCTGCCTTGATTGACGGGTCAGCCATGGAGAGAGTCAACAGCTTCAAGTTCCTGGGCACACCCCTCTCTGAAGATCTGTCCTGGGCTCAGCACATTGATGCAATCACAAAAAAAGTTTATCAACACCTCTACTTCCTCAAAAGATTGAGGAGATTTGGTATGTCAATAAATATGCTATTGAACTTCAACAGGCGTACAGTGAAGAGCTACTCACTGGTTACTTCACTGCCTGGTTCAGTAACTTAAACACCCAGGAATTAATGATATTACCAGGGTGACAGACACTGCTCAAAACATCACAGGTACTGACTTCTCCACCTCAAAAAGGCAGCCAACATTATCAATTACCCACACCACTCTCATTTCATTTCTACTCTTGGGGGGAAGGTACAGGAACCTGAAAACCATGACCACCAAGTTCAAGAATAGCTTGAATAATAACAGCCCAACAACCATCAGGATCCTGAACACTGCACAACACTAACCTTAGCAACTGTGACCTTCTATGCATTGTCTTTGGTTGCACTGAGTTCCGTTTTTGCACTACTATTATGGTTATTCATTTATTAAAACTAAACAAAATATCATGTATTATCTTTGTGCATTGCATTTACAGGCATGTTAAATCACTTTATCATTTAATGGAATTTTCTTTCTTGACTCATTTGTATATATCTACTTTTGACATCCTAGAATGTGTCACCATGTGCTCAATGCAGTCCCTTTACTCTTAGAATGGACATTGATCAGAAAATGCCTGAAATGAAAATAATTGTTGTGGTCTTCCTCTATATCTTTTTGAAAGTCTTAGCAGCACTCACCAAAGGAAGATTCAGTATTCTACATGCCCAATCAATGCTTCATATAGTTTAGTTTAGTTTAGTTTACTTTATTTTAGTTTAGATTAGAGATACAGGCAGCCTTGGAAGCCTAACCTCCTGAGTCGAACAGCAAGTCAAAAACTTTGCCGTGATATTTGACTCTGCATTAAAGTTTGACAAGCAAGTCAACTCTGTGGTAAATGCTGGTTTCTTCCAGCTTCGTACAATAGCTAAGATCAAATCATTCCTCAAATTCGACGACCTTGAAAAAAATCATCCACGCATTCATTTTCTCCCACCATGACTACTGCAACTCCCCATACACTGGCATCAGCCAATCATCCCTGTCCCGTCTGCAATTGGTCCAAAACGCTGCAGCAAGACTTCTGACGGGTACCCGTAAAAGAGACCACATCACCCCGATCCTGGCCTCTCTCCACTGGCTCCCAGTACGGTACAGAATCAACTTCAAGTTCCTCTTATACGTATACAAAGCCCTTAACGGGCTTGCCCCCCCCATATCAAAAATCTTCTAACCCACCATCCTACCTCCAGGTCCCTCAGGTTGGCCAACTTGGACCAACTTGGGGCTAGGTTTAAGCTCAGGGGTGACCGCGCTTTGGCGGTTGCAGCACCTAGACTGTGGAATAGCATCCCGCTCCTCATCAGAACTGCCCCACCATCTACTCTTTTAAGTCACGACTCAAAACCTATTTCTAGTCCCTAGCGTTTTTGAGCCCCTCTGAGGAGGCGCTGTAAACAGTTTATGTATTGTATTGTTAGGTCTGTCTACTGTTGTATGTATCAAATTAGTATCCGCACTGATGTGAAGCACATTTGTCAACGTGAGTTGTTTTTAAATGTGCTATATAAATAAATTATTAGATAAGCACCCATAGTCAGGATTGAACCCGGGTCTCTGGTACTGTAAGGAACCAACTCTACCGTCATGCAACCGTGCTGTCCAAACATAGGACGGGCACAGAATGTTTTGTTTTCTCAGACAGTCCTGTGTGGGAGATAGTGAGTGACAATATTAGTTTACACTGTTTGGCGTGGTCACAAACCTTCAGAGAGTTATTACCTGTAATGGCATGAACCTCAACTCTTCACCACAAGCTTCAAATCAAGTCAGGTTTCTTGATGGATGTGTGGTTTTGTCAACATACAGGATGGTATACTTCATAAGATCTATATTTCCAATTTCCAATTTCCAAATACATTTTCCAAATGGAGACTTCACTTTTAGACTTTAGCTATTCAATGCAGAAACAGGCCATTTGGTCCACTAAGGCCATGCTGACCAGCGATCACCCTGTACACTAGCATTAACCTCCACATTAGGGACAATTTCCAATTTACAGAAACCAATTAACGTACAAACCTGGACATCTTTGGAGTGTAGGAGGAAACTGGAGCTCCCAGAGAAAACCCACGCCATCACAGGGAGAACGTATGTGGTCCGTACAGACAGCACCCACAGTCAGGAATGAACTTAGATCTCTGGCGCTGTAAGGCAGGAACTCTACCGCTATGCCACCGTACTGCACCTTATTCCCCAAAACATTGCCAAGAGCTTCTTGCAGTTGTTGGTTTCCTCTAAAGTCCTGTTGCTTGCCCAGATCTCCAACATCATCTGATATTCCACGCCCTGTAGTGTTCAACATCTTTAATTTCTCTGGAGAATGTCAAATCTTAATTGTATTGTGGCAATGGTTACTAGCAATAAATGAGCAAATAATCTGCTAATAGTTCCTGGACCATTTAATTAGTGCTGGAGAGGGTAGTGCTTGTGCAGGAAATGTCCTGTCAACAGGTGTTCCCTAGCAACAATGAGCTGGAATGGAAGCAAGGAGGGACGACATCTAAACAAATAGGGTGGTATGGTGGTGTAGCGGTAGAGTTACTGCCTTATACCACCAGAGACCCGGGTTCGATCCTGACTACGGGTGCTGTCTGTACGGGGTTTGTAATTTCTCACCATGACCTGCGTGGTTTTCTCCAGGATCTTCGGTTTCCTCCCACACTCCAAAGACGTACAGGTTTGTAGGTTAATTGGCTTGGTGTAAATGCTTGGTGTAATTGTCCCTAATCTATGTGCTGTGTGGAAACTGGTGGGCCGAAGAGCCTGTGTCTGCACTGTATCTCCAAACTAAACTAAACTGATCAAACTGTGGATTCCTCACTGAGATGTACAGATTGTAAAACAAAAAGTAGGAAGTCTGAAATAGAATTTATATTCAAAGCAGGGGTGAAAAAGTATATTTATGTGGGAGGAAGTTATTTTTAAAAGGAGTAAGAAGTGGGTTTTATTATTTAAAAACTCTAACGTTATTTTTTTCTGACAATGTTTATTGCCACATATAATTTTTTTTCACATTCAGAGATGCTACTCGACAGTAATAATCATATTTTTTTGTTAAACATTTTAATTACTCCTAATACGTACTCCTACTGGTACAGTGTAGTAACTCTACACTTCTGTCACACCAGTCCAGTGTTCTGGGATCATTCCTAACCTCTGCTGCTGTCTGTATGGAGTCTGTAATCGAGTGGGGTTCCTCTGCATGCCTGTGTTTCTTTCTGTATGCCAAGGATATTCCAAAGCTTAATTGACCACTGTAAAATGTCCTGAGTGGTAAAATCTGGGGGCAGTTATGAAAAACTGTGTGGGAGGAGGGAATTATTTCTGATTTGCATAGGAATAAAGTAAATGAACCCTTGCACATACATGTGATGGGCCAAAGGGTTTGCTTCTCCACTGCACATCTTTATGACTTTTTGTGTAGGAAGGAACTGCAGATGCTGGTTTAAACAGAAGAAAGGTACATAATGCTGAGCAACTCAGCGGGACAGGCAGCATCTCTGGAGAGAAGGAATGGGCAACGTTTCAAGGAGACCCTTCTTCAGACTGCTTTATGACTTTATGACATGACTAATCTTATAATTTGTCATTGGTGTGGGGAGAGTGCATAACTGACTGAGGTTCATGGTGCTGCTCTGAGCAGATTTTACTTCGGAGTCACGTGAGTGACTACGTGAAAGAAACCCGCTACGACGCATGCGTGTCATATCGCATACACGCATTGAACGAGTCAGACGTGGGAGACGACGTCTCCCTAGAGGGAAATGCAAAGAAGCAGGTAAGAGACTTCAAAATTTTTCCCACTTACCTTGCAGGTAGGAAATACAATAAGCTGCGGGAGCTGGAGGGGAGAACTGCAGAAACAGCGCAGCCAGCAGCCAGCAGCAGCCGATAGCACGCGAATCCTCCGGAGAGGATTCCTAAAAGCTATTTTTAGCAGCAGAACAGCTGTGCCCGACGTCGCTCCCCGCACCGGCAAGATTGACTGCTGCCGGGCGGGAAGCGAAGCAACACGTCCCGAAGCGGCTGCACCACCCGGAAGAGAGAGAGCCGACATCGGGGACAGCAGCCCAAGGACCTACGCTACGGGGTCCGTGGGGCTGCGGGAGGAAGGACGTTCCTCCCAAAACGGCAGGCTGAAAACCAGTACAGGTAAGAACAAACTTCCCTTACCTTTGGTTCTTTTTTCCAGACGTGGCTGCTGTATTTCTGAAGAGCAGCAGGCAGCCAGCTAAGGACGTCAGGGCAGAGCCACAGACGTTACTGCTGTGTTGCTGAACAGCAGGCAGCCAGCTAAGGACGTCAGGGCAGAGCCACAGGTCGTTACTGCTGTGTTCTGAACAGCAGGCAGCCAGCTACTGATGTCAGTATAGAGCTGAAGTGCTGCCACACAGAGTTTGCTGCTGTTTAATGACCAGCAGCAGGCAGCAATGAATGTCGGCACCAGCATCTCCCATAAGGGAGCGAGTGCCAAACTTCACCCTAAATGGGTAGAGGTGCCCGTGAGTACCAGGACCATGGGGAACGACCAGTGCCCGTAGGCATGGGGACCGGCTGCGGGAAATACCGCGTGCGACTAGTGCCAGAGAGCACCAAGGTCGGCAGGAGCGGTCCCATATATTAAAGCACCCGCGACGACTAGTGCCCGAGAGCATGTAAGTCGGCTGGAGCGGTGGCTGGAGGAAATTTCTCCACAGTGGCAGGCTCCGGGATTGGAGGATAGCCACAGTGGGCAAATAAATATAAGTCCCACAGCAGTTTCCCATAAGGGATGCATGAAATGTCAGACGCCTCTGAGGAGGGTATGGAAGGTCTGACGGGGTAAAATCTGAGCAGGTGATGGAGCCACTGTCCCCTATTGAAGGGGGGGGGGGAAACAACCTGCTGAACATGATGAGCAGTACTGCCAGCAGAAACACACTGAGAATGATCTCGAGAAGGATGGCTGTGAGTATTGAAGGACTGTGAGTCCACCCATCAAGTTCAAGCTAATATTTTTGCTGAAGTGTTGGCAAGGCTTCTATACCCCGGAATATTGTGGTGCTCTTAATGTAGCCATTGTTACAGGTGCATTTGCAGACATGTTGGGAAGGCCGTTAGGAGTTGGGAAAATCCGTAATACTCTGAAAGGTCTCATGGCGGGCATAACAGCTTTGGCCGGCATGTTAAAAAAGGTGGACAAAATTAGTGACCACAAGGATGCCATTAGCACTATTTTTTGCAATGTGCAGTTTGAAGGGCCATTCAGCCAGCTCTAGACCCTAGTTCGCTATACTATGTAAGCAAAGGGCTATAGACCCCGTTATTTGGGGGGGGGGGGAGACCTGTCTAAACAGGTAAAAGAATTGGCGAGGAGGCTTGACTTTGGGGCTGATTAAAGCATCCAAAGGATATCTGGGGAAGACATTAACCTTATGTGCATCCTAAGAGAGGTAGTGTTTTTGTAATTATACTACAAAGAATTGGGCAGAGGTACCCAGCAGCAGCGTCCTGTTTAGGGTTTGGCCCGGGACGACCACTGTGGAAGATGCAAAAGTAACATTAACCTTTAGGCTCTCCACAACCGCGTATGAAACCAAGAAAAATAACTTGGTTACCACCAATAACCATGGAGGTAGGTGAATTTGGGGCTCCAGCATTAATAGGGAGCACGGAAGTTGGAGGGACATTGCAACTTCATGTTGAAGCTTGGTGTAATATATCTATGGACAGATACATCCTTAGCAGTTTTAAGGGATATCTGATAGAGTTTCTACTCAAACAAAACCCTCCAGTACAACATAAACCGGACAGATATACATGCTGGTAATGGAATAAACCAAACCTGAACAACAGGATTTGTCTCAAACATCTTTATTAAAAATAAGAAAGATGGGGGTTGCCGTATTATTATGGATTATCAATGCTTCACAATGTTGTGCAATATATTCATTTTAAAGATGGATACTTTTAGCAGTGCTAAAGACTTAGTTTTCAGCAGGCTACTGTATGGCAAGTATTAATCTTTAAGATCCTTGCTATTCAATATCCAACAGGGGGAAGAATTTTAAACCAGCGTTGGGACTGCTGCAACACCAAAAATCATAGAGTAATGGTATAGTTGGATGATATCCTTATTGTGGGAAAAACTTATGAATCGGCATGTTAGCCAGTGGTTGCCACTAAACAATTGTTTGAACAGCTGGGATTCATTGTCCATCCACTTAAGTCAGAATTGACACCATTAACACATTTAATATGTTAATGACTTTACTAATATGGAAAGCCACAGAGTTCAATGGGCTCATAATTATAGAGGTCATTTATTTTGGCCAATGGAGCTAATGATAGAAGCTATAAAAGAATTACAATGTTGGGAATACAATGTTAAGTATTGCTCCAATCCAATAGTTATTCACAACCCGTCTGTGCTATTACAAACAGATGCCAGTGCATTTGGTTACGGTACAACTGATACCATCTCGAGCTATGGGGGAGATGGAATATATAAGAAGCTAACCTACATAACACTAAGGGTTAGAAATGTTAAGTGCATTTCATGGGCTAAAATCTTATTGCTCAGGAATGAAACTGCAGCATGTTAGATGGTAGATAGATAATACCTCGGTGATGGCATATATAAGTCATATGGGTGGAAAGATATCAAAATCTTGTGATGAATTGGCAAATTCAATTTGGCAATGGTGTGTCCAAAGGAATATTTGGTTATCGGCTACGTATCTACCAGGGATACTAATTCAGTGGCAGACACCAGGTCACGAAAATTTATTGAAAGTACTGAATGGATGTTGGATAGAACGGTATTTGCTAAAATCAGTAAAGTATGTAAGGCCGGATATTAGAATTGCATCCAGGGTTAAATCACCAGTTACCGAGGTATGTATCATTGGTACCAGATCCTGAGGCAGAAGCTACAGATGCTGTTTCACTGCACTAGGGGGGGGGGTTTCATTTATGTATTACCTCCTTTTTCTACTTTATAAATTTGGGGTACTAAGGGAAATTCAACAGGAATCTGCATCAGGGATGTCTTAGTACCTGATTGGCTTACCCAACTATGGTTTTTCCGGGGTACAGGACATGGTGCTGGAACCATGTATAACGGTAAGACATAGTCCTAAGTTGCTGGTGCATCCAGTAACTGAGGATAGCTATCCATGTCATAGAAAATATTGATTTAGTAGGTTGTAGACTCTAATACACCGCTACGGGACATGGGGCTATCAAAAAGAACTGTGGACATGATCACAGCAGCACAAAGAAGGTCTACACAATAACAGTATTTAGGTCATATTAAAAATGGACTAATTACTGCCATAATAACTTTCTGGACCACAGAAATAAGGATGTTCCGGCGGTGCTAGAGTTTCTCACCAGCCTGCACTATGGAGGACTGAGTTACAGCACTGTGAATAGTGCCAGAAGTGCATTGTCAACTTATTGGTGGCAAGGAACAGTAAGACAGTCTGTGGGATCACATCCTCTGGTAGTTAAAATTTTAAGAGGCAATGTTAACACCAAGCCACCAAAAATAAGATACAACTATATCTGGGATGTAAGTGTGGTCTTGACCTTGCTAAGGAATTGGTCGCCGGCTACAGCATTAAATCTGGATAAACTAACTAGAAATGGTAATGCTGATGGCGCTAGTCACAGCGCATAAGCTCCAGTTATTGCAAAAAGTAAGACTGGATGGCTTCACTATGGCGGCAGGAAGTTTGGGGTTTGTGATCCAGGACCATATTATTAAACAATATAGGCCAGGATCAGCGGGGCAGGTCATAGAATTGATGGCCTACCCGGAGGACAAACGCCTCTGTATAGTGAAGCACGTTTTGTTATACAGTGAAAGTACAAAGGCTATCAGAGGCAAGGAATTGGCGTTTTAATCAGCTATAAGAAACTGTACCATAGAGTGTAACTCAGACCATTTCGCGGTAGCTGAAATATGGGTTAAGATAGGCGGGAGTGGACAATAACATATTTAATTATCACTCCACCAGGGCTGCAGCTACATCCGCAGCAAAACGCCTTGATGTATCCATGGACCAAATCCTCAGGATTGCAGGATGGTTGTCGGAGAAAACGTTTTCAGAAATGTTATAACAAACCAGTTAGCAGTATGGGAACGTTTTCGGGGAACATTTTAAGTTCTGTATGATAATTTATCCCTGAAGAATACAGGGTTATGATTTGAATTAATTCGATATTATTTATCATTTCCATTAAATAATTGGTATGAATGTTTTGAATATAATTAACAATTTCTCCCTAACTACCAAAGCAGTTGTGAAGCATGGACTCGTTTCCACGGCATGAGGTCACAGAGCTTTGAAATCTTTCACGTAGTCACTCACGTGACTCCGAAGTAAAATAGTAAGATTAAACGAGAACTTACCAGTTTGAAGTTTGATCTTTATTTTATGAGGAGGAACGTTGAGGGAATACGTGCCCTCCGCTCCCACCCTCGAATGGTCATATCTTAAACTGGTATCTCTTTAATAATCTTACTATTTTAGGTCATTATAGTGTATCTGTGACCTCACACCGCTGCTTTGAAGGATGACACGCATGCGTCGTAGCGGGTTTCTTTCACGTATTCCCTCAACGTTCCTCCTCATAAAATAAAGATCAAACTTCAAACTGGTAAGTTCTCGTTTAATCTTACTATTATATCAGCAAATGCTGCAAGCATAGGCTGTGGATAACGCCGGTACCAGAGAGCAGATATTTCTAACTGCTCTTGAGCAGACGATGGCCTTATTTGCTTTAGCAAAACTGAACCATTGAGTCTGCAAACTCCTCCAGACAAATGCAACTTTGCCACTTCTTATTTCACACCAGCTTCAGTACTTAACATAGCTTGCAGCCTACAGCCACATTGTGTTTAGAAAATCCTGGATTAAATTGATTTGTTTTTGAGTGGCATATAGAAAACTGTAACTCTATTAGAACCATCTGGGGAAGGAATCATATTACTTCTATTGAGAAAGAATCTTGCAACAACACATTAATGCACTTGCTTAAGATCTTGATCTCCAATCAATGAAAGGTTCACATGGATTCCATTACACCCCTGTGGTCATGAATAGAATCTCTTTTGCACAATATACTAGGTGTGGTGTTGAAATGAGTGCCTTCATATAAGTGCTTAGAATCTGTCTTAAGGTTGCCCCCTGCACATTCAATTCATCTCTTAAACTGCCTTTGCTTGTTATGCCTTCTTTCCCTTTGACCTCTTTTACTATTTTATTTAATCTAGTCTGCATTCACTTTGGAAACATTTTTTTTTAAACTGTATGCAATTGTATATCATCTCCATCGCCTTTAAACTATAATATACCATATTGGATATTATATATTCTGCTCGTTTTACTCAGCTGTGCAAAAAAATGATTAAATAGTAATTATTTTAACTACATAGGACTGGAGCACGCCTTGATCTAGCCTGTTACCTGTTATTGCCTTCATGTTCTTTTCCTGTGGCTGGACTTACCTTATGTAGCTGTGTGGTAGGAATTCACCTTGACACCTTAGCGCTCAAATATGGCCAGGGAGCCTTAACGTCTTACAGCACAGAAATCGTTTCTTCCAAGCTGTTATTAGGCAACTGAACTATCCTACGAACAACTAGAGAGCAGTCCTGAGCTACTATCTACTGCATTGGAGACCCTTGAACTGTCTGAAATCAGACCTTTCTGGACTTTATCTTACACTAAACATTATTCACGTTATTCCTTTTATCATGTCTACATCTGTACACTGTGGATGGCTCGATTATAACCATGCATTGTCTTTCCGCTGGCTGGTGAGCACACAACATAAGTCTTTCCCTGGATCACGATACAGGTGACAATTAACTAAAATCAAACTCAAACTCAAGTTTCTTTAGCCTCATCATGTCAAAGCCGACCGACAAGTAATTATCTGCACAAATCCCATTTACTGGCAGCTACTCCTCAGCCAACTAAGCCTAGGCATTTCCAGTGTTGGTTCAGATGCTTTTGTAAATGTGATGATAGTACCTGCTTCCACCTCCGACTCAGGCAGTGTGTTCCATATTTCAACCATTCTCTGATAAAATTATTCCTCAGATTCATCTTAAACTTCTTACACCTCATATTGCTATGGCCTTAGACACTTCTTCCATATGAAAAAAGTTACTTGGTGTTATTACTTCCTCTGCCCTAGCTATGCCTGTTGTGATTTTGTATATCTCTATCAGCAGCCCATCAACATGTTCCATTCCAAGATAAACAAATCCTAGCCTCTCCAATCTCTCCTCACAACTGAAACGTTCCATCCCAAACAACCTGGTGAATCTCCTCTGCACCCTCTCTTGGGAACTCATGCCTCACTCCTGATTTATACACACACTGTTTTGCTGTCAAAGCCTCTGCAACTTTTTAAAAAGTAAAACGATTTTAAAATAATTAGAAATTGCAAAAAGAATAAGATGACTTAAAAATATTTTAATCTGATAGAAGTGAATTAAAATATACACCATAAAAGTAAACTGTAGAATAGAGCAGTGACGCAGTGATAGAGTTGCTGCTTTTTCTTCTTCTTTCGTGTGGCGTGCACAGCCTAAAGTTGTTGGACAATTTGTTCTATTTGATCTTCCGTTTGTGCACATCGAGTTGATTGCATTAGTCGAAACAGGGCGGACCACATGTAGGTTGCAATCTTCCACCCCGAGTCGCTGCTTTACAGTGCCAGAGTCCCGGGTTTGATCCTGACTATGAGTACTGTCTGCATGGATTTTGTACGTTCTCCCAGTGACCGCATGGGTTTTCTCTGGGTGTACCGGTTTCTTCCCATGTTCCAAAAGCATGCATGTTTGTCAGTGAATTAGCCTCTATATTTGTCCCTAGTTGGACAGAACTAGTGTACGAGCAATCACTCGGCGAGGTCTCAATGGGCCGAAAGGTCTGTTCCCACGCTGTATATCTAATCTAAACTAAACAGGAAGTAAACAAATCATTTCCCGAGCAAAAACACAAAATGCTGGTGTAACTCAGCAGGTCTGGCAGTATCTCTGGAGAACATGGATAGACAATGCTTTATCACCAGGGGGCACCGCAAATGGCAGCCTCGCCAACAGTCTTTTTTTCTGTTATTTTTAGTGTGTTTTAAAAGTATCTGATCACCGGTTTGTTTTATGTGGGGGATGGGGAGGGAGTCGGGGGAATTTTTTTTTCAATCTGTTACTTTGCCGAGGATGCGATTATTTTACGGATCATATCTCTGGTGGCTCTGCGGCCTAACATCTTGGAACTGGAGGCCTTGCTCAGGACTGACTTTGAGCGGGGACGTGGACTTAACAACTTAGCCGATACCTTGCCTGCGGATTTCACCATCGAGGAACTCGCAGTCTCGGGTAGAGACTGATGTCGGGAAGCTCCAAATTGCCGAGAAGGTTCGACCAGCCCCGACCCGGGGTTCAATTGCCGGCATGGGGGAGCTGAGATTCCCCCCTCCCCGAAGCAGGAGCTTGATCGCCTCGACGAGGAGAGCCCAACTTCCAGCTACGGGAGCCAAGATTGTCCTGTCAACGGAAGGCTCGAGGCCCCCGATTGCCGAAAAGAGGGAAGAGATATAATTTTTTTTTTCACCTTCCATCACAGTGTGGAATGTGGAGGAGTCACTGTGCTGGTTGTTTATGTTAAAATGTATTTGGTGTGTTCTGTTGCTTTTTATTAGTATGACTGTATGGCAAATGCAATTCCTCCTATGTTGCAAAACATACTTGGCTAATAATGTATTATTGTGGGTAGACAAAAATGCTGGAGAAACTCAGCGGGTGCAGCAGCATCTATGGAGCGAAGGAAATAGGCACCATTTCGGGCCAAAACCCTTCTTCATACCTCCTTCGCTCCATAGATGCTACTGCACCCACTGAGTTTCTCCAGTACTTTTGTCTACCTTCGACTTTCCAGCATCTGCAGTTCCTTCTTAAACAAATTATTATTGTGATTGTGATCTTCAAACTGAATGTTGTAGAAAGATGGAAGAGAGTTCTACAACTTCCATCCACCGGCATTCCACAGGGCTGTGTGCTGAGCCCCCTCCTCTACTCCCTCTTCACCTACGACTGCACACCTGTACATGGTACTAACACCATCATAAAGTATGCAGATGATACAACGGTGATTGGCCTCATCAGCAACAACGATGAGTCGGCCTATAGGGAGGAGGTCCAGCTCCTAGCAGCATGGTGCGCTGACAACAACCTGGCCCTTAACTCCAAGAAGACCAAGGAGCTCTTTGTAGACTTCAGGAAGTCTAGGGGCAGCACGCACACCCCCATCCACATCAACGGGACGGAGGTGGAACGTGTTTCCAGCTTCAGGTTCCTGGGGGTCAACATCTCCGATGACCTCTCTTGGACCCACAATACCTCAACTCTGGTCAAGAAGGCTCACCAGCGTCTCTTCTTCCTGATGAGACTGAAGAAGGTCCATCTGTCTCCTCAGATTCTGGTGAACTTCTACCGCTGCACCATCAAGAGCATCCTTACCAACTGTATCACAGTATGGTATGGCAACTGCTCTGTCTCTGACCGGAAACACTGCAGAGGGTGGTGAAAATTGCCCAACGCATCACCGGTTCCTCGCTCCCCTCCATTGAGTCTGTCCAAGGCAAGCGTTGTCTGCAAAGGGCGCTCAGCATTGCCAAGGACTGCTCTCACCCCAACCATGGACTGTTTACCCGCCTACCATCCGGGAGGCGCTACAGGTTCTCTCTGTTGCCGGACCAGCAGGTCCAGGAACAGCTTCTTCCCTGCGGCTGTCACACTACTCAACAATGTACCTCGGTGACTGCCAATCACCCCCCCCCCCCCCGGACACTCCTCCCACAGGAAAAACACTATGACTGTATGCATGTAAATAGATTTATTTATTGAAATCATATTCTATGTCGCTCTTCCAGGTAGATGCTAACTGCATTTCGTTGTCTCTGTACTGTACACTGACAATGACAAAGTTGAATCTGAATCTGAATCTGAGTTGGAGGGTGGGAAGATGCAAAATATTCCAGCATCTGCAGCCTCTTGTGTTTACAAATCACTTCCCTGCATTTACCATTTTAATCTAAGTTATGGATCTCATTCAGACTAATGGATTAATAAAAGCTGAGAGGCCAGATTGGAAATGTAACGAGGATTTCAGCTCAATGCTTTTATCTCCACCAGTGACCTCAGGTACACCGGTGTCTGACCTTCAGCTCATCTCTGACATCCACGGAGCCAAGTTGACCCAGTGGTCATCCATGGAACTACTAACCAGAGATGATTATGTTTCAATCCATATTATGGGTTTGTAATGGCGAAACTACCTCCTAGATCATCTTGATTGGGCAGTAATTCTTACAATACTTGGTGTGCTGGCCACAAAAGGTTTGAAATAGTATTGGCAAATTGAGTCAAGAAATTCAAGTGTAAGAGTGCATGTGGGAGGTTTTCTGGTCATTGCATTACTCAAAAATGTTGGGTGGCCTATCTTGTGGAGATTTGAGTTTTTTAGTTGAATTTAGAGATATAGCACGGAAACAAGCTCTTTGGCCCACCAAATCAGCACCGACCAGTGATCCCTCTACACTAGCATTAACCTACATCATACTAGGGACAATTTACATTTTTAACGAAAGCCAATTTACCTACAAACCTGGACATCTTTGGAATGTGGGAAGAATCTGGAGCACCTGGGAGAAACACACAGGTTATGGGGAGAATGTACAAATTCCAAACAGACAGCACCCATAGTCAGTATTGAACCAGAGACTCTGGAGCTGTAAGGCAGCAACTTTACCACTGCGCCACCGTGCCAACGAGGTACTGAAAATGTTGTATTGATCATGACAATTGGGCCTCAAAAGTTTTTTCTGGTGTAAGTTAGAAACATTAGTAGTCAGTCCAAGGACATCTCACTCCATTCAGAACCCTACCCAGCTCTGCAATAATTCCTCTAGTGCAAACCCTTTACCCAATAAGTTATGTCACACTATGCTGGTATAAATTGTGGTTAGGAGTTGAGGTGAAGGGGGAGAGAGCCAGTATGAGGGAGATCTGCTTGCACTTACTACACATTAAAGGTTTGCCACAGGTCATTCTGGATTGGGTCCCTCTACAGGGATCGTAGAAACCAGGACAAATATCTCCATTTTACTTGGGCAGCTTACACCCTAGCAGTATTAACATTGATTTCTCTAATTTCAAGTAACCCCTGCATTCCCTCTCTACCCTCCTCCCCCACACTAGTCATCCTACTAGTTCCACTGTTTGCATCCTTGTATCCCTTCATTATCACCTTTTCCACAGCCAACAATGGCCCATTATGGGCTCTACCCCTCCTTGGTCATCTGCTTTGTTCTGACCTTTTCTTGCCTCCATTTCCCTCCCCTCTACTTTCATTCTAAAGAAGAGTCCCGACCCGAAACAGCATGCATCATTTTCCTCCAGAGATGCTGCCTGGCCCACTGAGTCACTTTGCATCTATCTCCATTACAGTTCTTTTATTAAATCTGTCTGTACCACCACTGCACTTACGACTTGAGGAACTAACTTAACATAGCTGACCATTCTGCAGCGTTACAATATGGCCCTGTTCACCAGCCACTCACTCATTTGTTAACTGAGGTTGCTGGATGACATCTGATTGTCAGTTTTTCTGGCTTTATAACATAACATAGAAACATAGCAAATAGATGCAGGGGTAGGCCATTCGGCCCTTCGAGCCAGCACCACCATTCAATATGATAATGGCTGATCATCCAAAATCAGTACCCCATTCCTGCTTTCTCCCCATATTATTTGATTCTGCTACCTTAAAGAGCTCTATCTAACACTCTCTTGAATGCATCCAGTGAATTGGCCTCCACTGCTCTCTGTGGCAGAGCATTCCACTGATTCACAACTCTCTGGGTGAAAAAGTTTTTCCTCATATCAGTCCTAAATGGGCTATCCCTTATTATTAAACTGTGACCCCTGGTTCTGAACTTCCCTAACATCAGGAACATTTCATGCGGTTTCCACTAACCCATGCCACCCGCTGCAACCTAACTCTGAACCAAGTGAGGTTCTGCTTCCCATGACCGTCAAGGTCAAGATGGTCCTTAACCTTTCTGTCACGTCATCCCAGTCGGTATTGGAGGCTGTCAGCGATATGTCATTATGCTCTGCCTATATGGTAAATTCTTGCCAGTCACAGTTGCTATAGACCACGCCTACATTTCCTGGCATGTTCTCTGCAAACAGTCTAGTTTCTTACTTGATAGAAAGGGATTGAATTTGCTTTAACATTGAGTTTTTTTATGACCACAGGCAGTGGCTATGCCTGGTTTCCTGGCAGCATTCATGACTCATTCATCCTGATCTGTCCTCTGTGCTGCCTTTATTCCAACCAGGCTGTCAGGTGCCAGACTGGCTACTTGGTGCTAAATGTTATTCCCTCGGGCATGGCTCACGACTGCTCTAAGGATTCTGGAAATCGAGCAGGAGGTGAAGGTTTAGCCGAAGAATTAAGTAATGACATGACTAACCCACCAGTGTAGCATTTCCATGAATATCTCACACCAGCCTCAATACACTTACAATTCCACCATCCTTACTCTGATATTATACGATACGATATAATAAAACTTTATTCATCGCCGGAGAGAAATTCGACTGCCAACAGTCACAGCACACAACAAGGTACACGAAGTAAAAGTGAAAACAAAAAAGAAAAAGACAAGCGACTGTTGTCTGGCTGCCGTGTGCACAGCACCTTCACCAGAACAAACAAACAAACGAACAAACAAACAAACACAGACTTATCCCCTGGGCAGAGGATTCTAAATTAGAGTGCCCCACACCGGGTCCCCCTTTGTTCTCCCACCGTCTCTCACTGCAGTTTCCCCACGTCGGCTCCCCATTGTCTTCCCCTTCTGAAAAATGTGGAGAATTCATGCAGGCCAGTATAGATCTAATGGACGGAATGGGTTTTTTTTCTATGCTTTAACAATTTTAGGATTTTATAAATTGGTTTAGATATAATCTGAGCAGCAATGCCTCTGACCTGGTCTATCCTTCTACATATGCATGAATATCTCTGTACCCTATTCACAAAATAAATATCTGGAAATTTAGTTTTCAGGAAGTCACCTACTTGTCAAACCCTTCAATGCAATTTACCTATGAATACATAGGACAGTGTAATGCCAGCCTAAATCTGAGTGACACTTTGAAAGTTTGTTGTGATGTTCATTTCTCCTGTCAGTTAATTCCTTATCTTTTGACAAGCTCCCTGTTATTGTTAACTGACACAAATAAAACCCTAGAGATAGGCATGCAGACCAAGACGTATCAAAGATTCCGGAAAAAAATACATTTCCTTTGTTTTTGCTCATTCTTCTCTGTGGCTGAACAGAACATATAGAATGTCTCGTGGAATGAAGTGATACAAAACAGCTCGTTGTTGCATCAGCTGTAAGAAAGTGAATTTAAAATATCAAAATCAAAACAGATGTGAAGTGCCCATGACAGCAACAAATCAAAAGGACAACACAATCTTTTACAAAGTCAGCTTTGAACAGAAACAAGGAACTGCAGGTGCTGGTTTACGAAATAAGACGCAAAGTGCGGGAGTTCTCAGCGGATGAAGCAGTGTTGTAGGGGAAAGAACAGTGAGGGCTAAAATTTAGTAAATAGGGACAATGACTTAGCCTTCCATCACAGTGAGGAGGAGATTCACT
This sequence comes from Leucoraja erinaceus, assembly GCF_028641065.1. Classification (NCBI taxonomy): domain Eukaryota; kingdom Metazoa; phylum Chordata; class Chondrichthyes; order Rajiformes; family Rajidae; genus Leucoraja; species Leucoraja erinaceus. The sequence goes on from NC_073377.1 coordinate 91,636,275, forward strand.
GTGATGGATGTTTGTGTGAATTGTGTTGGTGTGTGTCTTGGTTCTTTTCTTGTTGTATGACTGCAGAAACCAAATTTTGTTTGAACTTCATTTGCGGTTCAAATGACAATATACGGTATTGTATTGTAGTGTATGTTCATTGTGCTAATGTGGTGATAGGCAACCACACACAAAGCCTAGAAGTAGAGACATGCAATGCAGCAGTGGCGACAGTTAAGTGTCAGCAACTACATTGATTATGTTACATTGTGCACCCACCATTGCAACTGAAAATTGGATGTGCTGTCAACTAACTTAAGGGCCTGTCCACCTTAGGTGATTTCTTTGGCAAGTGCAGGAGACTCTGCGCTCACCACAAGATCGCCACCTAGTTGCCACATGGTCGCAGGTGGTCTCCTTCATGGCCGGGAGGAGTTTATGCATCCTGGGAACTAGTCGCGGCCTCAGTATTGTCGGCGAAACATTTTCAACATGTTTTCTGTGACCAAATTTCTGTGACCAAAAATAGGTTGCCATGGAGAAAATCTATACTTTTGTAGTCGTAGGTCTAGTCGTAGTGAGGTCGCCATGTTATTGTAGGCAATCGTAGATAGTCGTGATAGTCGAAGGTCGTCTTAGTTAATCGCCTTTGCTGACTGGTCATTTTCCCCCCCATCGACGCCCGGACTTTGACCGGTGATTCACCCCGGCCACGGGGACAGACGTTTAATTTATTTCCATCTCGGTGCATGCGGAGAGCACCCAAGTTCCCACGCACAAAACAGGCAGTATCTCTGGAGAGAAGGAATGTGTGATGTTTCGTGCTGAGACCATTCTTCAGAGTGCATCTGATAGGTCTCGACCCGAAACGCCACCCATTCCTTCTCTCCAGAGATGCTGCCTGGTGAGGCTACTGTCACACAGCGACCCAGCTGGTGAGACTGCTGTCCCCACACAGTGACCCAGCCGGTGAGATTGCTGTCACACAGTGACCCATCTGGTGAGACTGCCTCCACACAGTGGTAGAGCAAATGAGACCGCTGTCCCACGGTGACCCAGCCAGTGAGGCTGCTGTCACACAGTGACCCAGCTGGTGGGACAATGTTCATGCCGTCACAGTGATGTGATGAGCGCGGGGGTCTGGACCAATTGCTGACAAGTCCCGCCCCCCTGAAACGTCAAGTCCGTTATTGGGCTTTTCTGTTGAGCGGCAGTCAGTTCGTTGGCCTGTAGGCGACTCCGCCTTTCAGGTAGGTGGCGTTTTGACAGAGCGGCCATTCAGTAATTTTGCTTTTAGGTGACGCAGCTTTTTGGTTCATTGGTTTTTAGGCGTCCCATCCTTTCGGTTAATTTGCATTTAGGCGTCCCATCCTTTAGGTTAGTTGGCGTTTCGTCTTCGGACTCTTTCGGTTTATTGCCGTTTCGGCCTCGTTTCCATTTGGATCTTTGGCTTCGACTTCTTTGCTTCGGCTTCTTGTTTGTTGGTGCCTCGTCCGGGTACCATGTAGGACTGTGCTTAGATATGGGGTGATCGCTGATCGGTGCAGACTCGGTGAGGTGAAGGGCCAGTTTCTGCCCTGTATCTATAAAGTTTAAAGTCTAACTTCAGAATGGATTCAAGAAATTTTGATCCACAATTTGTGGCTAGCGAAGAACTGATAGCTCTTGGTGCTGACCATGAAGAAAGAAGCTCCCCACACACTGACCAAACAACTTCTATGGTAGGGGTCTGTTCAGCTAAAGCCTGCTGCTTGCTTTCATTGGTTGTATATCCTTAACCTTATTCAAGCAGCTAATTAGATTAGAGTATAGTAAGTCCCAAAGAAGCACAAAACGCAATTTGAATCCAACAATTTAAACTTTATACAAGGATATCAGTAAATTTTGGAACATGCTCACTTTATGATAGAGTTTCCACTTTCATAAGTAAAAATTAAATATCAAAATATATTTTAAATGACTAATATTTTATCAGGAATTAGTTTAGTTTAGTTTATTATTACTGTCAATGTGCACTAGGGTACAGTGAGAAACTTTTGTTGCATGCTATCCAGTCAGTGGTGTTACAGTGCCAGAGACCTGGGTTCCACCTTGACTACGGGTGCTTGACTACGTACTCCCCGTGACCTGCGTGGGTTTTCTCTGACATCTTTGGTTTCCTTCCATGCTCCAAAGACGTATCGGTTGGTTGGTTAAATGGCATGGTATAAATATAAAATTGTCCTTAGTGTGTGTAGGGTTGTGTGTAGGACCTGTTTCTGCGCTGCATCACGAAACAAACTCTAAACTAAACTAAAAGACTATACATGATTACAATCAAGCCGTCCATGCATAGTTAAAGAATAAGTACAGATAATGGATAAGTACAGATAAAGTACAGATGAGTACAGATGAGTACAGATAAAGGCAAGGGCTGATGAGTGGAACATAACATTCACACATACCTGTTTTAAAATCACGATGTTTATTCAGTGATAATTATGGCCTTGCAAATTATTAAACTTTAGTGCAAACTCATGGAACAAAGCAAAGGATTCTCAAGCTATTGGATTACATGAATTCATTGCAAACACATTAAACTTAACTACATTTAGTAATTTCCCTTCATTCCATTTCATTTGGCAAAAGTGGACAATGTTCTGCTTGTTACCACCCATTCTCTTCCCTCAGCAGATGAAACAGCATTGCTCCATGCTCAACAACACTTGGAAAAAACATTGAAAGTCACAAGAGCACAGAACAGGCAGTGAGATAAATACCAAATACAAGTGATAACTGGGAGAGGCCTGGTTGCACAAACAAGGTGGCCGAAGGGCAAGGCTTGATGAGTGGAAAATAACATTCATACATGGCAGATAATGACCATCACCAAAAGAAAAAAACACATCTATTCTTGATATTCAGTGGCATTACTATTAATATTTTGGCACATTCCATTGAGTATAGACTTTGGACCACCACTAAGGCACTATGCCTGCAAGAGCAGTCAAAGTGGAGCTATCTTGCAGCATGTGCATTATTTCCTGACACCTGAAAGTAATTCCAGTATCTGTAATGCACTCATTTGGTGTCTGAAAGAATACCCATAAATTGGCCTGCATGTTCAGCTGCAGAAACATGTGAGAAACATGACATTAATCAAGACAAGAAATCAAATTGATCAGTAACCTATCCTCCAATCAAAACATTCCCTCCTGCACCAACACAATATGGGTGCATTATCTAAAATGCACCTAATGCACTGATGATGATGTTATCAAAGATAATTTACCCACCTAAGCAAAGCTGACACCAATGACCCCTATGTCAAGTAAGACAAGGCAGTGGATGCACAGCAATACTATGTACTGCAGATGACTATTACAGGCAAGCACTGCCCTGACTGGAAATATGCTGCTGGTTCTTCTTTGTCACTGTGTCTTCATCCTGAAACTCCATAGCCAAGGGTATTCTGAGAGTTCCTTCAACAGAGGATTTCCAGGCTCACAATAATCTTCTCCTAGGTAATTGGGAATAGGCAATAAACGTGGTCTTGCCACAGGCACCCTTGTTCCTAGAGATTAAGGAAGTTGCAAGGAGCTTAACCTGTTGTGGTATGTGGCATGTCTGTGTTTGTCCTTTCATGCACACAAATCCTGAAGCTGTCAGTTTTATGGATTAAATGTAGTGAAAGGCAATAATTTTGTAGTTACTTTTGAAAGGGGTGGTCGGAATACCACACGTCAGTTTTCACTGGTGGGTCGATGGTGGAGAGAGTTAAGGCCCTGTCCCACTTACATTTCCTTGGCACGCAAATTACATGACCTCGTCGTCGCATTGAGGCGCACGGGCATCGTGTGGCCGTGCGGGGCCGGTCCCACTGAGAAGTGCGGAGGGGTATGGAGTTGTGAGCGGTATCGTGCGGCGCTTCGGAATTTAGTACCGAACAAAATCTTCGCGCGCCACCGGTCTGTTGCGTAACTGACGGCCAAAGTGGGACAGGCCCAAGACCCTGGCACGATGCAACGTCTCACCTCCAACAGCAGCAGAAGCAGGCAAACGATCGTCAAACTCAGACACTTCTACTCCCAGAGTGGGGCCAAGAAAATCGAAGATGGACACAAAATGCAGGAGTAACTCAGCGGGACCGGTAGCATCTCTGGAGAGAAGGAATGGATGACGTTTCGGGTCAAGACCCTTCTTTCGGACTGAAGAAGTGTCTCGACCCGAAATATCACCCATTGCTTCTCTCCAGAGATGCTGAGGGTCCCACTGAGTTATTCCAGCATTTTGTGTCCATCTTCAAATGACATCACATGCTCCAGACGGCTGTGCGGGTGCATGATGATGCGCACGACTCTCGCGGGACCGTCGCGCCTCAACGCGACGACGAGGTCGCGTAATTTACGTGCCAAGGACACGTAAGTGGGACAGGGGGTTTAGTAACATCAAATAACTGGGCATTAACATATCAGGTGATCTCTCCTGGTCCCAGCTCGCAGATGTAATCCTGAAGAAGACACATAGACGTCACTACTTTTTCAGAATTTTAAATAGATTTGACAAGTTACCGAGTATTCTAACAAACGTTTACAGATGCATAGTAGATAGTATCCTAACAGGTTGCATCATTGTGTGGTACAACAACAAGACCTCAAGAAGCAGCAGAGGAGGTTTGTATCATCCAGGTCCATCATGGATGCACCTCCCCTCCACAAAAACAAGAGGGCAGCATCTGTTATGTTTTGTGTTGTCTTAAAGTTTATGTTCAAGATAAAGAGCCAGCTCTTTGTGTTGTAGTTTTTTTTTTAAGAGTTCCGACTTTGACAATTGCCTCTACAGGCTTATCATTTGCATCAGTTCCCACTCTTTAGATCACATAACTTCACTACATCACGCACTTAATTTGCATGTCACAACCCAGTTTCAGTTGGAACAATACAACAGCATCTATCATCAAGGATCCCCACCATCTTGGTAAGGCCCTATTCTTACTGCTATCGATAGGCAGGATGTACAGAAGAATGAAGACTCACACCACCAGGTTCAGGAAAAGCTTATTTTGAACATCTGTCTGTATAACCCTAATCCTACCTCAGCAATGGTATATTTTGGACCACCTCTTGTACTACCATGGTCATATTTATCTAATTATGTGTTTCTTTCCATTCATGTTTAGTTTTAGTTTAGAGATACAGCGCGGAAACAGGCTCTTCAGCCCACCGAGTCTGCACTGGCCAGTAATCCCCAGACCAACACTATCGTACACATACCAGGGACAATTTACATTTATCCCAAGTCAATTAACCTATAAACCTGTATGTCTTTGGGGTGTGGGAAGTAATGGAAGAACTCGGAGAAAACCCATGCAAGCCAAGGGGAGAACGTACAAACTCCATACAGACAGCACCTGTGGTCAGGATCGAACTCGGGTCTCTAGCACTGTTAGGCAGCAACTCTGCCGCTGCACCACCACGCCACACCGTGCCATGCTGTGCCGTCTTGTTATTATTTTTACATTGCTTTTCTCTTTTCATTGGCTTAGAAAATGTATGTTATCTATGTGTAATTTATGCATATTCTATACTTTTCTATGGACTCTGAGCCTGTGCCTGTCATGCTGCTTTAAGCAATATTTTCATTGTACCTGTTCCACACAATATTGTCCATGTGATAATAAACTCGACATGACTTGAAATCAAGGTTACGGTGTATTAATTCAGCATGGGGACAGTTGGGAAATCTTGTATCTCTGCATCCAAAATTAGAAATGACAAAAAATCATATCTATTTATTATATATTAAAACTGTGTGTATGTGTGTGTGTTTGTGGGTGTCAGATTCGGCCTTTGATTCCCTGCTACGTCAACACCACACGCTGAAACGCCAAGATATTTTCCATGTCGGTAGAGATTTCACTTTTACATCCACATATCTACTCCTCATTAAATTCCGTCGTGGTTAAGTACACATTTTTAATAAAATCCTTCCCCCCCCCCCATTTCAAAATGTTAAAAAAAACAGCTCTCACCCATAGAATGTTGGTGAACGTTCCATCGTGTGATGTCACAATGCCCAATGCTCACAGATGTCCAATCGGAATGGATCCATTTACATATGCCTTTGCACCAGCCCCAGCCCCAGCCCCGCAGCCTGTGTCGAAGCGTGTCATCACGTGTGTGGGAATAGAGAAAGAGGATTGGCGGTGATGGGGACTGGGAAATGGATGGACTGCCCCTGCCCCTCTCCCTTCCACTCTCCCTCCCCACTCTCCCCCACCCCCTCTCCTCTCCCTCCGCACTCTTCCCCCTTCCTCATCTACCCCATCTCCATCCCTCCCTCTCCCCTCCCCGGCACCTCTCTCCCCCTCCCCCATCCCTCTCTCTCCTCCCCCTCCCCCACCTCTCTCTCCTCCACCTTGCCATCTCCCTCTCCATCTCCCTCTCCTCACCCCTCTCCCTCTCCTCCCACCCCATCCCTCTCTCCCCCACCCCCCCTCCCCCCCTTTCCTTCCCCCCCCCCTTCCCTCTCTCACCACCCCTTCCCCCTCCCCACTCTACTATTCCCCCTCTACCCCTAACCCACCTCCCTCCTCGCCTCCCTCCCCCCTCCGCCACATCCCTCCCCCTCCCCATTCTCCTCCCCTACTGCATCCCTCTCACCTCCGCCTCTTCATCTCCATCTCCTCACCCCTCTCCTTCTCCTCCCCCTCCTCCTCCCACCCCCATCCCTCTATCCCCAACCCCTTCCCTCTCGACCCCATCCCCTTCCCTGTCTCCCGCTTGCCCCTCTGTCCCTCTTCCACCACTCCCCCTACCCCTCACTCCCCACTCTTCCACTTCTCTCCCCCTTACCCCACCCCTCTCCCCCTCCCCCACCCCTCTCTCTCCCCCTCCCTCCCCTCTCTCCCCATACCCCTTCTCCCTCTGTCCCTCTTCCACTACTCCCCCTACCCCTCTTCCCCTACCCCCCCCACACTTCCACTTCTCTCCCTCCATCCCCCACCCTCTCTCTCCCCATCCCTCCCTCTCTCCCCCACCCCCCTTCCCCTACCCCTCTCTCCCTCTTCCACCACTCCCCCTACCCCCTCCCCCTCCCTCTCTTCCACTTCCACCACACCCCCTACACCTCTCCCCCTCCCCCCCATTCTTCCACTTATCTCCCCCCCACCCCCCCCCCACCTACTATCTCCATCCCTCACCCCTCTCTCACCCCCCCCCCCTTCCCACTCCCTCCCCACTCTTCCCCCTCTCTCTGCTCTCCCCTCCCTCCACACCCTTGCCCCTCTCTCCACCCTACCCCCCCTCTCTCCCCTCTCACTCTTGCCCCTCCTCCTCCTCCCCTCCCTCCCCCTCCATCCCCTCCATCCCTCCCTCTCTCCTCTCTCCCCCTCCCTCACCCTTTTCCCCCCATGCCCCACCCCCCTCTCTTCCTCCCCTTCCTCCCCCCTCTCCATCTCCCTCTCTCCTCACCCTTCTCCCTCCTCCCCTCCCACTCCCTCTCTCCCCCCTCCCTCACCCCTCTTCAACCCCATCTCCCTCCCACCCCCTTCCCCTCTCTCTTGCACCATTCCCCGCTACCCCTTTTCGCACCCCCCTACCCCTCTCCCCCTCCTGTACTCCCCGCTCTCCTCCCACTCCCCACTCTCCTCCCCCCCCCATCCCCATCTCTCTCTCCCCCCCCCCCCGTTTCTCCTCTCCCTCCCCAATCTCCCCCTTTCCTCCTTCCCCTCTCCCCTCCTTCCCCCCCTCTTCTCACCCTCCCCTCTCCCACCCCGTCTCCCTCTCCCACCCACTCCCTGTGTGTTTGGTGGGTGGTTGCTGTGAGTGTGATGCCGCAGGCCCACCCCCCCACCTCCCCACCCCCCACAAACGCGCGTTGGGGAAACAGACCCAACGGGTCTGCATTTGGTCTAGTAACTATTAAAACTCTCTTTGTTAGTTTGCTTCTCTTTCACATCTCCTCCGAAACCCAAAGCGGTAACGGAAACATTTTTACTTATTCCAGTAGAGATTCACCTTGTGATTTCAAAATTCCCCTCATCTGAAAATTTGGTACATTATTTCCCGAGTATTTTATTAAAATGGTTTAAAATGAAACAAAGTATTTTAAAATCAACCGAGCTGTATGACGTCACAATGCCTTTGCTCGTGGCCCACCTGGCTCCTGGCCCCGCCCCCCTGGCTCTAGAGGTCACCAGAGGTCACCGACGGTCACTGGCACTGATGAGAACTTTCTTCTCGCGGCCTGCGGGCAAACTTTTCAAGACTTTTCTAGTCATGTGGCCCAGCCGTACACACTCGACTGCGACTGGCAGTAGCGCCCCACCCTGCCCCCCGCTCCCAACCACTCCCCCCGCCTCCCCCCCCCCGCTTCCTCCTGGTCCCCTCCCCTCTTCCCCCCCCCCACCTCTAACCCCACTCTCTCCTCCCTCCCTCCCCCTCCCCCCCTCTGCCCCGCCCTCCCCTCTACCCCCCTCCACTCCACCTCCCCCTCCCACCTCCACCTCTCCCCCTCCTCCTCCGCTCCCCTCTTCCCCCTCACCTCCCTCCCCCTCCTTCCTTCCTCCCACCTTCAACTCTCCCCCCCTCCTATTCTCTCCCCCTTCTCCCCCCCCCCTCTCCTCCCTCCCCCTCTCTCACCCCCTCCTCTCTCTTCCCCCCCTACCTCCCTCCATGTCCTCTCCCTCTCTCCCCTCCACCCCCCCTCCCTTTCCCTCACTCTTCCCCACTCCTCTCTACCCCATCCTCTCTCCCCCCCCCCTCCCCCTCTCTCTGCGCTCTCCCCCCTCCCCTCTCTCCCCCCACTCCCCCCTCCTCTCTACTCCCGTCCCCTCCTCTCTCCCCCCCTCTCTCTCCCCACCTCCTCTCTCCCCACTCCTTTCTCCCCTGTACTCTCCAGCCCCCCCTCTACCTCTCCCCTTCCTCTCCCCCCCTCTTCTCCTCCCCCCCCTCCTCCCCCCCCCTCACTCCTCTCCCCCCCCCCCCCCCCACTCCTCTCCCCTTTCTCTCCCCTCACCCCTCTCTCCCCTCTCCCCTCCCCCTCCCCCCCCTTCCCCTCCCCCCCTGTGTGGGGGTGGTTAGTGTGTGTGTGACGCAGCAGGCTACCCCACCCCGCAACTGCGCGTTGATGGGACGGGAACAACGGGCCCCCGTTGGTCTAGTTATAATTCAATCTGCAATTTTTAACCCCAATTCACATCCTTTGAAAGGTTTTGGTATATGTCAGTCAAATACTCTTATGGCCCTGTCCCACTTAGGTGATGGTTTAGGCGACTGCGGGAGACTATGCATTCGCCACATGGTCGCCACATGATCGCAGGTGGTTGCCGGGGAGTCGCCTTCATGGTCGAGAGGAGTTCCCGCATTCTAAGAACTAGCCGTGGCCTCATTATGGTCTCCGTGAATAGTTCAACATGTTTTCTCGTAGGTTGTAGCCGGTGCTGACCGGTGAATTTCATTGGCTCATTGGTAAAAAAAGGTAAGCAGTAGTTTTCAGAACCAAGGATAACTAACTGGTAATGTTAAATGTCTGCCGAGCTTCACAACCGTGTATCTCTGGCTTCTTAAAGGTTGTCTCCACTCCTTCTCCCCCCTTCTCTCCCCTCTCCCCCCCCCTCCCCCTCCCCTTTCTTTTAAAGGACTTACCATACACTGTGCTTCAATGATGACTTATTACAGCCAACTACATTTATATCCTAAGGATATTATTTAAACAAATTTGAAGCGGAAAGTTGATATAATTCCTTGCAGGATGCTTCAAAGGGACATAAAGAAGGGTAATGATTGGTTTGTGACAAACCATCAACTTGCAATTCCAGTCTATTTAAAGATAAAATCAAATTCATGAATTACCAGAGTGGAATTTAAACTCATGCTTTTCATTAGTCCATGGGTCTGGATAATAAGACAAAAACATAATCACTTATACTCCTCCACACACAACAATATATTAGAACAGATTAGATTATTCAATGTATATCATACATAATTTCCTATCTCAAAAATTGCTCATCAGAGGAGAGTCTAATCTTGCTAAATGTATCCATACTTATTTCAGGTACCATACACAATTAACTAAAATTAACTAAATGGAATAATTTAACAAAATCATAGTTAGAGTCCAAACCACTGCCAGTTTCAATAGGTACCATTTTCTTACAATCAAAATGTAATAACTACTCAAATTGGAGAGCTTTTAAAATGGTATTCCAGTGTGTTGAAGATCTTCCCAAGGGCTTGCAACCATTTTATTGACATGGGAGGCAACTTGAGTGCCCTCAGGTGGATTAGAAGAGCATTTGCATTTGTCTAACTCAGATGTATAAGCCTTTCATGTTATTCTTCATAATTCAACGGAAACGAAATTCCATGGAATGTAACAAAATATTATCAATTGTCATTCGGAACTTCACATTATGAATTAACCGTGAATATCTTATTTTATGGATCCTAATTAGTAACCTTTACCAGGTTAAGTCAAAGTCAAATGTGATGAATAAAATTGACTTTGACTTTGACTTTGAATATCTTAATGAGCAACCTTTACCAGTTAATCTCATTTGTGGTGTGATTTTAGGTTGGAAATACTTAATTTCTTTACCGACGTATTACCCACAATGTGTTTTATTGTATGTCAAGTTATGTGTAAGGAACTATATAAATGCGAGTTCATTTATTTTTGTTTCCATTTTGAAATAAAGCAAATGAATTGAGCCATTTATCAGATTGCCTGATCACTTCACGCAAGTGAATGTCAGCAGTGGCATTTCAATCATATCATTCAGGAAGCTTTAGCCCAATAGGTCACTTGATCTTTTGGTGGGATAGTGGCAGAGCAAGACTTCTACCTCCCCCAGTGATTCTCATCTGACTTCACTGGTAACATATTGAATTTTGCTCCTGGTGCATATATCATCAAAGTTGGTTGGGTTAAGTCTGTTATGGGCCTGTCCTACTTAGGTGATTTTTTAGGCAACTACAGGCGACTAGTTTGTTGCCACATGTTTGCCGGTGGTTGCCAGGAGTAGTTTCCTCGCGCAAAAAGTTGTAGCATCTTTCTGGTCACCACTAAATTTTCAACATGTTGAAACATTTTCGGCGATAGTGGGTTTGACGCCAATGAGCATAGCTTGAATTCTCCTGACGTAGGTGCTGTCATAGGTTGTTGCCAGGATGACATAAGTTGTCGCCGTTTTTTTTGCGACCTGCTATAACTATAACAGTCGCCGGCAGTTGCCTAAAAAACCACCGTGGGACAGGCCCAAAACATGGCCTTCACTTTGGGGAAGCAAGGGGTTGGGTAGGGGGTGGGGGGTTGAGTGGAGTGCAGAGGAAATGCAACATGTTTCGTGATTTAATATCTTACAGCTGATTAAATAAGATGAGATGCAACAAATCTCATAAACAGCCATGGAAATGGCAATGACATCAGCAATAATGTGGTCTGGTTTCTCGAGGATACAAAAGAGGAGAGAGTTGAAACTGATCAGCTATTGGCTACTGGACGCCTATAACTCCATAAAGATTGGCTCAGATGGAATGAAGGGAACTTTCATAGAAAGAGGTACATTGACTGCACAAAGGTGCCACATTAAGTCAAGTCAGCGGCACTCGTTTGCATCTGTTCAAGGTTTCACTCATTTACTTATCTGGTCTTTTTTGCAATTATGTGGATGTCTAAGAACCTCGAATGTAAATAACCAAGTGCCATGTTTACACATGACCACATTATCAAATTACAGTGGCTCAGGTCTGCTATACCTTGTCGTTATAAATTCTACCATGGTATCCTTTCTATAAAAAAGTAAACTTTATCCATCCATGAACATGAATATGAAATTATAATTTATGCAGTGCAGATGTTGACATAGTTATTCCTTTGTCCTTTACCAGAATTACTCATTTACCAGAATTGGGATCCTGTTCAACCAACTCTTAATTATTCCACCTTTTACAGATCTTCAGGTCACTGAAGGTGTCCTTTCATTATTTGTTGTTTTGAACTTGAGGAATGGTGGAAAGTTAAAATTTATTGCCATCCTTTGTTGTCATATGTCTGAGTTGTCTTCTGTAGTAATTGTATTTATCACTGCAAATGGAACTAAAAGTCAATCTTGTCATGTGAGATGGAAGTTACAATTGGGAACAATTCTCTTCATCAAAAGTGTCTTTTTCATACTGAAGTTTTGCTTTTCCCTTGAAGGTATTTGATAAACTATTTGGTATTCATAGTGCAAGATCGTGCTGCTTAGTAATCTGGAAAAAAACCCCACAACTTTTACCTTAGTGATCTAATTCGCCACATGCTTGGCTATATGAATTCTTACTCAGTTTATAAACATGAATTCATTTTTTTATGAGTGAGCATAAGGAGAGACATGATTGAAATAAGAGGATTGGAAACTTTTAGCTGTGCACAAATGACTGCAGACACCTAACCAAGTTCTAATTTCCTGTCTTGGTTGGCAAACAACATGAGGACATGCGTAGGTTGGGTCTGGTTATTTCCAAAGGTTCTTGGCAGTCAAGAATTGATAAAATGTGAGTGTGAAGATAGCTGGCAGGAATCAATGTTTTCATCATCGGAAGGAAGAATAATAAGTTGAAATGTGTTGTGGTTTCATTAAAAAACTTTTGTGAGCACGTCACAACCAAGGTGGTATTGGGAGTTTCCAATAATACCAATTGAATCAGATGAATGGCATCCAATGATGAAAGCACAGAAGTAGGTAGGTACAAGAGTACTACAAGATACAATATACCTTGTACAAGGTACAAGAGTACGAGAGTAAAAGAATCTTGAAACTCCAGGACTTTAGTCATTTGGAAATCTTTTATTTTCCAACGCCTGAACAATAGCTGTGTCAGAGGCTACGAAATGATGGTGAGTCTCAACTCAACAGAAAACCTTATTCACCATCTGCTGGATATTGCCAAGCGATACCTACTGGCTTTTTAACTTCCTGAATTTTGGATTGAACTCTGTAGTAATGGAAATAGCAAAATTGCATCTTCACCAACAAACACCATTATATTTAGGACATCACATGATATTAGATTAGAATTCATATTTGGGACATGCAAGGTAACTGTATTATTCTGAATGCATAATTTGATTTTTCTTTTTCAGTATTTTGAGATGAAGAAAAGTTGTTTTATAGATCTGACGTTTTGCTCATAATATTTTCTGCAGAGAAAGCTGCTGTCAGTAACAGTTGCTTCCTAACAACATGTTAAAAATACACATAAGTGTTAGAGAACAAAAGAAAACCCAAAACCTCAGTATGAAAAATACTCTTTTGATGAAGAGAATTGTACCCGACTGTGAGCTGGATCAGAACTCCGCTGCATATAAATAAACTTTCACAGGTTGCCAAGAGTGGGCAGCCAGGATAAGGTTTTTATATGAGAGCCAGATGTTTCCAGGGAAAGATGTGAGGGTAAAGAAACAGACAAATAAAGTGAGAGTAGAAGTTAGAATGAATGTTCTCTGGCTTTACTGCATTTGCAATTCCATGAATTGACAGCAGAAACTCACAAATTGTTTTGGTGCTACAAATGTTGATAATGCTGCTGACGGCAAAACTGTTAATTGGACCTTCAATAAAATGAAACATTGCGGTTATAATTGTTACACAGTTTGCACCTGTAAAGTATTAACCTGGAACTTGAATTGGTGGGGAGAATTTTGCTTTTGAGCAATAGTGTTCAACAAACCTGTTCAAGGGCATTGACCGCACTATGTATCTGATGAAGTATGCACAACCACTGGAGAACATTCCTGCTTTTATATAGCGCTTGTCATCAAAGAGAAATTTCTCCCCTACTGATGTTTTCGAATTCATTTTCCTATGTATTCTGATTTGCTGGTGGAAATAGATGTATTAGAAGGAATTTAATCAACAAAATTAATTAATGATGAAACATGTTAGGCTCACATTACCTACTAATAACTGAATACTGAGATTGAGGTTCTTAAACTATAAGATCTCTGTAGACTTCAGTTTCTCTTGTTGGGCAGCAAGAGAAAGAGCAGCAGCAACTCTACCACTGCACCTCTGTGCTGTTCTAAAGTGCAATATTACAGCAATGGCAATGGGATAATGCCAGTCTCCATCGTTTACAGAGAGAAAGGGAACATTTGCATCCAGTGCAAGAATGCTCCCATTAAGATTCTCAATGCCCTCTTGCCCTCTGGCAGTTCTGCTCTGTAAAAATTCAATGCTTCCCAAATTCTGTCACAGCAATGCTGGACACCAGGGGCTAAAATATGTCAGTTCCTCCATTTGCATGTGATTCAGAAGTATTTTCTTAGAGAGCCCACCGAGTCCCCACTGACCATCCCCACACATTATCACAAGCCTACACACACTAGGGACAATTTACACTTATACCAAGTATACAAACCCAAGAAAATTAAACTACAAACCTGGACGTCTTTGATATATTTGATACATGAGTGGATGAATGGTGGAGCACTGCATCTTTCACAAGGAACTTGAGATATGACTGCACAGTGGTGCAGCGGTAGAGTTGTTGCCTTAAAGAGCTAGAGACCTGGGTTCAATCCTGACTATGGGTGCTGTCTGTATGGAGTTTGCACATTCTCCCTGACTGTGTGGGTTTTGCCCGGGTGCTCAGGCTTCCTCCCACATTCCAAAGACATGCAGGCTTGTAGGTTAATTGGCTTCTGTAAATTGTCCCTAGTGTGTAGGATTATCAGCGGTCACTCAAAACGACTATGATTGTCCTCCATGGAGGACGCCTGTGCGTGCCTTTGTTTAATGTGGGGAGACTGGTGCATAGACAGCCACTACATGGTCCTTGACAGATCTGGATACAGTGGCATGGAGTCCAAGACGACCGGGAACACTTTTCTTCTGCAGCCTTCATCCGCCTTCCCAGCCGTTGTGACGCTCCACTAAAGTCAGCCATCATCTTCCGCCTGTTCCACCATTGAGGTCTTGGTTGGATTGCTCATTGTCAGGGACCTCCCCCTCGACCTTACCGCCATAGGTGGCTCTACCAGGAGCATAGTTCCAGACGGCATCGCTCTCAGGATCTCAGGATCACACAAGCTTCTCCACCAGGACAAGGTGACAATCCACAGAGAGTAGAACCAGTGTATGGTGTGATTGGTGTGGTTGGTGTGGAATCGTTGGGCCGACAGACGTGTTTCCACATTGTATCTCTAAACTAAACTAAACTAAATGAGTACGACTGCAGCAAAAGACCACAGCCTCAAATCTGTGTCTAAAAATTTCAATTCTGAACTCACTTCGGTGGACTTCAGTGATGGGGGGGGGGGGGGGGGGGGGGATAAAATTCAAGGGAGAATGTCTTAAACTCACTGTCAGGGCGACCGGACTGCAAGCACGGGCTCAGGTAAAGTCACGTTATTTTATTATTCCACGTTATTTTATTTGTCTCCGTGCCTCTCCCCGCTCTCCGTTCTCTCCCTCGCTCTCCGCTCTCTCCTCCGCTCTGCTCACTCTCGAAAACTCGATGATGTATTTTGGGAAGTATTTTGGAAAAAGGAGATGCATAAAATGTGCACATTTAAAAAATCAGGGTTCAGATATACAAACCTTCAAAAAAAAATGATATGATCCATTTTCAAATGAGAAATAATGCTTAAGAAGCTAATAGAAAACATGTATAAATGATTGGTTGTGCCACAGTTAGAATATTGTGTTCATTTTTTTTGGAATGATATTTCCTACAGCTAACAAAAATAATGAATAATTAGTCTGTTAGTCAATTGGTTAATGGTGCAGTAACGCTTGGCTAGCAGCCACCATTGAATGGTATTCAATATACTAGTTAAGAGGGAGAAGGATGTCAGAAAACAAGGCTCTAAATTTAAGTGAACTTTGGGGAAATTAGGCAGAAGAGTAGAATATGCAGAGCATTGAAAAACAATGTGAAATGTTCCAAGATATTCTTGGTAGTAGACCTATACATTTTGAATTGAATTGAAATTATTTGTCATTCAAAAATGAATGAAAAGAAATAGAAAGATTAAATGAGAACTTACCGTTTGAAGTTTGATCTTTATTGGTTGAAGTGAAGGAATATGTGAAGAGCCCGCCAGCCCGCATGCGTGTCAATCTTCAGAGCAACTGCATGAAACCACAGACTAGTTGCAGAACTTAAATTATAGAAAGACTAACGAGACTAAAGTTACCGGATGATCTTTTATGAGAATCGGGGTTGGGAGTGGAGGGCACGTATTCCCTCACTTCAACTCCTCATAAAATAAAGATCAAACTTCAAACGGTAAGTTTTCGTTTAATCTTTCTGTTTTATTTCGAAGTCACGTGAGTGACTACGTGAAGACTTCAAAGCTATGTGGTTTCATGCAATAACCTAATCTGTGTGTGAAACACTTAAACAGATAAAACCATAAATGGTAAAAGACATGGGTTATTAACAACATAATGCTAACTTGCATACATGGCCATTGCTCTTAATCAGACCATAGTCCCAATTGGCTTTTGAGTTAGATAATAACTCATTCCACACTTTACAGAATTCTTTCTGCAATCATTCAGATATATTCAACCAAAATGTTATAACTTCTGAAAGTGCACAATGTAAACCTCCTGCTGTTGCAAGAAGATGGACAAATGGGAATATCCATTCTATTAGCTGCTAATGAGCCACCAACAATCTCTAGAAACTATTAATTAACAATGAAGAAAGTATCCTTCATCGCATCGATACCCGCAAGCTCAGTGTACCTGTATACATAATAACACCCCCAATCTCTGATCTGGTGCATACGCTGGCAACTCCAACTTGTACCCAACCATGCCTGTTTAGCTTTATGAGATCATTCTCATAACAAGCTACCCTCATGTCACTGAGCCAGAGATTAAAGGGTATGTTCTTTGTGCTGAATCAGCTGCTAAAGCATAATCAACTTAAAAGATTCTGCTCCCATGAGGAAAACAGTAGATGAATATCTGCATAATAATTTACTGATATACATTGCACACTACTATGAGTCTAGGCTTTAGAGCAGTCATATAAAAGACACCTTGCTTGATGTTAGTCAACAATGGGAGAATAACCAATCATTAACTGTCCCACTTATGGCACTACAGAGAATGACAAAGCAGCTCAAACAGTGTCAATTGTATTATAACATCATCGTTTCTCTGAGCGCAAACTGAGAAACACAAAGTACTGCTACTTTTGTTTAAAAGTAGCTCACATGTCTTCTCCACAAAGTCCCATATAATCGTGCAGAGCTAGCTGCACGAGAAATAAGCTGAGCTAGCCATCACTCGTGACTTCGAGTAAATAGGAGCTTCGTTCAGCCGCCTCACCATGGACACTCTGAATGAGTAGGCAAATTTGGCATTATTAAATTTTATGTTGCCTCATAACTTAAGAGGCATCTACTGATAAACCCCTGAGTCTTATCAGCTACAACATTTGCGTGTCGTCTATAAACTCCATGACACAATGCCCTTTTGATCTGAGTAGGGCAGCATTAGCTTTAGAATCTTTGTAAATAGCCTAGGCTCGAAAACATCCCCTAGGTAGAGCCTAAACTTCACCTCACTGGCTTTGTCATCAAAACACCAGATATATCTGTGCCTCTCGTGAAGAGATATGGCAAAGTATGCATCTTCAAGATCGACTGAGACCCTCATCCTCTGAATCAGCTAAATTGCTGAAAGACAATTATCCATTTTAGAGTGGGTAACGAGGCACATGATCAGACTAGCCAAATCCTAACCTGATTTGGCATGCTCCACTTTGCTACAACCTTGAGAAATATCAGAAATATACCCCTCTTGTTCTTGGGCAGACTAAACGTCTCTGTACCCACTTGAATAATCATCATTTCCTTTATTGACCCAACGGAGGAAACGTTTGGCTTCTCTTGCCGTGGAAGATGCATTTATCTACTTACTTATTTATTTTACTCATAAGATATAATCAAATCTTGATGACTAGAGCTGAAAAACAACATCCAGTTGATGTGGGAATACACGATCCCTGTCAACTCTTGACTGTCAGTCACAACGAAACCTCAGCCTTCTTCCTCAGAATGGAAAATAGCATAATGCAACCCTGAACCAGTCCTCTGACTGAAACCACCTCTCAGTCGCCAGCGTGCGCAACACTCTGTCTTCCACAAGCCACTCAATCCAGAATACTGGTATTGAGAGCCTACAAATTATTGTATATATATTTTTTATTCACAACATGAACCTGCAGGTCAGATAAAAAATGCTACATGCCAGACCGGCTTTCTGCTGGTAGCTACTTATCCTGGAGCTGAAAGAATTAAACATGTGTTGAGGGAAACCTCAAACTACCTCACTCTCTCAATCACAGGTGTTGAGGCAAAGTTTCCCTGGTCAATATGATCCATATGACCAGCCAGTTGCAACTTAGAGCTTACAGAGGTTGCCATGCAAGGCACCCTACCAATGTCTTTGCTTCAACCTGACCTCTCCAGAGACAGTGAAAAGTACAAGACAGCCCATGCTGCCAGTGAATCCAAACCTCAGCGACAGACTGCTCCATTTCAGAATTTACAGCGGTTTAATAAAGAGACCTTACCTGCCAGCGTTTCTGAGCCCAGGTCGACCGCGAAGCTTCCGCGAAGTTCCATTGCAGACCCATCCGCCACTCCTGCAGCTGCCTAACCCCTGCAAGTCCCAACTTGCTACATAAATCCTTTCTGAAGAGATACTATGCAGGCTGCACATTACTGGCCCTGTAAAAAATGAGCCATTTTGGGAATCAGCTCATGCCTTATAGCATTTTGCGAAGGCGACAGCCCCAACTGTGTATTACAGAGAAGTGTTAATACAGCTTTCTGCACTTCCAAGAGATGAGACCTATCTTATGACTTGCAAAAGTCCGTAATGACTCCAGAGCGGATATTGGACTTGCCTATATATAATCACTGGGATATCTCAACAGATAGAATAGACTTATGGAACATCCAAAAAAATCTGGCAGTTTATGTGGACTGCATATATCCCGGATACTTTTAGCCAGACCTTCCTCCAGTGAATCTCCTATCCCCAAAGGGATGGCAAATATGTGACAAGAGCTGGTAGCTCCCGCATATCATCGATAAATCATGGGATTCAGATATCCTGTTAATATTCCCATAATCAGAGTCACCTCTGTAATATTCTACAATACTCCCCTCATCAGACTGGGAGGAATACTGCAACCCTGAACCAGGTGTTGCCACAGGCATATGGCTGGAGCCGCCTGTTAATGCCTCCGGTGCACGGAGCATATTTTGTTCACATAATTAAAATGAAGCATATCCCCCATTAGTTCAGGGATTCGATTGCTTTATCGATATACACCTAGTTGGAGTCACTTATGAATGAATCTCCAACACTCCCCTCTACTGAGCGGAATTTATTATGATGCAACCCTGAAGCAGGTGTTGTTCCCACAGGTGTCTGACAGACACAGCTCAAGAAACTTCCTAAGCCAGGAGCTCCTTGCTCCCTTCTGGAGCCTCAAAGGAGTTTCTTAGGGGAGGAAATAGAACGCAACCCTGAACCAGGTATTGCCTCCTCAGGCCTCTGGCTGACTCCCTTTCAGAGCATCAATCTGCACAGGCATTGCCCGTGAGATGCTCCGAACAGCCGCCTGCTCCAGTGGAGCCCCATTCTGTCACGATAGTCACACACGTGACCGAGCGCCAGCCGCTATTATAAACCGTCAGCTCTATTTATAGCTGCTGGTGGTTCAAGATTCAAGATTCAATTTATTTGTCATTTGGACCCCTTGAGGTCCAAACAAAATGACGTTTCTGCAGCCATACCTTACAAACAAATAGACCCAAGACACAACAACACAACATAATTTACATAAACATCCATCACATCGCTGTGATGGAAGGCCAAAAAAATTTATCTCTCCACTGCACTCTCCCCCCCCCGATGTCAGAGTCAAAGTCAAAGCCCCCGGCTGGCGATGGCGATTGTCCCGCGGCGGCCATTAAAGCCACGCCGGGTGGTGCAAGGTCGCACACCGGGTCTTGATGTTGGAGCCCCCGGCGTGCGCTCGCAGAGTCCCGCGGCCATTCCAAGCCGCGCGGGGCGGTGCTGTAAGGCCCCGCTCCAGGAGTTCTTCGACCCCGCAACTCGGGCGGGAGAAGTCGCATTGCGGGAGCCCTGAAAAGCGGTCTTCCTCCAGTGACCCGCGGGCTCCCGGTGCCGCCGTCCGCCAGACCCGCAGTTGCAGCCTCCGAATCTCCGGGGGTCAGGCCGCAGCAGCAGCAGCGCTCCACCTCCACTCCACCTGCTCTGGACTCGGCCAGCTCCGCGACGGTGAGGTGAGTCGTCGGCACCAGAGCCCCTGGTCTTCTCCTGTTGGAGGCCGCTCCTCGTTGCAGCCCCAACGACAACGGAGACCCGACAAAGAAAATGTCGGGTCTCCCGTGCAGGGAGAGATTAAAAGTTACCCCCTCCCTCCCACCCCATCCCCCCCTCCCCACACACACACCCCAACAAAAAATAACAAAAACTACATAAAAACATAGACAAAAAATAATAAAAACGCAGACGGGCTGCAGAGGCCGCTGCTGATGAGAGTCGCGCCGCCTACCCTTGCTGTTCTACAGCGTATGCTGAACCGACCTCAGCCGGCAGCAGCTATTTTTTAAAATGCTAGCTGCAGCGGAAACCCCCACACCGAATGCTGACCTGGCAGCTGAGCTTCCATGGCGGTCGCTGTCCTGGCCGTGTCTTATTTTTAAAACCCCCAGCTGCTGCTAATCCTTTGCAGCAGTCGCTGACCTGGCCACGCTATGCGTCAACGTATTGACGCGCATGTGGGCTGGCTGGCTCTTCACGTAGTCACTCATGTGACTTTGAAATATAATGAATGTTATCCCTAACAAGTAAGTTCAGGTAGACAGTAACATGTACTGTATAAGGGAGAGCCAGTGGATGTAGTGTACCTGGATTTTCAGAAAGCCTTTGATAAGGTCCCACACAGAAGATTAGTGGGCAAAATTAGAGTACGTGGTATTGGGGGTAGGCTATTGACATGGATAGAAAATTAGTTGGCAGACAGGAAACAAAGAGTAGGAATTAACGGGTCCCTTTCAGAATGGCAGGTAGTGACTAGTGGAGTTCCTCAAGGCTCGGTGCTGGGACCGCAGCTATTCACAATATATATTAATGATTTAGATGAAGGAATTAAAAGTAACATTAGTAAATTTGCAGATGACACAAAGCTGGGTGGCAGTGTGAACTGTGAAGAGGATGCTATGAAGATGCAGGGTGACTTGGATAGGTTGGGTGGGTGGGAAGATTCATGGCAGATGCAGTATAATGTGGATGATACGTAAATAGTGGGAGGGGCAGGTAGTGTAGAGAAAGCAGGGACACTGCAGAAGGACTTGGATAGGTTGGGAGAATGGGCAGAAAAGCGGCAGATGGATTATAGTGTAGCAAAATGTGGAGTCATGCATTTTGGTAGTAGGAATAAAGCCATAGATTATTTTCTAAATTGGGAGATAATCCAGAAATCAGAGGTGCAAAGGGTCTTGGGAGTGCTGGTGCAGGATTCCCAAAATGTTAATCCACGTTGAATCAGTAGTAAAGAAAGCAAAAACAATGCCAGCATTTATTTCTAGAAGGCTAGAATACAAATACAGGGATGTAACGCTGAGGCTCTATAAGGCGCTGGTCAGACTGCATTTGGAATTTTGTGCATCATATCTGAGGAAGGAAGTGCTGGCTCCGGAGAGAATCCAGAGGAGGTTTACAAGAATGATCCCAAGAATGAATAGGTTAACATATGATGAGCGTTTGATGGCACTGGGCATATATTCGATGGAGTTTAGAAGAATAAGGGGGGAGCTCATTGAAACATACTGAATAGTAAAAGGCCTTGATAGAGTGGATGTGGACAAGATGTTTCCACTAGTGGAATAGTCTGGGACTAGAGGTCATAGCCTCAGAATTAAAGGACGTTCTTTTAGGAAGGTGATGAGGAGGAATTTCTTTGGTCAGAGGGTGGTGAATCTGTGGAGATCTTTGTTACAGAACGCTGTGGAGGCAAAGTCAGTGGATATATCTAAGGCAGAGATAGATAGATTTTTGGTTAGTACTGGTCAGAGGTTATGGGGAGAAGGCAGACGAATGGTGTTAGGATGGAGAGATAGATCAGCCATGTTTGGATGACAGAGTAGACTTGATGGGCTAATTGGCCTAATTCTACTCCTATCACTTATGAATTTATAAGCTCTGAAATGACTGCTGTTTCCAGAGTCTGGTGTCAGGCATGCAGAGAACATGTCCTGTCCATTAGAGTAGACTGCGTATGATTAGGACCTTAGTGCTTGGGATATCGGTTTGGGAGAAAACACTGGCATTGATGCCAATGGATTTGGAGGCTTTTTACATAGTTGGCATTGGTAGTCTTTCTCCAGTGGTGCGAGAGCCAGCTGCGGGTCATTCATGTCTCAGAAGACCATAGGTGGGCAGGGATCATTGTTACCCAATCGATCACAGATATTGTACTGGTCATGAAGTCTTAATACTCAAGCACTCTTTTCATCATGCAGCGACACTGTGCTGATACACTGAAGGTGATGGAAATTCTCATTCTTAATATGTTCCTTTTTTGAGAAGTAGCTCTGAGAAGTTCCCAGTTTGCAATTAGCCAGAATGCTTTTATGCAGCACTGCTTTCACGGGATTGCTGGTTTGCTGTGGTTTAAACTCAAGCATGCTCATACACATATGGCAACTGAAGGGTGTAACATTCCAATCAATTACTGTGATTTAACAAGGTATTTTACTTCGAAGTCACGTGAAGACCCCGTCCAGCACGCATGCGCGGCATAGCGTCTCACGCAGTGCACAGCGACAGACGGGAGTACGAGCTCTCCCGCAACAATTTGAAAACGGACCTTCAGGTAAGCAAATCTTACTCTGAGGGCATGGTGTTTTCGAAACCCTGTTCTGTTTTATTTTTAAATAGGAATTGAACAGGGAAAACACCAAGGAAGGTCGTTCCCGTCAGACTGCTATGGACCAGGAGGGTTCCAGCAGTGGGGGGGCGACCGGTGGCACCTGGACCGCACACGCTGCGGTCCACAGTCACCGACAGCATTCCGAGCCGAGCCCAGCGCCGCTAGCATAGCTCAAAAGGGAACGTTGGTGACCAACCACAGCGGGCTGGATGAAAGGCACAATGGAAGTCGGACCGGCCGGTTCACTCAGAAGAGCCCGGCACGGTAGACTCACCGCCCGAGAGCGGCAAAAGGTGACCGTTTCAAGCCTTATGGAAAGGCTCATGGAGCAAAAGCTCCAGCGAGACTTGCTCCGGGAGATGGGGCAAGCTCGCCAAGGGAGCACAGACACTCCCGCTCCAGTGCACTAACAGCACTGGCCATCGCATCTCCCTCAACAGAGGGGAGCGTTGGCGACCAGGACTGGGCTGGACAAGAAGAGGGGTCACTGGCTGAAGAAAACCGGGAGTATGCTTGAGGTACAGGACCAGGAAGAGCTGCTGGGAGTGGTGAACCGCTACGTGGCAACACCACGAGCGGGACAGCCGTTACAGCCTAAACTGGCGGCTGGCTTACTACCTGTCTTTTAAACCTCTCCAAGACAGGAAGTCATTGAGTCATTGGACTTTATCACACCTCCCCAAAATTGCATTTGCTCAATGTGCTTGCCATTATTGGGGGTACATTGAGCAGGGTATTTAAACCCATACACTTAAAATTGCAAAGATTGTTGATACCCCTGACGTCGGCTATCACTTCATATGCTCATTCCATGGACAGGGTAGGGTTGACATGCCAAAACACCCTGGCTCTACTGTGCAACACAGTATGTGATTAACAACCTCCGGAAGGAGGTCATAAGACCTGCCCTCAACCTCAAACATTTGCAAGACTGTGTAGAACGCCGGCCTCAGAACCACAGATCCTGCTATTTGGCAAAATATTACCAAATCAAGCCTAAAATCTGGGCGAAGAATCCAAGGCATTTGGCCTCATGAGGGCAGGACCTGGAACGAGCAAACTATGCAAACCCAGATGGCAGTACCTCTACGCATCCACCAGTAGGCATCTACTTCATGATACTGGTGAAAGCTCGGGGCCCGCATACCATCCCCGCAAGTCTTTTGGGACAGGGCCCAGAGCGGGCCCCATGGAAAATGCGCCACCCCCCAACAGCACCACCCTGACAGACAAGGAACCAGAAACCGAAGAAATGAACACACCACCAAACAACAGTGGAAGTAGGTGGATCTGGTTCCTACCATCACATAAAAGATGAGGGGATTGTGCTAACACGGGGGGAAACTACACCTGTTTTTGGAAGCATTATGAACTATCACACTTGGTAGTTATATACCAAAAAGTATTCAAGGATAAAATTGAATTCAAGAAAAACTTGCCACCAGTTCAGCATGCACCCTAAAGGGGTTTTACCCTCTCACTAAAAAGAAAACATGAGGGACAAGCTGAACTGGAGAAGTTACATACAAAGTGGTCATAGAGAAATCAAAATATGAACCTTTGGAATTCGTATTAAATTTACTAAAACCAAAAAAAAAAGATAGTGAATGTCGCACCATCATTGACTTAACCACATTGAATACTTTCGTCAGGCATACACACTTTAATGGAAAACATTTGTAACTTCCAAACAATGGATTTCCTAAGGATACTTTATGGCAGGCATCGACTTAAAAGATGCATACTATTCAGTACCCATTCATAAAGATCATCGGAGATACCTAAACATTTACCTGGATGGGGTAACTATGGCAGTACAAATTATTGACCAATGGGCTAACATGAGACACTACTGTTTTCCAAGATATTTAAACCAGCCCTGACTATTAAGGAAACATATTGTCATGGCATATTTCGATGATATTTAATAATAGACAAAACCATGGAATTAGCTAATTCAGCAGCATTAGCTACTAAAACCTATTTAACCTTGGGCTTTGTCATACATCCAGATAAATCTACGTTGACACCATCCACAACTATGGACTAACTGGTATTCAATGAACTCAGTCCACATGTCTACAACGTTGCCAAAAGAAAAGTCAGCAGAATTCACACAAACCTGTAACAAATGAATGGTTAACAATCAACCAACCATTCGACAAAGTGGCAAGAGTAATTGGGAAATTAGTAGCAGCATTACCAGCTACTTAACTTGGACCTTTGCATTAGAGCAAAGGTGCTAGCATTTTAAACAACATGCATGTCTCTTTGACTGAACCATGAAATTGCCTATTTTCAGACCTATAATGATGGAAAGAGAACATTTGGCATAGTTCGTGTCCCATCATTTATCAATACCCCATATCCAGAACAGGTGGTAGATGGATTAATCTAGAGTCATCACTACTACCGACACTGGACATAAAACCTAGTTGGAAATGTTGGGTGCGTTCTATGGGTTAAAAGCATATTGTTCAAAAGTGTACCATTTTGCATGTCCGTTTACAATTTGACATCATCACAGTGGTGGCCTATACTAACCACATGGGCAGGATAAAATCGATATCATGTGATAATTTGATCAACACAATCTGGTAATGGCGTGTTGACAAACATATTTGGCTATCAGCAACTTACCTACCAGGTAAGCTAAATATTGTAGCAGACATGTTAAACCCCAAAGTATTTGCTGAAATTACGAAACAATATGGAACACCAGATATCGATTTCTTTGCATCCCGACTGAATCACCATGTACCAATGTATGTCGCTTGGGAACCAGACCTTGAGGCAGCGGCAATGGATACATTCTCGCTGAACTGGGGGGAACTAATCTCTATGTTTGTCCCCCCCTTTCAGCCTCATCAGTCAGGTACTACGCAAAATACAGATGAACTTTGCTTCGGACTTTTAGTAGTACCCGACTGGCCTACACAGCCATGGTTCCCAGTGGTCCTTGACAGGGTCATTGAAACCCATGACCATTCCCAGCGGACCAGATCTACTGATCCACCCTGTATCGGGCGAAAGTCACCCATGCCATGACAGAATAAGCCTACTGGGTTGCAGATTCCAAAAATACCTTTTGATGGACATGGGATTGTCAAATAGGACCATGGACACGATGACAGCATTTCACCGACTTCCACCAAGAA
The DNA here is from genome assembly GCF_028641065.1 of Leucoraja erinaceus. Lineage (NCBI taxonomy): Eukaryota > Metazoa > Chordata > Chondrichthyes > Rajiformes > Rajidae > Leucoraja > Leucoraja erinaceus. Next base: position 91,662,373 of record NC_073377.1, read on the forward strand.
ACAATATCTCTCCAGTATAAGAAAATGAGAAACATACTGCTCGAGACAGAGACAACCTACTAATCAACCACCATATCTATGTAACGGAGTTCCTGGCCAGCCTTCACCTCGATGAAGGTCTGAGCTATAGCACTATCAAATGTGCTAGAAGTGCACTGTCAGCCTATCTAAGACAGGTACCAAGGGAAACAGGCCATAGGGTCTCATCCACTGGTGGCCAAATTAATGAGAGGTACCTTCAATTCAAAACCCCTAGACCTGGATATACCTAGATCTGGGATGTCAGCGTTGTCCTGACATACCTAAGGGATGGCCACCAGCCAGATCCCTTACTCTGAAAACAGCTACCCTGTATATGGCCATGCTGATGGCTTAGTCTCAGCATAAGGGTCCAGTCCTTTTACCTACTCAGACTGGACAATATGGGCGTAACATCAGACCAAATAATATTCATCATTCAAGAGCTGGTAAAACAGAATAGACCAGGAGCTTCAGGACTCATTATGGAATTCCGGGCGTACCCAGCTGACCACCGTTATGTGTCGTGACTCACATTCTACAATATATCAACACAACCTACAATTCCCAAGGGAGACAAGAAGCCACGATGGGTCAGCCACAAAAAAGCCACTAGGTCGGATACCGAGTCAAACCATCTCTAGACGGCTCAAACAGGTATTGGGAGCTGCTGGAGTGGATACCGATATTTGCACATCTCACTCCACCAGGGCAGTATCCATGTCGGCGCCTAACAGTATGGATGTGCCATTGGACCTACCCTGGTAACAGCGGGGTGGTCCATGGAAAGAACTTTTCAAACATTCTGCAACAAGCCATTAATAAAACCTGTTTCACTTGCAGAGAGAATTTTAGACGCTGCAAAAAATATATAATTTAAGCCCGGGGGAGCATTAATTTCTTTGTTATTATTTTCAAATAATACCATTATTGTTTTACAAACAGATTAATGTTTGATTACGATAACATACTTCCTCCCTTGGATGACTTCGGCAGCGAGTGAAGTATGGACTGTTACACGGTTTGAAATCACAGAGCTTTAAAATCTTCACGTAGTCACTCACGTGACTCCGAAGTAAAATAGTAAGATTAAACAAGAACTTACCAGTTTGAAGTTTGATCTGTATTTTATGAGGAGTTACGATGAGGGATTACGTGCCCTCTGCTCCCACCCTCAATTATAGAGATCAACTGGTATCTTAGTTCTCCTTATCTTTACTATGTTTATTTCAATTATTGTGTTTTTCTGTGATTCCACACCGCTGCTTTGAAGTATGTCGCGCATGCGTGCTGGACGGGGTCTTCACGTAATCCCTCATCGTAACTCCTCATAAAATACAGATCAGACTTCAAACTGGTAAGTTCTTGTTTAATCTTACTATTTTAACTCATGATAAAATGACAAATGGTATTCATACATGGAAAAGCACAAATATCAAGGCTTGAATGTAATGAAACCCAATCAAAATTAATGCAATGAATGCAAAGCAATCCAATTTCTACACATGTACAATGGTTTTAAAATAGACTTTACAAATAAAAAGGTAAACCACATATTTTAAATTATAGTCAATTGAATCAAGCTGGTTATTTACTCTCCTTGCTGGATGAGCAATGGAATATTATTGAATAAAATTCCATGCTACATCACCCAAGTGAATGTCATTTAACCATGTTTATAGTTCAGAAGCACTCAAACGTAAATTAAAAATGTAGCAAACTTAGGCATCAGATACTGAGCAGAGCACAAAGTACTGGAGTAACTTAGGGGGTCAGGCAGCATCTGTGGAATGGAATGGATAGGCAATGTTTTAGGTCAGGATCCTTCTTCAGACTGAACATATACAGCAGTTGCCCGCCTTTACTCTCAAATGCAGACCAGCTGGAAAGATATTGGGATTGAATTTCTCTTGGATTTTGTCATAATGTTGGTGAAATATCCATTGACATTTATTTGAAACGACAAATACATGGACTTTATGGATCTTCAGATGAAGAAACAGCAGATAATCAGGAAACCATTTTGTCCAATTGTTCAATTGCCAAAAACATTAAAAAAATATAGAAACATTGTCTCATAAAAATAGCACTGTACCAAAAATGAACCAAAAGCAATGTAAATAAAAACAAAATGACAGTTTTAGAAGTGTTTCCGTGGCTTGCACTCCAAATAGGTCACTTGGTAATAAAAACCCATCCCTTTTTTCAGCCCTGCACACCAAGCGGTAATTATCCAAATCTATTACATGCTTCCTTCTACATCCTGTGGTCTTTACCAGAGTCATAGTAAGCTGATGACTGTCATTATCAACCCTTGGTTCTCTTCTGTCCACGAAAAGCATTTGCTCAGAATTTCCCTTTTATATAAATCCATTAATATTCCTTTCAAAATGAGCTAAAATGGGTTTGAAGTGTGGGATAGGAAATGTAACAGCCAATGTGTACATAGTGAACTGCCACAAAGGGCAATGCAATAATTAGCAGATATTCTGTTTTGGAACTATTGATTGAAGCCAACATATTGGTTTCAACCAGCCAAGACTCCCTAGATACTTGTGGTATGAACCACAGGATATTTTACGTCTTTCCGAGAAAACAGATGAGGGTTTGGTGTAGCATGTCATCTGGGAGACAACATCCATAACAGTGCAACACTTGAGCAAAATATAGTGCAGGAGGAACTCAATGGGTCAGGCAATCTCTGTGCATGAAATGGGCAAGTGATGTTTGATAGGGGGGTGGGGGGGGGGGGAGTTGGAAAAGAGAGATTGGGGCAGGACTAAGCCTGTGCCCCACCAGGATGTGCACCCATGTCTTCCTTTCCCCCCATCCTCTTCCACCGCTTTTCATCCTATATTAAGGTGGCATGGTGGTGCAGCGGCAGAATTGCTGCCATACAGTGCTTTTTCTTTTGTGTCCTGATGCTATATAGTGGCTCGCCACTGCTGAACACATAGTTGTGCTATTGGAGTGTTAAGTGCAAGGTCTGCAGTGGTACATGGATTATCCAGCAATGGGCATTGCAGTAGGTGTTGCATTGTCTGGGTCTGAATGCCACAGTCACAGGTTGGTGCACCTTTGATGTAGCCCTCCTCTCAGCCCTCTTGGAGGAGATCTTCTCTACCAGCTCATCGAAACTCATGGTGCCTGCCATGACGAACACCGACTCCATCCACCACTGTCACCTCCCCCCTCCCCCCCCCCCCCCCGCAGCGGCATGGCAGCAGCAGCAAGAAGCCAGGCAGGAAGGCAGGTGGGCCGAGCGGCAGCAGTGGGCGGTCGGACAGGACGGAGACGGGCCAAGCGGTAGCTGAGCTGTAATGGGCCGAGGGAGGGAGGGAGAGTCGGGTTGCAGGATGGTCGAGCAGTTTGCGCGGAGTTTGAGTAACTCACACACACACAATGCAAACTGGTCCAATCGTCAAATCAACGGGATCTGAACCACAGCTAACAATGAATGACCTGTGCAGAAAGGAACTGCAGATACTGCATTTTATGGAGGGAGAGAGGGAGGGAGTGACTGAGGGTAGGGGAAAGGAGTGGGAGGGAGGGGTGAGGGAGGGGAGGAGGAGAGGGGAAAGATCCTGGGGAGATGAGGAAGGAGCATGGGGGGTTTGAGGGAGAGGAAAGGGTAAAGAGGGAGAGGGAGAACGTGGGGAAGGTGAGGAGAATGAAGGAGGAGAGGGGGGATAGAGGGAGAGGAGGAGGGGAGTGGGGGAGGTAGGGAGTGGGAAATAGAGAGAGAGGAGGACAGTGGGGGAGGAGAGGCGGGATAGTGGGGGGGATAGGGGGAGGTGAGGAAGTGGGGGATAGAGGGATAGGAGGGGGTAGGGAGAGGAGAGGAGTTATGAAGGGAGGGAGGGATTGGGGGTGGGAGGAGGAGAGGGGAATGAAGAGGGAGGGTAAAGAGGAAGGGGAGGGAGTGCTGGGGATGAGGGGAAATGAGCCGTGACTGCGCAGTTGGGGGCTATGCGTAAGTGATGCAATATTGTGTTGAGGGGGTGGGTTGCATTGGGGGAATGGGGGAATGGGGGAATGGGTGAGTGGTGGAATATTGCATTGGGGAACAGGTTGCATTGGGGGACCAGACCTCCCATGTGACAGGAACCCAATGGGTCCCACTTAGTCTAGTCTCCTTTAAACACTGCCCTCTCATTTTAAAGCTATGCCCTCTAGTATATGTTTTTGCCATCATTGAAAATAGGTACTGACCATCAATCCTAGCTATGCCTCTCATAATTTTATAGATTTCTATCAGGTCTCCCATTAATCTCTGGCATTCCAGGGAAAACTTTCCAAGTCTGTCCAACCTCTCCCTGTAACTAAAACCTTTCAATCCAGACATAATTCTAGCAAATATCCTTTGCACCCCCTCCAAATCTTCACATCCTTCTTGTATTGGGGCAACATTAACTGCATGCAATACTCCAAATGTGGCCTAATCAAAGTCCTATAAAGCTGCAACATGACTTCCTGACTCTTATACTCATTGCCCTAGCCAATGATGGGCAATGCTCACTTGCTCACATTAAACTCCATCTGCCATTTCCAGCCTATTTCTATATCTGATCTATATCCACTGTATACCTTGACAGCCTTCCTCACAGTCTGTGACCACAGCAACCTTGGTGACATCTTCAAACTTATTAACCAACCCATCTACATATATGTATATATATGAATTATATTTTTTATATTTTCATATTCTAAACATATCTGATAATAAATCTTGAGCATAGGGAAGTAAAATGATATTAGGAATAAGAATTTTTATAATTAAATTGAGGGAGGTTTTACCTTGTTTCATTTATTGACTGCTGATTTCAATTACACTGTTTTCATATGTCAACGGTTTTTCATAAAAACATATATTTCCCATTGCTGTTTGTAACAGCAATCCCCATTGCTGCCATCAGTATTTTCAAGGGTTAGTCTGCACTGGTATCTCCAGTAAACAAGTCTATTTTTCATTTCCATTGCTTTTCAGAACTCCATTTAAGTGCAAAGGAGACCCAGCACTTCCTATCATTCCTCACTCTAATTCTCTATCACACCGCTACGTTGAATACTGGTAGAAGTAGTACTACTCATATGGACTCTCTCTTACCAATGAAGGGATTGGGGGTAAGGTTGATTTAAAATCACTCTCTTCTCTTGTAGATGAGAACATAATTAAGGCCTCAATGCTGGAGATGTTGGCCTGAAGGTTTTGGCCGATGTTGGCTCACCTATCCTTCCAGTAAATTTGAAGGTTTTGCCAAAACTGGTATACACCTCCCTTCTGCAGTTAGTCCAGAGCTCAACATCAGAAAGGAGGTCAGGTAGACAATGAGAGTTGTGCCAGGGTTGTGTCTTTTTGAATTGTCAAACATCTTTTGGAGGGAAGCGAGAAATATGGAATGGTACATAGAACGCATATTGGTCTTGCAGATGTTGAGGATTTAAGCACATTATCTTGCATACTTAATTGAAAAAAGAAAAGGTACTTCATCTTACAAAGATTTGCCATTTTTTGGAAGCACGTTGTTCATGCAGTATCAATTATAATTTTTGAGGATATTATTCCATTTTAAATCCATTCCCAACACAAAATGACTAATTTGTCTTTAGGTTTCAGAAGGAACTGCAGATCCTGGAAAATCGAAGGTAGACAAAAATGCTGGAGAAATTCAACGGGTGAGGCAGCATCTATGGAGTGAAGGAAATAGGCAACGTTTAGGGTCGAGACCTTTCTTCAGACCTCTAATTAGTCTTTAGGGGCCAGACTTGTGGGCGGCACAGTAGCATAGCAGTAGAGTTGCTGCCTTACAATGCTTGCACCGCCGGAACCCGGTTCAATCTTGACCATGGGGGCTGTCTGTACAGAGTTTGTACATTCTCCCCCTGACCGCATGGGTTTTCGCCGAGATTTCGGTTTCCTCCCACACTCCAAAGACGACCAGGTATGTAGGTTAATTAGCTTGGTGTATGTAAAGAAAACTTTTAAATCTTGATGAAAAAATTTCCTGCACATAACCATCTTAATGATAGTAAGTCCAAAATCTTTAATGTTGGCTGCATATGGTAAGTGGTAATCCATCATTTAGATGTCCATAATTTTATGGTGCTGCTTGGTATACAATATACATAAAATAGTCTAACCAATACCAAATAACATGCTTAGATGAGTTTCCACATATTCTGGGTAAAAGTTTCAGTTGGCTATAACTGTAATTTTCTGAACACTGCACTAAAGTGCTCAGGCAATCAAGAGAAGGCATTTCCTTTTTTAAATTCAGCCATCGGGAATTAACGTTAGGGCTGTAATGCTGAGGCTCTATAAGGCGTTGGTCAGGTAGCATTTGGTATATTGTGAGACATTTTTGTACCATATCTGAGGAAGGATGTGCTGGCTCTGGACAGGGTCCAGAGGAGGTTTACTGGAATGATCCCAGGAATGAGAGGGTTATCGTATGATGAGCATTTGATGGCACTGGGCCTGTACTCGCTGGAATTTAGAAAGTTAAGGGGGGGACTTCACTGAAACTAGGTCAAGGCTTAAATAAAGTGGATGTGGAGAGGGTGTTTCCACTTGCGGGACAGTCTAGGACTAGCGGTCATAGCCTCAGAATTAAACAATGTTCCTTTAGGAAGGAGATGAGGAGGAATTTCTTTAGTCAGGGGGTGGCGAATCTGTGGAATTCTTTGCCAAGTCAATAGATATTTGTAAGGCATAGATAGATAGATTCTTGATTAGTGTGAGTGCCAAGGGTTATGGGGAGAAGGCAGGGGAATGAGGTTAGGAGGGAGATATAGATCAGCCATTATTGAATGGCGAAGTAGACTTGATGGGCCAAATGGCCTAATTCTGCTCCTATCACTTATAACCGAATGATAGGACCTAATTTCCTAAAGAATTCCAGAAGGCCTTGTAAAGGGCAGAGCCTCTACCTAATGAATAGGTAGCTCAACAACCAGAAGGGACAGCAGCTCCCAACTTGGAATGATTTGTGGCAGACGGAACCCAGTGGTGTAGTCTTAAAACCAGATGGATCCTGCAATGCATGAGTGAACTGCTCCACCAACTGGCCTTCTTTAATCTTAAACAATTTCCGATAAAGATGAATGTTTTTCCATCTGCTCTCGTCTGCCTTTTTTTATGACTGATCTTAATTCTTGCACTGACTTTTGTTTGTTCGAGATGGAAGGTCACCAAATCACTCTTTGCAACTCCGGTAGAAGATCTGAAGAAATCCCATTGTTACAATGCAAGACCCTGTGGAAATTCTATCCTACTTTTTCAAGCTTTATTTCACATTTTTCTCAATGTGAGATAATTCATTTGTGTGTTATAGAAAAATGCATCATGGAAATGTGTCAGTGTTAGAATTGTGCTGTGCAATATTAGCAATGGACTTGTTAATGTGTCCATGCTAAATTCCTCAGACCACTGTTTCAGTGGGGACATTAATCTTTAACAGACACAGGAATTTTGAGAGTTTGGTGATATATTAGCTATTGTACTGCACAGCACTATTCCAATCTTTGGACAATTAGAATGCAAGTAATAATTTCTTCTTTTTACCAAACATTGGCTTTGCTATTGGTTTATTAATGTTATGTGTACAAAGACACAGAAAAAAACTTTGTTTTGCATGCTATTGTTTTGCAAATTATGCCGTACATCAAGTAGTGCAAAAGAGAAAATAAACCGCGTGGCAAATATTGTGTTACAGCAACTATGGGGCATCACAGTTGCGCTGTGGTAGAGTTGCTGTCTTACAGCTCCAGAGACCCAACTTTGATCCAGACTACGGGTGCTGTATGTTCTCCCTGGTGCTCTGGTTTTCTCCCACACTTCAAAGACATGCAGGTTTGTAGTTTAATTGGCTTCTGTAAATTGTCCCTAGTGTGTAGGGTAGCACTGGTGTATGGGCTGATCGTTGGCCGGCGGGGCAAAGGGCCTGTTTCCACACCGTGTCTCTAAAGTCTAAAGTCTAGAGCAAGAAAGATAAAGTGATGCAAAAGAAAATGCAAGGGCCTCATAAAAGTAGACTGAAAGATCGGGAATTAATCCTTAAGATTGGAAATTATCCATTTGAAGTTCAACTTTGCAAACATGAAATTAGGAAGTTATTTTTTAATCAGAAGTAACATAAGTAAGTGAAGCAGATTTCTGGTGTGATGGAAAAGTTAAAGGATTTCTGAAAAGAACCAGTAGGTTCTTATAAAGCTAAAGCACAATAAGTCAATAGTGTCAGATAGATACAAAGCGCTGGAGTAACTTGGCAGGTCAGGCAACATCTCTGGAGAAAATGAATGGGTGACTTTTTGGTTTGTGATAGTTTTGATGGTGGACAGGCTGTATAGGTTACTCCAGCTTTTTGTGTCTATCTACATTTTACTACTATATTCCGGGTTTTTACCCATGCTGGTTTTGAGTGGATGATTTGCATTAGGAGTTTGACACTCTACCATCACCCCAGATTTGAAATTGGGGATATTTTAATTGCAGCACTCTATCTAAATCCAGTTGGCCAATGTTCAATCTGTGCCAATTAGGTAGTCAGTGAACAGTTACAGTAAGATTGCACAGACCAATGTTTGCTTGTTGCCACTAAGTATGGGATTGAGTGTGGGAACTTAGAGGTGGGTATCGACAGTTACATTTTCCATCTGCACGAGAATAATATTATCACAAAGCCCCTTGCTCTTTTACTCACTAACTCAGTCACTCACTTCCACTTTCACCTCAGGCAATAAGTCATGCAGGTGGGGGTCAGTGTGCAGGGTAGGGAGTTTGTGCAGAACCCATTGCCACTTCCTGCTCTAGCTAAAGGTGCAGCTTGATCCCAATTATGTCCTGAAAGTTACTATGCAAATATTATAAGGACTGCAATAGATTTGAATCCGTGTCCTCACTGTCTGGTCTCGAAGGTTGTTCTTTAGGTCTGTTCCTCAGGGCAGGTAAAACGACTTTGGGTAAGTTACCAGACTTGTGCTGGGAATGAAGAGTTGAATGCTGTCAAGACTATACTGCTATAATTAACTCCAAATATCTATTCCACGGTGAATAGCCTGCTGCATATTCTGGACGGGCACCTTTCTAAATCATGCAGGGAGACCAAAGCACAAAGAGCTGAACTCGGCAACGTGAGATATTTTCACAATTTCCAATTTTGAAAGCTTTACACAGGGTGTATGTAGCCTTATTTTACCTGGTTATTGCAGTTGTGTGTCCATAAATATGTGTCTCATCAAATTTACAATGATCAATATTTTCACTGATTACTCTTTTAGCATTATTTGAATACCTAAAATGATATTCCTGGGAATTTTTGTTCCAGCCTCAGTGACCATTTATTTTGTTTGAAAAACCATTTTATTTTTCTTATTTCCTCTGTTCATCCTTACAAGATATTTACTGTATTATTTTCTGCTGCTTGCTATTGTGTTTTAGAAACATAGTACATAGACAATAGGTGCAGGAGTAGGCCATTCGGCTCTTCGATCCAGCACTGCCATTCAATATGATTATGGCTGATCATCTAAAATCAGTACCACGTTCATGCTTTTTCCCCATATCCCTTGATTCCTTTAGCCCGAAGAGCTAAATCTCTTGAACACATCCAGTGAATTGACCTCCACTGCCTTCTGTAGCAGAGAATTCCTGAGATTCACAACTCTCTGAGTGAAGAAGGGTTTCCTCATCTCAGTCCTAAATGGCCTACCCCTTATTCTTAAACTGTGACCCCTGGTTCTGGACTCCCCAACATTGGGAACATTTTTCCTGCATCTAGCCTCTCCAATCCTTTAAGAATTTTATATGTTTCTATAACATCCCCTCTCGTCCTTCTAATTTCCAGTGAATACTAGCCTAGTCGACCCATTCTTTCATCATATGTCCGTCCTGCCATCCGTGGAATTAACCTGGTGAACCTATGCTGCACTCCCTCAATAACAAGAATGTCCTTCCTCAAATTAGGAGACCAAAATTGTAGGCTAGACTTGTGGCAGCTGGAAATTTACAAAGTATTTAAAACTGCAAATGGCGCAATGCACACAGTTTGTTGGGATCATTTTTGTCCTGTGAATACCAGATTAATATCAGATTAACTCAATATAGAGTACTTTCAGATCCCCGCTCTAGGATATAAATTCCTCCTGTAGAGCACATAATCCCGGCTAACATGTTAGGCAAACATTGCGTGAGGGCTTCTATTTTTATAACTATTTTCTTTTTAGATTTCCGACTAAGAGAACATTAAACAATCCCTTGGGCTTATATATAAAATTGCAAATAAAGTTTTGCCTGGAGGTGATAATTTTAACTCCATCCAATAGACCAATCTGGGCACTAAATTAGCAGTTCAAATATAAGGACATATGACATGGGCACAAAGTATTTGGCCCATCGAGCCTACTCAGTCATTCCACAAGATCATGACTGATCTTCTACCTTTGTGCAATGTTCCTACACTATATTTATATCCCACCATCATCATTTGAAGGATTCTATTTTAATCTCAGCCTTAAAAGTCCTATTCCTTATTTTAAGACCGTGACTATGGTTCTATCTCCCCAGCTGGAAGAAACATTCTTCCTGCATCTAACCTATCAGATTTTTGAAGTTTTGTAACTAAAGGGCGGCACAACAGTAGAGTTGCTGCCTCACAGCGCTAGAGACCTGGGTTCGATCCTGACTATGGGTGCTGTCTGTATGGAGTTTGTACATTCTCCCTGTGACCGCGTTGATTTTCCCCAGGTGTTCCTCCCACACTCCAAAGGTCTAAGCTTGTAGTTAAATTGGCTTCTGTAAAGATTGTAAGTTGTTCCTAGTGTGTAGGATCATGTTAGAGGAAGGGATTGCTGGTCGGCATGGACTCGGAGGACCAAAGGGCCAGTTTCCTTGCTGTATCGCTAATCTAAACTAAATTGAACAATGAGATCTTCTTTCATTCTTAGGTCTGAAGAAGAGAAACTCATATTACTTAATTTATTTTCTGAGAGAAAACCCACCATCTGTGCAACTAGCCCTGCGAATCTCTGTTGCACTCCAAGTGTGGCAAATATACCTAACTCTTTTAAGTAGACCAAATCCATAGAGAATACACGGCCCCATGTAAGCCTTGTAATCTCCAGTCAGGAATGTTTCTCCTCTATTCAAATTTTCCTATAATAAATTATTCTATGCTTCTTCTGATGTTCATTTCCATCAAAGAGGAAGTTTTAGGTTAATAGGGGTCTTTGTTAGGTGCAACTATCATTGAAGGACCTCAGCAGGCCAGGCAGCATCTGTGGAGGGAAATGGACAGACAAAGTTCCCGGGTTTAAGAAGGAACTGCAGATGCTGGAAAATCGAAGGTAGACAGTAGTGCTGGAGAAACTCAGTGGGTGCAGCAGCATCCATGGAGCGAAGGAAATAGGCAACATTTCGTCCAAAACCCTTCTTCAAACCGATGTAGGGTGGGGAGAAGAAAGGAGAAAGGAAGAGGAGGAGCCAGAGGTCTGAGGGAGAGCTGAGAAGGGGAGGATACAGCAAGGGCTACCGGAAAATTGGAGAAGCCAATGTTCATGCCGCTTGGGTGCAAACTGCCCAAGCAGAATATGAGGTGCTGCTCCTCCAATTTCCGGTGGTGCTCACTTTGGTCATGGAGGAGGCCCAGGACAGAAAGGTCAGATTTGGAATGGGAGGGGGAGTTGAAGTGCTGAGCCACAGGGAGATCAGGTTGGTTAATGTGAACCGAGCGGCGGTGTTCGGCGAAACGATCGCCAAGCCTATGCTTGGTCTCACTGATGTAGATCAGCTGACATCTAGAGCAGCGGATGCAATAGATGAGGTTGGAGGAGCTGCAGCTGAACCACTGTCGCACCTGGAATGACTGCTTGGGTCCTTGAATCGTGTCGAGGGGGGAGGTAAAGCGACAAGTGTAGCATCTCTTGCGGTTGCAAGGGAAAGTGCCCGGGGAAGGGTCCAGGTCAGGACTCTTCTTAGATAAAAATCTGGAATGTTAATGCTTAAGGATGTTTTCCACTTCTGCCGGCTTCTCCGTCCTGCAATATTCGTCGGCTAAAACAAACTGCCCTATACTGTTGAGCTGGAATATGAAGTTTGCTGGCTAGATTCCTAATTACACACAAGTATTTGAGCCAGTAAACTCAGAATTTATAATCTGCTAACAAGCAGGAAGTCAAAATCAAACACTGAGTGTAAACGTTTTACAGGATAAAGAAAAATCTTATTGGGGCAGGGAGATGCCTGGCTAGTGTGGATGGTTAGGTGGGGAGCATGGACTGAACGGAAGTTTAAAAACTTTTTTCATTGGAAATCTGAACATTTTGGCCTGGTCCTAATTAGGCAGGAAAAAATTGAATGGGGAACCTACACCAAAATCAGTCTCTAAATCATCCTCGCTGACTAGCGCAGATTTCAAATGTTCAAACTATGTTTATTCTACTGCTAAAGAGACGCTAAAGAGGCTTGGAACACAAAAAAAAAATGCTCCCTTGGCTTCAAGCATGGGCCCTTGGGAAAGTAGATCAGAGGATGCGGTAATGGAGAGCTGTGACAAGAGAGCGGAGACGTCAACAATTTGGCTACGTCTTTCCTTTTTACCGACACTTGACATTGAAACAAAAGAGGCCATTCAAAGCCATGAAACTGTGAGTCTTGTGGCAGGATTCATTGGTTTCCAACTCCTTCAATCGTACTTCCCATCCCATTTCCAGCTCCATAGCATCTCACCTCATCACTGCACCGCATGTTTACCCTTCCATTTATGGAACTTCACTCCTGAGGGTCACGTATTGTGACTTTGGGATATTGTGTTTACCTTTTCATGCCCATTCAGTTACAGCCATTTTTATATGGTTTCCTCTCACTTGCTTAAAAATCCCCTGCAGAGAAAAGCATGAAAATCTGCCAATGCTCATTAACTATATAATTGGTTCCATTTACTTAGATTGTTTTCTCTGGAACGCAGGAGGTTGTGAGGAGACCTCATAGAAGTATGTAGACTTATGAGAGGCATAGATAAGGTATAAAGTCAGAACCTTTAGTCCAGGGAAGAAATGTAAAAAATGAGAGGACAAATCTTTAAGGTGGGGTGGTCCTAGTTTAAAGGAGATGTGCGGGGTGGGTTTTTCACGCAAAGATGTCCGAGAACACGTTGCAAGGTTGATGGTGCAGGCAGATATGATAGTGGCATTTAAGATGCTTTTAGATTGGCATAAAGATAGGCAAGGAATGGAAGAATGCACATGCAGGCAGAAGAGAACAGTTTAACTTGGCATTATGTTTGGCATGGACATTGTGAGGTGAAGGGCTTGTTCCTGTGCTGTACTGTTCATTGCTAATTCAATGTTTGAATGGGAAAAATCCTTTTGATTAACCAGCAATTTAAATGAATGAAAAAGATTGCATGCCTGAATTCCCAACTCTATTATTTGCTCACGAGGTTGCCTGCGCGGAGAACGATTTTGCAAAATTGGCTGTAATAAAAATAAAAATGTTAACATGCCTGGGATCATTTGTGGCTGGCCCAGAAATAACATCTCAATAATAACGAAGTACATCGAGTGCTTGGAAATCTTTCAAACGTTTAAATAAATCAGGCTGGTAAACCACTTAAGGGCTTGCCATTTCCTATAAGCCTTTATATGACAGTTAAATGTGAAATCAGGAATCACTTAAGATATGGTTATAATGTGTTTCACTTCTCTGCACATTTGATACAGTTATACTATAATTGGGAGCTGTGAAAATTAATTGGATACAAAGTGAAAATGAACAAATTGATTGCAGACCTCATGTAGCACTTGACAAGATGCCTAAAGCCAACTTGTTGACTTCAGCTAATCTTTCCTGTGTGCCACTTTAGGAATAAACACTGGTACAACTTGGTTTCTCTACCTTAATTGACCCGAATGCTAAATATTTCAGTGAGCAGTTGAGCCATTCCTCCAATGATTTAGCTGGCTAGGGCTATAAGCCGAAAGAAATAATAAGAAATAGGTGCATTTTATCCTGTAGGTGAAATGTCTCAAAGCCTTTTTTTGAGTTTCCTTTATCTGGTTGAGGAACAGCTGATTCTTACATACTCAGGGATATCCTAGAAAAAACTCCATATGTTTCTGTACCATATCTCTTTGTAAGATCATCCAAGAACATGGAAAACATACAAGACAGAAAGTGTCCTGTAAATATGACTCACAGAGCCTGATTCTAATTAGCTTCTGTTTGAAAACATGACCCAGGTCATTTTAGACTCACCATATGACCTATTGATCCTTTAAAACAAAAACAAAGGAGACATAGAGGCAGAGCATATCCTTAGAAATGAATATGCTGCCATTCCATCTGTTCTGGGTAATTGGGAAAATGTAGGGATTGAATGTAAAAGTTTGTAGTAAGTACAACCCTGGGAACATAAAGAGCAGAGGTTAGTCATCTTGTTTTTTTGTGGTTGGTACCTGTTCTTTTCCTAACAGTTTTCCATTTTGGGTACTTTACAATCAACTTCACTTTGGATGTTAATCTATGAAGAGGATTTCTTCATCAGGCTGGTCTTAATGATATAAGTCATGCTCAGCTAGTGTCCTGAATTAACTACTAGTTTTAAATAGAGTCATTGAAGTTGTGGTGTTATTATACCGAAAATAAAATATAGTATTTGTGTATTTTTATTTCCCATGCCTACTTCATTTTTCTTCATTTTTCACTTTTGTATTTTTGTTGTTGTCGTGTGCAATATTTTATTGTTAACTGATGACTGGATGCAGTGAGTGAGAAATTGAAGTCAGTATTACCCCTTGCTTCGAGGTTATCAAAGCGAGAGTATTGCAGGAGCCCTGAAGAAAACCTTTGCACATTCTCTAACCACAAGCGAGGTCAGATGACTGGAGAGTAGCTAAAATTCCTTTGTTTAAGAAGGGAAGCAGGGAGAAGCCAGGGACATATAGACGGATGAGCCTCATGTCAGAGGGAGGGCAGTTATTGGAGTGTTTTTTTGGGATAGGATTTACCATAATTTGGAAGAGAATGGATTATTTAGGGACAATTAGTGTGGCTTTGTACATGGCAGGTCATGTTTTACTAAATTGATCTTTTTTGAGGAGCTAATGAAGATCATTGAAGAAAGGGTGTAGGAAGGAACCGCAGGTGCTGGTTTAAACTGAAGAGAGACACAAAAAGCTGGAGTAACTCAGCGGGACAGACAGCATCTTTGGAGAGAAGGAATGGGTGACGTTTTGGGTTGAGATGAAGATCTAAAGAAGGGTCTCGACCCGAAACGTAACCCATTCCTTCTCTCCAGAGATGCTGTCTATCCTGCTGAGTTACTCCATCTTTTTGTATCTATTGAAAGGTGAGCGGTGGCTGTTGTCTACATGGATTTTAGTAAGGCATTTGAAAAAGTCCTCCATTGTAAGCTGATCCAGAAGATTGACCCACGGGATAAACGCTGACTCGGCCGTATGGATTCAGAACTGTCTTACTGATAGAAGACAGAGGGTTGTGGTGGAATGACAATATTTAGGCTGGAAGTCTGTGACCAGTGGAATTCCACAGGGATCTGTGCTGGGACCTCTGCCATTTGTGATATGTATGATTAGCATGTAAATGTGGATGAATTGGTAGTAATTTTGCAGATTACACCAAGATTACTGCTGTCATGGACTGTGAGAAAGGCTGTCAAAGTATACAGCAGGATATTGATCAAATACAGAAATGGGTGGAGAAAGAAAAATTGCGGAACAAGTTTTTACATAGAGGATGGTGAGTTCCTGGAACATGCTGACACGGGTGGTGGAGACGCAGATAAAGTGGCTTTTAAGAGTCCTTTGGATAAGACATGGATTTGCACAGAATAGAGGAATGTGGATTACAGTATGTGCAGACAGATAAGGGTTAATCTTGACATCATGCTCTGCACAGACATTGTGGGCTGAAGGTCCTGTTCCTGTGCTGTGCTGTTCTATGTTTTATGTTCTGGATTCTGTTTGAGGATCAAACTACTATTCAACATGCACGTACACATGGTTGGTGCAGATAATGTTGGCCAAACCAGCCATTCTGGGTATTTAATGTCCACTGGAGTCTGAAGAAATGGTGACACCATTTAGCGGCTACACCGACTTGGACCGGTGCGGCCACTTTGGAACTCTATGGCAACCTAAAATCTTTCTCAACCTCACAGGAGGTTCAGGCGTACAGAAGCCAGACAAAATCCCCACCTATGCTATCCAAGGATCACTAAATACTTATAGGCTGGTTGTTTCTTTCTCCTGGAGCTTTCTGTAACTCTATAAGTGTTCTGTGCTTCCTATGGTCACTTCATAAAAAAGTTGAAGGGAATGGTGGTGGGGCAGATGTGAAGTAGTGAGGTTTGTGCTCAATATAAGTAAAAGTAATCTTAAGTCATGATACTTTAGTTGTGATTACTAAGTTACAGAGAAAGGTTGAATAAGTTAGGTCTTTATTCTCTGGAGCGCAGAAGGTTAAGGGGGGACTTGATAGAGGTCTTTAAAATGATGAGAGGGATAGACAGAGTTGATGTGGATCAGCTTTTCCCTTTGAGAATAGAGAAGATTCAAACAAGAGGACATGACTTCAGAATTAAGGGACAGAAGTTTAGGGGTAACATAGAAACATAGAAACATAGAAATTAGGTGCAGGAGTAGGCCATTCGGCCCTTCGAGCCTGCACCGCCATTTAATATGATCATGGCTGATCATCCAACTCAGTATCCCGTACCTGCCTTCTCTCCATACCCTCTGATCCCCTTGGCCACAAGGGCCACATCTAACTCCCTCTTAAATATAGCCAATGAACTGGCCTCAACTACCCTCTGTGGCAGAGAGTTCCAGAGATTCACCACTCTCTGTGTGAAAAAAGTTCTCCTCATCTCGGTTTTAAAGGATTTCCCCCTTATCCTTAAGCTGTGACCCCTTGTCCTGGACTTCCCCAACATCGGGAACAATCTTCCTGCATTTGCCTGTCCAACCCCTTAAGAATTTTGTAAGTTTCTATAAGATCCCCTCTCAATCTCCTAAATTCTAGAGAGTATAAACCAAGTCTATCCAGTCTTCATAAGACAGTCCTGACATCCCAGGAATCAGTCTGGTGAACCTTCTCTGCACTCCCTCTATGGCAATAATGTCCTTCCTCAGATTTGGAGACCAAAACTGCATGCAATACTCCAGGTGTGGTCTCACCAAGACCCTATACAACTGCAGTAGAACCTCCCTGCTCCTATACTCAAATCCTGAGGGGGAACTTCTTTACTCGGAGAGTGGTAGCGGTGTGGAATGAGCGTCCAGTGGAAGTGGTGGAGGCAGGTTCGTTGGTATCATTTAAAAATAAATTGGATAAGCATATGGATGAGAAGGGAATGGAGGGTTATGGTATGAGTGCAGGCAGGTGGAACTAAGGGAAAAAAGATGTTCGGCAGGGACTTGCAGGGCCGAGATGCCTTTTTTCTGTGCTGTAATTGTTATATGGTTATATGGTTATCTTGGCTTGGAGATTGAGCAAGGCTAAAGTGAGCCTGACAAGCTGCTTGATTAAGGAGTTGGAAGAAAGTAGAATGGACTCTTTCCTGGAGATGGATCTGAGTGTTCAGCAAACAATTTCACAACATAAACATATATGAAAAACAACTAGAAATCTTCCCACAATTATTGGTTATTATAGTACCCTCTCAGGCACAACACAGAACCAATATGTGCCAAAAATTAAACATTGTAAACCAAGAAATATTGTATCAGGTGTAAAATAACCACCTTTGTAATACTTCCTAAATTCCATTGTTTGTTATCTAGCAACAGTAGATTAATTAAAAAATATCTGTATTCTACACATAAAGGGCCTGTCCCACTGTAGGAGGTAATTCAAGAGTTCTCCTGAGTTCTCCCCTGATTTGAGCTCATGTAATGTATGTAGCGGGTACGTAGGAGCTCGTGGATGTCACGTAGCGGCTCGTACGAGTAATGGTAGGTACTCGGGAAATCCGGTAAACTCGTGACGTGTTTTAAACACTGTGAAAAATTTCCACAAGTAAAAAAAATACTTGGGATGAAAAAAATTGTTACCTTTTTACTCGTACGAGCTGCTACGTGACATCCACGAGCTCCTACGTACCCGCTACGTACATTACACGAGTTAGATTCAGGGGAGAACTCGGGAGAACTCTTGAATTTCCTCGTACAGTGGGACAGGCCCTTAACAACATATGATTGTGTGAGATGGTATATTAATAATAGATGGTTATTAATGCATGTCCCAGCTATGGTAAATTTTGACATGCTGACCCTTGACCCATTAGTTGGGTTTTAGTTTTTGTTCAATTACACCATAATCAGCATTTTTTGTAAACCCCAAAATACTTAAAGACTTAAAATAGCTTACGTTGAGGTACTTTCTGAGTTTTCATCCTGAAATTGAAGTTTCAAATATGTTTGGGAACTTTATGTATTTACCGACGCTGCTAAGAATGAACCAGAGTTACTTTTGGGTGTTGGTACAATTCTATAAGTTCCCATGTAGAAACAAAGAACTGCATATGCTGGTTTATATCAAAAACAGACACAAAGTGCTAGAGTAAATCAACTGGTCGGGCAGCATCTCTGGATGAAGAAGGGTCCCGACCCTAAACGTCACATATCCGTTTTCACCAGAGATGCTGCCTGACCCCAGCACTTTGTGTCTATCTATGAGTTCCCATTGTCTACTCCTCAGCATCCAGCTTATACTCACCATAATAATCATTCTTTTAAGTCAATAAGGAAGATAACTTGGCTTAATATGCCTGCTCTATATTTTTAACTTCTTCCTACTGAAGCAATATCACTGTCTCACTCTTTTGTTTAAATGGGTTTAGGGTCCAAGACCTAACCCAGAGACCTGGGCTCAAAGATCTAAGGTGATGGTTCGACTGATCCTAAGGGAGTGCCGTATTCAGTGGTATATCCCAACAGGTGGAAGCAACAGAGCTGATGGCACAGTCTTGTAAAAGAGCAGCGCATTGTCCCTGCTACACAGGCCAATATTTATCACTTGATTAAAATGACAAAATAAAGTGATTATCACAATGCCGTCTATGGTAATGTTTGTTTGCTTGTTGGTAACCATTTTCTTACAAGAATAATAACTACACTTCAAAAGTACTTACTCTGGGGTTCAAAGCATTTTGGATAACCTGAAAGGCATATTAAAGGGATATAAAATGTGTGATCATCGCGCAGCAATAGAGTTGTTGCCTTCGAGCGCCAGAGACCTGGGTGCTGTCTGTAGTTTGTATGTTTTCCTTGTGACCCCGTGGGTTTTCTCCATGTGTTCTGGTTTTCTTCCCACATCCCAAAGATGTGCGGGTTTGTAGGTTAATTGGCTTTTGTAAATGGTTCCTAATGTGTAGGATAGAACTAGTGTACGGTGATCATCGGTTGATGCGGACTTGTTGGGCCTGTTTCCATGCTGTATCTCTAAACTAAACTAAACTATAAAAATGTTGGCTGCTCAAGGCTACCCCCTGCCTCTCATGGCTACCTTGGCAACCACCCTGTTATCCATCCGCTAATCAGTCTTCTGAATTCTACCTCTGATCTTTCCTTATCAGCCAAGTGTCTCCGAAGAATACTGTGGCAGGGGTCAACTTTCTGACAGTCCCTCTGATACCCAGCATTTTGCTGTCATTGTGGGCAGCTTCCTCCTGTAACACGACCGAGTGAATTAGATTAAGGCTGCACTTGTGTGCTACTTCACAGGTCAAATCACATGGATGACATGAGAGAAACTGTCAAAGTGGAGGAAAGATTTTTAGTCTTTTGCCTGCAAGTAATTGCCTTGTGTTAATGAGCCCTTTAATGCAAGCTAAAATGCAGGATGACCAGCAATTATAGTGTGTAATTTCCAGTGACAACCAAGAGTGAGTGACCAGTATGTCACATTGCTTCCCTCTGCTGCTCGGACAATCGTCTGATAACTGGAGTAGGGTGAGAGGGAGCATCTTGAAGTGCCCAGGAGATTGAGTCGGTGCTCCTGCTCCAGATACTGATTTTATAATGTTTATTTGTGGAAAGTGTGTGGCACTCTCAATACTGCCGTTTATTGCTTATCTCTCATTGCCCTTAAGAACGTAACGGTGAGCTGTCGTCTTCAACCATTGTGGTCCTTGTGGTGAAGGTACACCCACAATGCCAGAGCGAGTTCCAAGATTTCGACACAGCAATAGTGAAGGGACAATGATACATTTCCAAATTTGGATGGCGTGTGATTTGGAGGGGGATCTGGAGGTGGTGGTGTTCCTGCTGTCCTTGTCCTTGGTGGGAGAGATCATAAGTTTGGGAAGTGCCGTCAGTGTATTGGGTGACTGATTGTAGTGTATTTTGTAAATCACCCTTCATGTCTGGGCACACTTTCCATAATTTGTCTCATCCTATAGGGAGAAGTTTGCACCCCGAACATTGGCATGTAGGTTTCTTGCTTCTATCAATTTATTGAGAACAGACATGTTTTAAAATGGCCAGAGAAACTCTCCTGTCATCTACCTCACACACCTGCCTGTGAGGTAGAAAATCAACTTGCTTGGTATTTACCTGCTTCTTTGAACATTTCCTTTTCCAGTTATTCTCGGCTCCTCACGATCTAAATTTTCCATGAGTGCAGTGCTCCCTGGTATAAGAAGGGGAAACTAAGCCCTCGTATGTCTATATGTGAATGAACTGGCAGGTCCAGAGGGACCCATTAAACAAAAATGCCAGACACTTCCAAAGTGTAACACTAGCATCAGCAAGCAAGACATGCTAAAAACTACACAACATTTCTTTAACCTTACTGCCAAAGCTCAGTTCCATTATACAAATAATATCTGACTGCAAAGATGCAAACAAAATAACATTTGCAACTGTGGGCTCTCTATCAAATATATATGGCAACATCCATCTTAAAAATGGTTTGGAATGAGACAAGGTTTGGACATAAATTATTTTCGACTCTTTGCACAACAATTTTGTGGTTACATGATATTGGTTGTACAATTTTTGGGAAATATAGGAACAGATGGAAATTCCAAAATTCCAGATTTTCAAAATTTTTACGGAATCGTCGGATGTATTTACAAATGTGTCTACAAATTTCTTGTGCAATTTCTTTGGAAATAGAGAAACATGAAAAACCCTGTCAATATTTTTTCACCTAATGAAAATTATTACATCTATAACATCTGGGGTCACAGCTTAAGGATAAGGGGGAAATCCTTTAAAACCGAGATGAGGAGAACTTTTTTAACACAGAGAGTGGTGAATCTCTGGAACTCTCTGCCACAGAGGGTAGTTGAGGCCAGTTCATTGGCTATATTTAAGAGGGAGTTAGATGTAGCCCTTGTGGCCAAGGGGATCAGAGGGTATGGAGAGAAGGCAGGTACGGGATACTGAGTTGGTTGATCAGCCATGATCATATTGAATGGCTGTGCAGGCTCAAAGGGCCGAATGGCCTACTCCTGCACCTAATTTCTATGTTTCTATGTTTCTATCTGATGACTTCAATAAACCTTGGGTAGTAGATTTCCTGCCAAACGTCTAGAGCAGCCTATGTGGGATGTGTTGTGTTTATTGCTGATCGTGAAGGCACAGCAACTACTAAATATATCACATCGCAGAGTTTGGGGTTGATGTACAGATGACATGAGAAAGAGCAGGCTTACTCTGGTGCTGTCAAGTTGTATTTACCATCGGGACCCAATGGGGCAAGTGTACATGTGTATGCTGACAAATGATTACAGCCTATTAAGGGGCTTTGCTGTACAAGGATTTTCTCAGTGGACATGCGGTCTGGCAGTTTTAAAAGCTACTTGTACTGATTACCTTAGCAGATGTGTAGTTATGGTAACCCCTTTCTTACCTCTCTCCTTCCTCGTCTAGCACAGAGTAGGAGATCAGCCCCAGGGCAGAGACAGTAAATGGCTGTGACAGATTTTAAAATAAACAAATCCTTTATCCACATGCTGGGGAGAGTGAAGCAGTGCTTACCAGAATCACCCTCCCACTCAGAATATTTTTGTAATCACCATTCATTTGTTGACAAGATTGCATATTTTCAATGACTCCTTGGTAAAATATTTTTCTTGCCTGTAAACACACACTGTAGTTATTGATTTTATGGAGAACACAGCTGTGCCACAAAGATCTATTGGCTTTAGCATTGAAACCATAAACTTCATGCCATGCATGGGTTGTGTGAATATTTGTACTACGCCTTAAGTTCTATTTAAAATTGGTTGCTTTTGACCCTAAACTATCCAAGGCACTTGCCATGTTCCAGTCAGCAAGGACGTTTAATTACTTCCTAAACTTTTCAAAAGAGAAGCACAATTGGAATTGGATATTGCAGCCAAACCAATCTTGTTGCTCCCTAAATATCTGACAACTCAAATCCCATTTAAATTGTTGCCTAATTATTCCCCATGCTGGCTCCAGACCAAATGTTCTTGCTGGAATTTTCAAAAAATTTACCATTGAAATTTAATGAGAGGGAGGAAGCAGTTTACAATGTCACGTCCCCTTCCTCAAATATAAATCTCACTGAGTAAAAGGTCATTTAGAAAAATAGCGGATGTCCCACGGGACCTCAGACAATGGGGTGTTTCATAATATTGGGGGTTGGGTCACCTTGTGGGTTATGTACTTCAAGGAACGAGACCTGCCGCCATAAGCTGCTACCTTGCTCTCATTAACTTCCAACAAGGTTAGGTTGGAAGAAACTAGATTGAAACCAGAGTGCATTTCATTTATTTTTAAATGTTCTTAATATCTTGAAAGACCTAGACTGGGTGGCATGCTGCAAGGCTGCATCATTATGGAAAGATTCAAGGACGAGACTAAATTATTTGTCTGGAATATTTACATATAGAGGCTCATTGGTCAGATCTCAACTTGAATTAGGTTGAACTCTCTCAATATCTCCATCACTAATCCTTGCATGCTTTGTGGGGTTGGAGGATTCATATTAATATAAATTCCAAATACACCTCAGTAGGTGTACTTTGAGTATCTCCGAGCCAATTGTAATGTGCAGTGGACTGGTTTTGTTTGGGCTTCTTGAGTATTTTTTCCTCAATTACCCTTAAAAATTCAACATTAATTTCCAGCACTGTGCCAAACTTCTGAATGGAGTCCCTCCACCACAATCACCAGAGGTGTGTTCCTACCCTCACTAAGCATAGCAGCTGCTGACTGGTCATTGAGTTGCTCCTGGTGTAGCACCTCTCAATATTGCAACCTATAGCCTACTGATCAGCTATCCTTTACATGGTCAGTATGTAGAAATAAATTGCAGGTGCCAGTTTATACTGAAGATTGCTGACTATTCGATTTTCTATAAGGGTGGCACAGTGGCACAACTGCTAGAGCTGCTGCCTCACAGCGCCAGAGATCCGGAATCAATCCTGAGCTCAGATGCTGCCTGTGTAGAGTTTGCACATTCTCCCAGTGACCTAATGAATTTCCTCCAGGTGCTCTGGTTTGGTGCACCCAAAGTGCTGTAGTAATGCAGCGGGTCAGGCAGCATCTCTGGAGAAAAAGGATGGGTGACATTTTAAGTTGGTTATTCAGGCTCAAGACATGATATTGTCAGCCTTGTTTAGGATCACTGAAGTCTCCAAGCAGCATGTCTGCTGAATCCCAAATCACTCTTTGCTCTATGACCAGCGCCCAGAGTTACAATCCTTACCACTAGAGCAGCCGTGGGAATACTTTGGAAGGACCGTGACTTTCATGCTCTACTGAACAAAAAGGGCCTCTAATTCAAACCCAGGGACAATCACATCAACAAATTCAAGTTGTTGACTTCTAATTAACCTCTCCTTTTTTTCTGTTTCATTAAACATCTATGAGATTAGTTTAGTTTAGAGATACAGCATGGAAATGGGCCTTTTGATCCACTAACCAAGCCGGCCATAGATCACCTGTTCACACCATTTCTATATTATCCCACTTTCTCATCCTAGGGACTAGGGACAATATGCAGTTGTCAATTCATCTGCAAATCCCCTTGTCTTCGAGGTGTGGAAGGAAACTGGAGCACTGGGAGGAAATTCATGAGGTCACCGGGACAATGTGCAAACACTACATGGCAGCATCTTAGGTCAGGATTGAATCTGGGTCTCTGCTGCTGTGAGGCAGCAGCTCTAGCAGTTGTGCCACCATGCCACCCTTATTGAAAATAGAACAGTACAACATAGGAAAAAAATCCTTTGGGCCACAATGTCTGTGTTGAACACAATGCTATATTCAAGTAATCCTTTCTTCCTGCATATGATTTATATCTTTCCATCCCTTGCATATTCATGTACCTATCTAAAAGCCTCTTTAACACCACTATCATATCTGCCCTTGGAAGCTTGTTCCACCCAACTGCCACTATTGCTCTGCACATCTCCTTTAAACTTTCCTCTTCTCAACAAAGCTATGCTCATGTTTGACGTTCCCCCCTGGGAAAAAGATTCAGCCTGTCTATGATATCTATAGCTCTCATAATATTATACATTTCTATAAGGTCTCCTGTTAGCCTTCAATGTTACAGAGAAAACAATATGTTTGTTCAATTTCTTCTCTGACCCAGGCAGCATTCTATCTTTGGTATAAACCATCATCTGCAGTTCTTTATTTCTAGTATTCTGGTAAACCTCTTCTGCATCCTCTCCAAAGCCTTCACATCTTCCCTGTAATGTGGTGACCAGAATGTCACATAATATTCCAACTGTGGCCTAACCAAACTTTAAAAAAAGCTGTAATGTGACTTCCAAACTTTTATATTCAATTATCTGATGAAGATAAGCATCGCATACGCCTTCGTTATCACTTCATTCCTTCCATTGAAAAGCTCTTGTTTTAATGGATGTATAAAATGCCTTGGGATTCTCTTTTATCCCAATTGCCAAACACATTTCATGGCCTTTTCTGGCCCTTCTAATTCCCCGCTTAAGTTATTTCCTGCTTGCTTTATATTACGCAAAGGCTCTGTCTAATTTTATCTACTTAAACCTTACATGAGCTTCCTTTTTCTTTTTGACCAAATTTACAACCTCTTTGGTCATCCAATGTTCCCTCACCTTGTTCCTTCCCCTTTCAGGACCAACTCTGATCATTTGGACTTTAAATGACTCCCAGATGTCAGATCCTAATCCTAACCCAATAACAGCTGCTCCCAATTTATTCCCCCTAACTCCTGCCTAATAGTGTCATTTGCCCAATGCCAATTTAGCACTTTCCCCTAAGATCCAGACTTATCCTTATTCATTACAATCTTAAAACTTAAGGAGTTGCGATCACTGCACCCAAAATGGTCTCCCACTGAAACACCAGTCACCTGGCTAGGCTAGTTTCCCAACACAAGGGCCTGTAAAGTTCTGTTTCTCGTCAGACTATCCACAAATTGTTTCCAGAAACCTCTTGGAAACACCTCACAAATTCTGTCCCATCTAAGCCTTTTACACTCAGTTAATATTGGGGAATTTACTTAAATCACCCACTATGACAACACTGTTGCTTTTACAAATGCTATAATTTGTGTACATACCTGTTGCTCTACTAGCTACTGGCTAATGGGAGGTTTATAGGATAATCTTATCAGAGTGATCACACTTCTTTATATTTTTGAGGTCTATTCCTATTGCTGCAGTGGATGATCCCTCCCAACTGTCCTCTCTGAGTGCAGCCTGATTAGTGAAGCAACATTTAGGCTCTCCAGCTGCACTTTAAAAATGGACCGTTAGGTAAGTATACTGAGAGTGGAAAATCTAACGGAGAAGGAGAGTCGAGTTTGTGTTGTATTTCAGAATGAGTACACTCAGGAAAAGACTCTCGAAGAGAACTGCCCCCGCTCAAACTCCACCAGAGGAGCGTTCAATCCCAGGGAGGCAGCAACCGGCGGTAGGACCGCTTAAGAGCGCTCTGCTATCCCCGAGACCGAGCCAAGCCCAGTCCCGCTAATGCTTGAACGGCGGACAGGGAGAAAATCCACCAGAAAATCAAACCGGCCGGTCATTTCCGATTCGTCGGAGGGGGACATGTCTCCACCCAAACGGAGGAGAGACAGCCGCCTGAGCTGCATACAACAGCTCTTGGAGCAGATGCTCCAGCGGGATACACAGAAAGAGCGTTCTCGCGGAGGAAGGTCAGGCACCTCCTCCACAGTGTCTTGTGCACTGCCCTCTGCTCCCTCATTACTGGAGGCTAGCATTGGTGACCAGGGCTGGGCTGGTCTGGAACAGGGGCTGGCGGACGAGTTCGGGAGTATGCAACGGGTGCAGGAGCAGGAAGAGCTGCTGGGTGTGGTGGACCACTATGTAGCAACCCCACGTGCTGGAAGACCGCTGGAACCAAGATTGGCGGCCAGCATCAATCATCTTTCAAATAACCTCTTGCAGGAAAAGGTGCTTTCTGAGGCACTAGAACGCTACACAGCACCAGAGAACTGTGGGGCCCTCAGAGTGCAGAGTGTGAACAGCCAAATCTGGGGGCACGTGGGGTCACACATCCGTAACCATGAACTAAAGCTACAGTGGATCCTAAGGCTCCTGACGTCGGCCATCACAGCCTTTGCTCGTTCTGTGGAAAGCACGGAGATGGATACCTGCCAGCAGGATGTGCAAGCATTGATGTGCAACACGCAGTTTGAGATCAATAATCTCCGGCGGGAAATCATAAGACCTGCCCTCAATCCCAAATTTGCTGGGTTGTGCAGAGCCCCAGCTGCAGGGACGGACGCTCTATTATTTTGGAAAGACCTCAACAAAAAACTGAGGGACATGGAGGAAGCAGCAAAAACGTTTGGCATCATGAGGGCAGGCCCCGGGACGAGCAAACCAAGACCTACAATACCCAAGCGGCAGCACCCCACGGCATCCACCAGTCGACGTCCTCAATATGGGACTGGTGAAAGCTCAGGGACCGCATTTTATCCCCAAAGATCTTTTTTAGATCAGGGCCCAGAGCGGACCCCATGGAAAATGCGCCACCCCCCAACATCGCCAGCACATCAGACAAACAAAGTCTTCAAGCAAATGAGGAAACAGAAGAGACACCAATAACCATGGAGGTATGTGGGTCTGATTCCTGCCAGCATATAGAGAATAAGGGTGCTTTACTAACAGGGGGGAGATTACACTTGTTTAAAGAAGCATGGGGTACGGTCACGAGTGACAAGTATATACTCAACAGCATTAGTGGATATAAAATACAGTTCATGTCAGAAAATCGCCGCCAGTTCAACATTGGCCCCAAAGGGTATTTTCTCCCTCCGTCAAAGAGAAACGTGAGGGACAAGCTGAACTGGTGAGACTTATCACAAAGGGGGTCATCGAAAAGACCAAACATGAAGCTTTGGAATTTGTATCAAATATATTCACTAAAACCAAAAAAGATGGTGGATGTCGCATCATCATTGACTTAACATCACTAAATACGTTTGTTAAGTATATACATTTCAAAATGAAGACATTTGTTACTGCCAGACAACTGATACTTCATGGCAAGCATTGATCTTAAAGATGCTTACTATCTAAGGCCCATACACAAGGATCATTGCAGATACCTAAAATTTATCTGATTGGGGCAGCTGTGGCAGTACAAAGCATTGCCCAATGGGCTAACTTCAGCTCCAAGATTATTCACCAAAATATTGAAACCAGCCATGGCAATACTAAGAAAACAAAAACATATTGTCATGGCATATCTGGATGATATTCTGATAGTAGGGAAAACGATGGAATTGGCTGTGGCAGCAGTATCAGCTACAAAACAGCTCCTCGAAACTCTGGGGTTCGTCCTACACCCAGATAAATCTAAGTTGAAGCCATCCACTATCATGGACTACCTGGGTTTCACAATTAACTCAGTCCATATGACTGTTACTTTGCCGAAGGCAAAAATGGTTGCATTAGCACAATCATGCAACAATTTAATGGTCAACAAACGACCAACAATTCGTCAAGTAGCAAGAGTGATTGGGAAAATGGTAGCAGCATTTCTGGCTACTCAATTTGGACCTTTGCACTATCAAAATTTACAAAGAGCAAAGGTACAGGCACTAAAACAACATAGAGGTCACTATGATCTTGTCATGGAATTACCCACTGAAACAATATCAGAGCTACAGTGGTGGGCAAAAAATGTTTGGCATAGTTTCAGCCCTATTATCATCACTAACCCTACTTTAGTTCTTCAAACAGATGCCAGTGCTCAAGGCTGGGGAGCAACTAACTCCATATCCAGCACAGGTGGTAGATGGACTAACCTAGAGTCATCATTACTATTTACACTGGGCATTAATTATCTAGAGATGTTGGGCGCCTTTTATGGTTTAAAAGCATATGTATCTAATATGCAGCACTTGCATGTTCTGTTACAAATTGATAATACTACGGTGGTGGCTTATATTAACAATATGGGTGGCATAAAATTATTATCATGCGACAAATTGGTCAGCATGATTTGGCTTGGTGTGTCGAAAGACATATTTGGCTATCAGCTACCTATCTACCAGGTAAGCTAAACACAGTGGCAGACACCAGGTCACGCAAATTGAATGATAACATCGAATGGATGTTAAACTCTAAAGTATTTGCTAAAGTCGGGTACTTCGCAAAATACAGATGGACTCTGCTTCTGGTATTTTGATGGTGCCCGACTGGCCTACATGGTTCCCAGTTCTACATGACATGGTTGTAGAATCACCAATGGTCTTTCCCAGTGATCCAGGATTATTAACTCACCCAGTATCAGGCATAAGCCACCCATGCCATGAGAAAATTAAACTCCTGGGTTGCAGGTTTTGAACAGACCGTACCTGGAACTGGGATTGTCCGAACGAACCATCCCCACCATGTCGGCATCCCTGCGAACATCCACCAAGAGGCAGTACTTAACCAGCATCAAAAAAGTACTGCCAGGAAACAGGGCCAACATATTCAACAGCCATAGTCACCAACGTACTGGAGTTCCTGGCCTATCTACACCATCATGAAGGGATCAGCTACAGTGCCATCAACACAGCACGGAGTGCTCTTTCTGCTTACCTCAAACCAGCAGGACAACAGGCAATGGGATCCCATCCACTGGTGGTAAAACTGATGAAGGGCATTTATAATATCAAGCCCCCTAAGCCCAGGTATACCCATATTTGGGATATCAGTGTGGTCCTGACATACCTCAGGGAATGGCCACCAGCCAGATCCCTCGGCCTCGAGCAATCTACACTAAAGACGCTCATGTTGATGGCACTCGTATCCGCTCAGAGGGTCCAGTCACTACACAAGTTGAGGCTGGACAACATGGTGACCACCCCAGATCAGATCACATTCATCCTACAGGGTCTGGTGAAACAAAGCAGGCCAGGAACAGCTAATCCACTAATGGTATTCCGGGCCTACCCACCAGAGCCACGGTTGTGTGTCGTGACCCATCTACAACATTACATAGGCACAACCCACAATATCAGAGGGAGTGAAAAAGCCTTATGGGTCAGCCACAAGAAACCTCATGGCCGGGTAACAAGCCAAACCATTTCAAGATGGCTCAAACAGGTACTGAAAGCTGCCGGGATAGATACTAATACATTTAAATCTCATTCCACTAGGGCAGCATCTATATCAACGGCCGAGAGAATGGACGTACCAATTGACCATATTCTGAATACAGCAGGATGGTCGAGGGAAACGACATTCAGAACTTTTTATAATAAGCCGTTGATGAAACCTGATTTATTTGCAGAAAAGATATTACAAGCTGCAAATATTTAATTTAAGCCCGGGGGAGCAATTTATTTTGTTATTGTTAATAAATACATTTTTGTTTCTTGAAAAACAGATTCATTGGTTGATTACGATAACACTTCCTCCCTCAAGAACTTCGGCAGTGAGTGAAATAAAACTGTTACACGGTTTGAAATCACAGAGCTTTGAAGTCTTCACGTAGTCACTCACGTGACTCCGAAGTAAAATAATAAGATTAAACGAGAACTTACCAGTTTGAAGTTTGATCTGTATTTTATGAGGAGTTACGATGAGGGATTACGTGCCCTCCGCTCCCACCCTCATTATATGGATCAAACTAATAATTGATGTCTCCTTTTCTTTACTATGTTTACTTCAAATAACTGTGTCTATCTGTGATTCCACACCGCTGTTTAAGAATAAGGGGTAAGCCATTTAGAACGGAGATGAGGAAACACTTTTTCTCACAGAGAGTTGTAAGTGTGTGGAATTCTCTACTTCAGAGGGTGGTGGAGGCAGGTTCTCTGGATGCTTTCAAGAGAGAGCTGGATAGGGCATTAAAGATAGCGGAGTCAGGGGATATGGGAAAAGGCAGGAACGGGGTACTGATTGGAGATGATCAGTCATGATCACATTGAATGGCGGTGTTAGCTCGAAGGGCCGAATGGCCTACTCCTGCATCTATTGTCTATTGTCTATTCATATACACAGTGAATGCTAGGGAACCAGAGAGTGTTAAGGAACCAAGGAACTTTGGCATATGCCCATGGATCCCTGAAGATGGCATCACAGGTGAATGAAATTGTGAAGAAGGTGTAAATCCTGGCTAAAACAGAGCAGTAATAGCACCAACATTTAGTAAAAGACTCATGTATTGTTCGGCCATTTTGCTCAAGTCTGATGTGCTCTGCAGAAATAAGGCAAGCTTCTGAATGATGCCACTGAGACTAGAGCCCAAATCAGTGTTGCAGATTCAATTGACAGAATGAATTGAATTGAATTGAGTTCCTTTATTGTCATTCAGACCTTACGGTCTGAACGAAATTTCGTGCCTGCAGTCATACATACAACCATACAATAATAAACAACACTAAACACAAATTAACATCCACCACAGTGTATCCTCCAAGCACCTCCTCACTGTGGTGGAGGCAAAAATCTTAGGGCTGCAGTCTCTTAAATCCTCTTCTCCCTCTGCGCTGAGGCGATTCCCCACCGGGCGATGGCACAAACAGTCCCGCGGCTCACCGAACCCCGCAAATGGGCTGGCTCAAACACTGCGGCCCGGGGTGGTCGAAGCTGCCGCCCTCCAGTCCAGCGGACGCAGCCGCTGGCCCACGGCTGAACCCAGGACTGAACCCAGGACTCAGGTCCTGGGATTTCGGCAGAGGACCTCCAAGGAAGTGTGAAATGCATGAAGTTGATTGGATTACTGCAAACTAAGTGTACATATTGTGAATAATGTTGCTAGACAGTACCCTGCTGTTGTTGATTGGTTAAAAATGTTAAGTCCTGGATGGTTTGATTGAATGCCAGGGTAAATGTTGCATTATTCAAGTTAAGTTAGCTTACTCCAGAAACATCTCCTAACAATGTATGAGGGCTTCTGTTATTGAACTTGGTAATTGTCAATAATGTATTGTAATTAATATGTTTGATTGGATTGTAAAAAGACCACCCCTCTGTCGTTCAGCCCCTCAAGGTTCGGGGACTTATAAAAGGCAGCCCCCATGAGGTCCTTTGTCGATCTTCTGGAAGAGCGATCTTCTGGAAGAGCGTGACGTTTTGGGACTGCATGACATTTTGGAGTGTTTCTGCTTGCACGAGGCTGAAGGGCTTGGCCAGGCAGATAAAAGGATCGAACCTGTGGCGGTTTAGGTATCATATAGGGGAATTTGGTGTGCAATCCAAAAATAAAGTTGTTCCAGTGCTTGAATCAGTGCTTTTTTGACTGAACTAGACTGGAGGAAAGCTTAGAAGAGCTTATTTACAGAGGCCTGCAAGGTTATTGCATTCATTAGTTGGGACATAGAAAATAATAATTGGGAATTTACATACAGCTTTATCAAATAAAAATAGAAAAACTATGATTACTATTGTTTTTATTTCAGATATACAACATTTGCAGTTTTGATTTTCACAAGTTTGTAAAAGTTGGTTAGGCCACAGCAAGATTATTGTGTACAGTTCTGGTCACCACACTATAATAAGGACATAATTGGACCGGAGAGAGTGCAGGGAAGATTCATCAACATGTATACCTTTGTATGAAAGATTTAAAATCAATTATGTTGTTTTAAAATTGTGTTTCCAATGGTATCCATGTAGTTTTTCTTGCCATTGCCTCTTTGATAAGGTTTCCTTTATTATTTCACAAGTTGCCACAATTTGATACATTCAATACATCTATTGCAAAATAAAAGCCAAGTCCTAAACAAGCTATCTAGCAAGAAGTTCGCCTTTGCAAGTACTGCTGGTGATAGTTTGCTATTGAGACATTGTGTCCTTTTTGCCAGATTTCAGTTGAGGGATCTGTAAAACCAGTTATTGTGGGAGAATCCACACAATTTTTACCTCCCTTTTTGTTACAGAGTGAATGGCTTTGAAGAAGCTTTTAAGATCTAAACAACGTTATTTAAGATGTTATCTACAAATGCCAAGAAAGGTATTTAAAACAGAAAAGCAAAATGAGGTCAATGCCTTTGGGCAGTTTGCCAGCACACTATCATGTAATGATCACTAATATACCGTCAGGTGAATATTGGATGTGGCGGGTTGTCATAGTAAGTGCTGAGTGGAAACATGGGTGTTCCTTCTGGTTGTAATTAGAATCTGAATAAACCTATTCATCCCCATTGACATCATGGTGCTAACCAATAAACTATTGCATACTCTAAAGTTACCCTCTTCAAGGGGGGGTCTATGTTGATTGGGGCAGGGCGTGTGAATTTAGCCATAAAATATTCTCTGAAATGATTTTTTTAAACATTTGGTATAATCCCGAACAAAATCAACAAAACCATCAGAAAAGGACTACTTGATTCATAGTACATACAAAGAAAAGCTCTATATAAAACAATTATCTTCCATAGATTAGTTAGTTCATTGTAGGTTATATTTAGAGATAAATCAACATACAGCAAAGTAAATATATTTCACTTGTTTATAATTATGTGTTAAAATATTCAAACACAAGATTAACAGGTTTTGATAGAAGTGTGTTCTTCTTCAGCCGTTGCCAGGGAAGTGGAATTTCTGGCAACCATCTGTAGATGGTGAAAGAACAGCGCTGTTTCCAATAATTGAAAGATAGTGTGAAGTACAAAACAAGGAGCTCAAATGAGGCAGGAAGAGAAAAGGTGGATAATTTGAACCAGGAATGTAAATCATGGCTATTTTATGACCTGGCCACCCGGAAGATTGAGTACAAGGGCAGGCAAAGTTGTTGTGAGAAATAACAATGAGGCCTGCACATGTCATAATACCAACACCCACTGTATCGGCGTGTGAGAAAATCCTTCAGCAAGATCTATTTTGACACCGTTCTTGTTCATCAGACGTTGGCCTCTTTTAAACCTTAGTTTTGGTAGTGTCAGTCTCAAAACACAGCAATGAACAATAAACAGGAGGAAACATGGTGGTCTTGTCATGCTTTACTTTGTAAAATAACCACCAGCCTAAAGAATTTTCCTGGAAGTAATTTGACAGATTTCCGCAACAATAAACTGTATTCAAATAGCAAAAAAAGAAAAAAAGGACACAATAATACTTTCCGACTATTGCTTCTAACATTAAAAATTGTTCAAACTTTAGGAATTGATATAACCTTTCTCTGTGCATTGACAGATATCCAGTATTTGTGTGACAATTATTAAGGATGTTTTTTCTAAATAAACTTTCTGCTGAATGAAGGCACTAACTTGCCACGGCATCAATTAGTTCCCTACAAAGTCCGATTTCTTCACCCAATTACCATGTTGAATTATCATTCTTTGTCCTCATGGACCACTGTGCATGATTGATCATGCTCACCCACCTAACACTGGCCCACTGTTGTCCAGCTTAATGGATATATACAATAGGATACAAGTGATGGAGTAACTCAGCAGGTCCAGCAGCATCTCTGGAGAACATGAATTGGTGACGTTCCGGGTTGAGACCCTTCTTCAGACTGAAGTCTTTTTGACCCAAAACATCACCTATCCATGTTCTCCAGAGATGTTGCCAGACCTGCTGAATTACTCCACGACTTTATGTCTTTTTGTGTATTATCCTGCACCTGCAGTTCCTTGTTTCTAATTAATGGAAATATATTCTTGTTTAATACAGCTCTTAACTATCTAATTGTAGTCACTCATAGATTCCCTTCCCCCCTATCTGTAATGTTTTCCCGATTACGCAGATGCTTTTTGCTTTGTTAATCTACTTACAGTTTTGACTCAAAGTAAACATTGAGTAGCCATTCCTCTGACAGCTGCTCCTAAAAGCCCTGTCCCACGGTACGAGTTCATTCCAAGAGCTCTCCCGAGTTTAAAAGAAATCAAACTCATGGTAAGCACGGAGAAAGAACGTAGCGGGTACGTCGGAGCTCGGGGACGTCTCTTAGCGGCTCATAATGCTAACAGCAGGAACACGGGAAGATTGGCAAATGGCAGGTAAGCACTGGAAGACTCTTAAAGATTTTTCAACATGTTGAAAAATGTCCACGATGGGCCCCGAGTGCCGACGAGTGGCCATTACTGTAAATCTCCGAGTCCGAATCAGGGCAAACTCAGGAGGGCTCTTGGAATGAACTTGTACCGTGGGACAGGGCTATAACGTGTTATTAATTCTTTCTCTGTGCTTCATGTAAAATGGAACAGATTGTTCCACACTCGACACAATTGAAATCTCTTCTAGCTCTGGTGACTCTTTTCTGTAAAGCTTCTCCTGCCAAAACCTGATGTCCTTTTACATTTGGCATCCTGTGTATTCCCCTTTGCTACCCTCTGAACATTCATGTTGCTTCAGTTGATGGACCAAATTTACCTATACTTATGTGCGGAATCAAGATAGTTGAAATCAAAATATAATAATTTGGTACTGTTTTGCATTTTTACACCATCATTTACACCAAATGCAGTAGAGATGGAGGCCACTCTTCCAGCTTTCTCCCCCCTTGATTCCCCCACCCCCCCACCTCCCAACCACAATCATTGATGATGGTCCCTGACCCAAAACATCACTTATCCATGTGTAGGAAAGGTAGACACAAACTGCTGGAGTAACTGAGAAACAAAGAAAGACACAAAATGCTGGAGTAACTCAGTGGGAAAGGCAGCATCTCTGGAGAGAAGGAATGGGTGACGTTTCGGGTCAAGACACTTCTTCAGACTGACAAAGGGACTCGACCCGAAAGTCACCCATTCCTTCTCTCCAGAGATGCTGCCTGGCCCACTGAGTTACTCCAACATTTTGTGTCTACCCATCACTTATCCATGCTCTCCAGAGATCCCGCCTGATTCATTGAATTTGTGTCTTTTTCAAATATTTTAGATGTAGATTATTCAGCAGAATGCACATAACTAATTAAATAATC
The DNA here is from genome assembly GCF_028641065.1 of Leucoraja erinaceus. Lineage (NCBI taxonomy): Eukaryota > Metazoa > Chordata > Chondrichthyes > Rajiformes > Rajidae > Leucoraja > Leucoraja erinaceus. The sequence continues at coordinate 91,697,713 of NC_073377.1, forward strand.
CCATTTTTGTTAACCATGTGGTGGTTATGTGGAAGATTTACTGTGTATTCCTAATATTCTATTTTTGCTTTGATTCTCAGACCTTAAGAGACTTTTTATTTACATCAACATCCACAAGGATTTTTGGGGAAACTAGAAATAATTCTGCCCTGCTGAGAATTTCCCACATCTGTAGTTTTGATTTACTGTTTAAAGTTAACTAACATAACCTTTGGCAATGCATGATCAACACTGGCCTGACCTATACAGTCATTCAAAGGGAGACTCATTTGTACCAACAGGATAATATTCCTCTGTAGTGACTAGGAGAGGGTGACCTACTCCTGTAATAAACTGTTTTAATGTTACAATGACTGTTCAGTAGTGATTTTAAGTTGCCATAATTATTATTAATTGATGCACACAAATGTCAGCTTGTAATACCAGCATGTAATTAATAAACTATTAATTATGAATGATGTTGCTGTATATGTTTTAGGAGTTTTAAAGTCAGCCTTATTGGAAACTATGTGCTGTAGCTGAGTGGATCTCCTGAGCGCAAGTACATTGAGGGAAGCTGCCAGGCTGGGTCCCTAGTGTCGGGGTGGCACGGTGGCACAGCGATAGTTGTTGCCTAACAGCGCCAGAGACCCAGGTTTGATCCTAACTACGGGCGCTGTCCGTACGGAGTTTGTATGTTCTCCCTGTTACCGCGTGGGTTTTCTCCGAGTGGCCTGGTTTCCTCCCACACTCCGGGTTTGTAGGTTAATTAGCTTTGGTAAATTGTAAAATTGCCTTTAGTGTGTCGGATAGTGCTCATGTACGGGGATCGCTGGTTGGCGCGGACTTGGCAGGCCAAAGGGCCCGTTTCCACGCTGCATGTTTAAACTAAACTAATCTAAATTGGTAATGCACTGTTGCAATAATAACATTTTGAACCAAAAACATTTTTACTTACTTATCGCTCTGATTTATTTTTCCCTTGCCTGAATACAGAAGGTTCTCAATCTTAGGTTTCTCACAACACACACCATCACCTTGTATGAGACACATGAGCTTCTTCTAAGCAATGGACTCTGATTGTAAAGGTTGCTTTGTTTTGGGGAAAACTAAGGTCATTAAAAGCCAGGGCACCATGGACTAGAAACTGATAGCAGATTGTCTCATCTGAGAAAGTCATCATCGACAAGATGTCTACCATCATCATTGAAGATACGAATGAAACCTATGAATGATTTTTTTAAATAAATGAGACCTGAAATCAGGAGAAAGCATTGAATCGTATGTTGCAGAGTTGAAACATAGGAGCTTGAAACTAGAAATTAGGTGCAGGAGTCTGTGATTGGCCCTGAGCCTGCAAAGCCATTCATTGATCATGGCTGATCATCCAACTCAGTATCCCGTACCTGCCTTCTGGTCTCTCCATACCCCCTGATCCCCTTAGCCACAAGGGCCACATCTAACTCCCTCTTAAATATAGCCAATGAACTGGCCTCATATACCCTCTGTGGCAGAGAGTTCCAGAGATTCACCACTCTCTGCGTGAAAAAACAGTTCTTCTATCGATCAAATTTCCCCTTTATCCTTAAGCTTGAATCACTTGTCCTGGACTTCCCTATCTCGGGAATTTCTGGGAGATCTAGACTATAACCCCTTAAGAAGCCAGAAGTTTCTAAAGATCCCCTCTCAATCTTCTAAATTCTAGAGAGTATATACCAAGTCTATCCAGTGGTTCTTCATAAGACAGTCCTGACATCCCAGGAATCAGTCTGGTGAACCGTCTCTGCACTCCCTCTATGGCAATAATGTCCTTCCTCAGATTTGGAGACCAAAACTGTACGCAATACTCCAGGTGTGGTCTCACCAAGACCCTGTACAACTGCAGTAGAACCTCTCTGCTCCTATACTCAAATCCTTTTGCAATGAAAGCTAACATACAATTCGCTTTCTTTACTGCCTGCTGCACCTGCATGCCTACCTTCAATGACTGGTGTACCATGACACCCAGGTCTCGCTGCATCTCCCCCTTTCCCAATCGGCCACCATTTAGATAATAGTCTGCTTTCCTATTTTTGCCACCAAAATGGATAACCTCACATTTATAATGCAATTTGAAGGAGCTTGCTAAAACATACAACTTCTGTGAGTGCCTGAGAGAAAGCCTCATTTGAGATCGCATCGTCATTGGTATTGCAGACTAGGAAGACACTACTTCAAAAGTTGAATCTGACACTGCAGGGGACTGTGGGCATATGTAGATCCTCTGAGGTAACAGTGGCAAGAATGCAGCTTGAGGGAAAACACAGTGGACTATCTATCAAATCTATAAATCCACTAATTTAATCACAGTGGACTATCTATCTAATTTCTGGGAGATAGACAGACTATACGACCTGAGTAGCCAGACGATCGTTGTGGAACTCAAGAGTCACTTTTCAAGATACGGAATTCCCAGCACTGTGGTAATCGACAACAGGACACACTCATCAGAGGAGTTCGCCAAATTTATCAGGAAATGGCCATTTGACCACTACACAATTTCTCCAAGACATAGCCAAGCTAACAGAAAGGTGGAATCAGCAGTCAAGGCAGCTAAGCGAGTGCTGAAGAAAACTAATCATTCTAAGACAGATGTTTACTTGGCAATACAGGAATTACGCAATACCCCTGCACAAGGAGTGAACAGTAGTCCTGCACAAAGACTACATGGAAGGAGAACAAGGACGACTCTTCCAACTACATCTAAACTCCTCAAACCACGTGGTGCTGAGATACTCACAGAAGAGAGGAAAAAAATGAAGGGTTTGCAAGGAAAACAGTCAAAAATCTACAACTGACATGCCAAGGATCTGCCAATCCTGGAAGAAGGTGATGTCGTAAGACTAAAATCCTACAAACTAGGAGATACCAGATGGCAGAGAGCAACAGTCCAGAGACGATTGGATGAGAGATCATACGAAGTCGAGACAGAGTCAGGACTTCCAATCTGGCGTAATCAAGTGGATCTAAACAAGACCAGAGAACGTAGGTACATCACAGTTTTGCTGTGATGTACCTACGTGCTTATGTGAAGACAGCAGGTGAACATCAGCTTATGTTATTGAAATGTCACAAGTGTGACTTTGATTGAAATTGTGAAATAAGACAGAACAGTTGTTTTACTCTGTTAAGTTAAACCATATTACTACGTGTAATATTATGAAAAGTGTTTAAGTTAACTGTTTTGGGATCGTCGGAAATGTAATCCCAAAATGTCAAAAAGGAAAGGATGTGACAATATCCCTGTAATTTATGCATATGAGGTGCGCTCATTCTTGCAAATGCTCAATAAACCAGTCAGTGACCTTTGACTTGGAAATAAATCATTCCTGTTTTAGACTCCAACACGAGTGGGTGTGCAGCCATCTTTCTCTGTAGATTATGTACTAGTTTACTTATTTTATAAGTAGACTGATATCAAATCAACATGCTTCCTGCTGCCACCGCATTATAGCTAGTATGAATTTTACATGGTGCATGCCGCTCCAAAGATGCCTGATGTGGAGTAACCAGAGCAGTTTTACAAAGCTCTTCCCCATCTCCTTCCAGCTTCCAGCTAAGTGTGTTGCCTTAATTACTAAATAGCCAACATAGAGTTACATATTTTTGCACTGCATATTTCAATTGCTTAAAAAGTATAAAATAGTTAGTGGAAATCACGGATTTACCGCAAGCTCACTGCTCCTTGTGCTTACTGTGCCAATGCACACAATCTACAATTCTGCACAGTGGGAGTCCAACAATATAGAATCCCCAAATGAACAGCACATCGGTAATGTTCAATCATGTATATGAGGTTGGAAGAAAGATCCCGACGTTAAACGTCACCCATCCTTTTTATCCAGAGATGCTGCCTGACTGGCAGAGTTACTCCAGCACTTGGTGTCTCTCTCATGGATCTGAGGTTCATGCTTTTCATTGGCAGAGAAGGTCCCCACAGCTCCTGAGAATCTTGCTTCATGTGTTCTCACTAAGCAGATCCAGGCCAGCACAAAGAACCCAACCTGCATGGGAGCTTCGCACCGTACAACAGGCAAATAGGAAATGCTTGGTTACGGTCACTTTCATAGAGGCCTTTTTTCACACAAGGTGGGTGTATGGAACAAGCTGCCAGAGGAGGTAGTTGAGGCAGGGACTATCCCAATGTTTAAGAAACAGTTAGACAGGTACATGGATAGGACAGGGTGGGAGGGAATGGACCAAAAGCGGACGTGTAACTGGGACATGTTGGCCGGTGTGGGCAAGTTGGGCCAAAGGGCATGTTTGCACACAGTATCACTCTATGACTCTATAACTCTAAGTAATTTACTTACATGACTCACTTTGCTGCAATCCACAAAAACAATCCCCTCCTCTCACTACCCCACCACCCATACCTTGCTCCATCCTCACCATCTGATCTGATCTTGTAACTATCCCTGAGTCCTCAAAACCCAACTCCAATCCCAATGACTGAGCCCAATCTCTCCAATGACTGCAAGTCATTGTTACGACTCCCGAATGCAGGTACTTCAGAGCCGCGTAACATAAGTCAAAAAACCAGGTTCAAGTTCAAAAATCTTTTAATTATTCAATGGAACACAAAACCCAAACCTGATTTAAACAACCCAGTCAGGGATATGGATGGACTAACAAACAATTAAACAGTGCTCCAGCCAGCCACGTAATGGACCGTCGAACCAGAGACTCTAAAACCTGCCTAAAGAGATATAACCCTGAAACAAAATACACAAAAACACTAAGGTCAGCCCTTATCCGTCCCAATTCAATATTTGTTAACAAGGAATGGTGAAAGTACACAACAAAGTTCTATGCCATGTGGCCAGGCCTTCTGCAGCTCACACCAGCAGGCTGCTCACAAGTCAGGGTCGACGAAGAAGAGAGAGAATCCTGGGAGATTCTGGTATTTAAGCTTCAGATGAGTCACCCGTCACCTGACGCAGCTTGGCCAATCGGGTACAGGAGCCTTTAACCCCGTGATTCCTGACTCACAGCCACGCCTGCACTCAGGAGAAAACAGAAACAGGTGAGTACCCTATAACACCAGCAGAGGGAGCGCGTAACACCCCCACCCTAAGATACTGAATAAGTTTCTGAAAATGAACTAAAAAACACCACCAAATTTCAGCAACTATTCAGTAGCACAGACATCACTGGCGCGACAATGCATCAGCCAAGACATTATCTTTGCCACGGATATGCCTGATCTCCAGGTTGTAGTCTTGCAGCTGCAAACTCCAGCTCATTAACCGCCGGTTCTTATTCTTCATTCTCTGCAAAAATACCAAAGGATTATGATCCGTGAGTACGATGACAGGGACATTCGAGGAGCCAACATAAACCTCGAAATGATTCAGAGACATTAAAACAGCAAGGGTTTCTTTCTCAATGGTGGAGTACCACTTCTGATAACGATTAAACTTCTTAGAGAAGTACGAAACTGGATGCTCCACCCCATCTGAATCATCCTGTAGAAGAACTCCACCAGCCCCACGATCACTAGCATCCACTGCCAGCTTAAATGGACGCTCAAAATCAGGTGCCGCAAGCACAGGTGCACGCACCAGAAGACTTTTAGTATGATCAAAGGCTTGTTGACACTCTGCGGACCACACAAAAGCTACCTTCGGACTCAGCAAATCCGTCAAAGGGGCAGCCACCGCAGAGAAATTTGGACAGAATCCTCTATAGTACCCAACCATAGCCAGATACCTACGGAGTTCAAACAGGTGAGTACCCTATAACACCAGCAGAGGGAGCGCATAACAGTCATAACCGCCAAGCCTCCACAACCAGTTTCATCTTTGACCAAGTTAATCACCGAGCTCCACTCCCTGATTAATAATCGAATTCCCCAACTAATGCTAACAAAGGGGGGCCCCCGGTGGGGGTCCCTCTACGCAGGGATTCCCCCCCTCTACATTGGGGACCGAGGTGTTTCCTGCAACCTGTTTCTCTCGCGGTTCACAGACTCGCCAGCCGCCTGCCACTTTTGCGGGCTGGAAGAGTCTGTGTACCACGTGTACATGGAGTGCGTGAGGCTGCAGCCACTGTTTGAATACCTAAAGGGGCTGCTCCTTACCTTCTGGCTGCATTTTTCACCCACCATCCTCATCTTTGGACACTCTGTGCGTAGGGGAGAGGGTAGGGCTGAAGATGTCCTGGTTGGGTTGCTCCTGGGCCTGGCCAAGCTGGCCATCCACGAGTCAAGGCGCCAGACGGTGGAGGGCTCTACCCAAGCCGGCTGCCTGCCCCTTTTCCGGGGATACGTCCGTGCCCGGGTGCGGATAGAAAGGGAATACGCCCTGTCTACGGGCACCCTGAGGGAGTTCCGCGACCGCTGGGCACCGAGGGGGGTTGAATGTATCCTGGACAAGGATTGCAATATAGTTGTTTAACAGTTGCTTAGCGTATTTGTTTGTCTTGTATTATGGTGGTGTTTTGTTTTATTGTATTGTAAATACTATTTTAATATTTGAATAAATATTTTTGATTAAAAAAAAAACATTTTTTTTAAAACTAATGCTAACAAGACAGGAACATGCTCCCCTTGTCCAGTGATCCCCTCCATGCCTCCTGTGCTGGGCCTCATGTGCTACTAAATTTCTTATCAAGAAACTTCTAAATCAAATCTTCATTTCCCTGCCCATCAGTCACTGTCTTGCTTTACAAATCATTTTATGAGAAGTTGAAGTCTCTCACTTCAACTTCTCATAAAATAAAGATCAAACTTCAAACGGTAAGTTTTTGTTTAATCTTTCTATTTTATATCGAAGTCACGTGAGTGACTACGTGAAGCCTTAAAAGCTCTGATGTTTCATGCAGTAACCCAATCTGTGTGTGAAACACTTAAACAGATAAACCATAAATGGTAGAAAAGACATGGGTTACTAACAACATGATGCTAACTTGCATACATGACCATTGCTCTTAATCGGACCACAATCCCAATTGGCTGTGTTAGACAATAACTCATGCAACACTGTTCAGAATTCTATCTGCAATCATCCAGGCATATTCAACCAAATTTTATAACTTCTGAAGTGCACTATGTAAGTCTCCTGCTGTTGCAAGAAGATGATCAAATGGGAATATCCATGCTATTGGCTGCTAATGAGCCAGCCCCCTTGGAAGAGTGAGACTTGAAATTATTTGAATTCACACCCGCTATTAGCTGCTGATACTCCATTCATGGTGAGATGGTCTGCACCAGCAATCTCTTGCAAAAACTATTAAATAACAATGAAGAAACGATTGTGACAGGTACACTAGCAAGCTCAGTGTACCTGTATACATAATAACACCCCCAATCCCCGATCAGGTGGGTATGCCATCAACTTTTCACGTCAGTTATGACCCAGAGACCGAGCCGGAGATTGAGTAAATACTGTGTTCTTTGTGCTGAAATCAGATGCTAAAAGCATAATCAACTTAAAAGATACTGCTCCCATTAGGAATACACTAGCTGAATATGTGCTATATATCTCAAAAATAATTTACTGATACACATTCCACACTACCATAAGTCTAGGCTTTTAGAGTGTTCATACAAAAGACACATTGCATAACATTAGTCAACAGTGGGTGAATAACCAATTATGTATTGTCCCACATGGTATTATAGAGAATGACAAAGCAGCACAAGCAGTGTCAATTGTATTATAACATAATCGCTTCTCTAAGCCCAAACTGAAAGAAACACAAACCTCTGCTACTTCTGTTAAAAAGTAGCTCACGTGTCCTCTTCACAAACTTCCCATACAACCGTGCAGAGAAATACGCGAGAAATAGGCTGAACTAGCAACTCGTGACCGAGTAAATAGGAGCTTCTTTCAGCCGCCATTAGACACCCTGAATGAGTAGGCCAAATTGGCATTATTAAAATTCATGTCGCCTCATCTTTAATTTCATAAGAGGCACCTACTGATAAACCCCTGAGTCTTATCAGTTACAAAAGCATGCCATCTATAAACACCATGACATAATGCCCTTTTGATCTGAGTAGGGCAGCATAGCTTTAAAATCTTTGTAAACTGAAGACTACCCCTAGGTAGAGCCTAAACGTTCCACCACTGGCTTTGCCATCAAAAACACCAGATATATCTGTGCCTCTCGTGAACAGATATGGAAAAAACATGCATCTTCAAGATCGATTGAGGCCCTAAATCCTCAGAATCAGCTAAATTGCTGAAAGACAATTATTCATCTTAAACTGGTTAACCAAACACATGATCAGACTAGCCAAATCCTAACTTGATTTGGCATGCTACATTTCTCTACCCTTGAGAATTCTCAAAACTTTCTGGAGTTAAAGCCTTTCGAGTTTGATTTTACCTCAACTGATGGCATTAAACTACAAACCTCCAGTGTCTGATAGAATCAGAACCTCCACCAGATCCTTATGCAACTAGAATTGAAGCATAGCATCCACTTGGTGTGGGAATACGAGTTCCCTGTCAACTCCTCAAAGGCAGAATAACCCTCAGATTGGAAAATATCATAATGCAAGCGTGAACCAGGAGTTGCTGCCGCAGTTCTCTGCCTGGAACGACCTATCTCAGTCGCCAGTGTGCGCAACACATTTTCTTCACCATGGTGAGCGCGATGACCCACGGGCTAAAAAAGGCCTCTGGCTATAACTGAATTGAGTAGGCCTGGTGTTGCAACCAGCCTCAGAGTAACGATTCCTGCCATTAGTTATATATAGAGGTGGTATATCCGCCAGAATACTGAAGCTCTACCCACATAGGATGGTTCTACTACTCCCGCAGCCTAAAGTTCTTCCTGCAAGTCTTAAACTTGCTAACATAAGTCCTCTCCGAAGAGATACTTTGCAGGCTGCATGTTACTGGCCCTGCATAAATGAGCACATTTTTTAGGAAGTACCTCAGGGCTTATAGCATTTTGCGAAGGCAATTTAGCTCCAACTGCATATTACATCGAAGTGCTGATGCATCTTCTACACTATCGAAAGCTGAACCCATCAACTGCCCTTGCAAAGGCCGAAATTACATCAGTGACCAGTCTTTTGGATACGCTGAAATTTTAATTCTCTGCCCACGTATCACCACTGAGATATCCCAAATGGTGAGATTGACATTTGGAACATCCGAAGTCAGGCAGTTCATCAGGACTGGCATATTTCCCAGCTGTATCCAGCATATACCCCTCCTTAGCTGGTTTAAGAAGTTAATTTACTGATGCTCGTAGCCAGATCTTCTCCAGTGGATCTCCTATCTCCGATGGGATGGCAAATTATGTGACAAGAGACGGAACTCCTTCATATGATTAAACTGCAGCATATCCCCCGTTTGTTCAGGGGTTTCAAATTCCTTGTCGCTATCCCCATAGTCACAGTTACTTATGTAATAATCTCCAGTACTCCCCTCTACTGAGCGGGAACTAAAATAACGCAACCCTGAACCAGGTTTTGCTTCCCCTCTTCTGAGCGGGAGATATTGAAATGCAAACCTGAACCAGGTATTGCTTCCCCTCTTCTGAGCAGGAGATATAACACAAGCCTGAACCAGGTGTTGCTACCACAGGCATCTGACTGGAGCAGCCTGCAAGTGGCTCCTGAGCCAGGAGCACAATTCTATTATATACTGACTGGACAGGTCGCACCTGTTAATGACTCCGAGTCCGGGCTTGCTCCTTCTGGAGCTTCAACGGAGTCTAGAGGGGAGGAATATAACGCAACACTGAGCCAGGTGTTGCTTCCTACAGGCATCTGGCTGGCTCCCTTTTTGAGCCTCGATGGAGGTGTCTGTACTGCCGCACCTGTCTGCTCTCCGCGACCAGTCGCCTGCTCCCTTGGACCCCCAAAACGGAGGTGGGCCTCAATGGCGGTAGCTGCACCGGCCATGCCATCAGCCTACTGAATCCGGTCACCTGCTGCCACTCGGAGCCTAATGGTGGTAGCTGCACCAGCCGAGCAGTCAGCTTATTGAATGCGGCCGCCTGCTCCTTTACGGAGCCTCCACGGCAATAACTGCACAGGCTGTGCCAGCTTCTCCGGGACCACTGCGCCTATTTTTGGAGTAGCAGCCTGTTCCTGAAACAAATTCGTTACCTGCCAGCGTCTCTGACTCCTGGCCACCCTCCTTGTTGGAGCTTCAGCGAAGTTCCATTGCAGACCAAGTCTGACCACATCTTGAGCCCCACGCTTGCCAAACAGCTCCCTTCCGGAGCTCAAAAGCGACATTACTGTGCAAGACACGCCTGTCAGCATTTCTGAGCCCATAGGACAGACTGCTGGTTCGGCCTACAGCCTCTTTGGAGCTTTGCTGGAGCTTACTGTGCAGGGCACGCTACCAGTTTTACTCCCAGCCTGGTTAGCCAGGCCACTCCTTCAGCCCCTTCTGTTCATTCGGAGCCTTAGTATTCTGAGTTTAATTCGACAGCCTTCTGTCTTTTTTTTTTCTCCCAGCATGGATTAACAGGCAGCTCATTTGGCCAGCTGCTCCTTCGGAGCCTCAGCGGGGCTTACTGGATGGATCACGCCTGCCAGTACTGTAAGCCTGGACCAATAGGCTGTTAATGCAGGGCCAGCTAGTGATTCCCGACTGCTCCTTTCTGGAGCTTCAACGGAGGAAGCTGTACGGGTCGCGCCCTTCAGCTTCTCCGCGTACCGCTGTCTGCTCCCTTCTGGCGCCTCCACGGAGGTGTCTGAACTGTGCGCCGTCAACTTCTCTGCTCCCATCCTGAGCCTTACTGGCGGCAGCTGCATGGGTCACGGCCATTAGGTTTCCTAATTCAGGCCTCCTGCTCTCATTAGGAGCCTGAAGGCGGCAGCTGTATGGGCCGCGCCCGACAGTTTTACTGATGCCAGTCGCCTGCTCCCATCTGGAGCCTCACTGGCTGCTTCACCAAGTCCGGCCGCCTGCTCCCGTTTGGAGCCTTACCGGCAACTTTACCAAGTCTGGCCGCCTGCTCCCATTCGGGGCCTCGTTAACAGCCTCACCAAGTCTGGCTGCCTGCTCCCGTTTGGAACTCTAACGGCGACATCCGGAGCCTCACTGGCGGCCTCACCAAGTCCGGCCGCCTGCTCCCACAATGGCGACAGCTGCACAGGCTGTGCCCATCAGCTTCTCCGGGCCCGCTGCACCTCAGTTCCTCAAAACAAAATTGTCTTACCTGCCGGAGCAGTTTAGAACTGTTCCGATTCCCGCACCGTGTCGACGTATTGATGCGCATGTGGGCTGGCGGGCTCTTCATGTAGTCACTCACGTGACTTCGATATAAAATTATGATTATCCCCTTTACATTGAACTGACAAATACCTTTATGAAAACAGTGGAATGTATCCTGATGGTAATTCCCTTTTATTGTATCAGAATACTGTGGTCTTGTCTAGTTTCTAAGTTTAGTTTAGTTTAGACATGTTGTGGAAACGGGCCCTTTGGCCTGTCGAGTCAACAATCACCCCGTACATTAGTACAATGTATTAGTATCCTTTTATTTAGCATCTTTTGCACATCATGGTGTGAACAGCAGGTGTAAAAGTGGGGCTGTCAAGAAAAGCCTTGCTCACAAATACCTGAAAAAAAGATTGTGTGGGATGCTGAGACATAACCCAAGTCTTAGCCAAAACAGCTACAAATATAATCATGCCGAAATATTTAGAAATATTGAAAAATAATGGAAAAAAAGTAAAACAAAAAATGCAAGAAACAAACAATTTATAAAAGACTTTACAAAAGTCAAAAGATAATTACGTTTCTTAATTAGCAAGTCCTTAACAGAAATTTAAATAAAAATCTGGAACTGATTTCAAACTCTTTCTAAGCATAAGTTCCCTTCTAGCTTATGTTCCTTCCTATCAAAATCAATGGGAATATATTATTTGCTCCTCCTCAGTCCTGTTGAAGAATCCTTGGGTGAGTTCCCTCTGTAAGTATTTGGCAATAAGCCTAAGTTCCTGCATTGAATTTTGTGTTGTTTAATGAAGTAGCAAAGTCTGAAGGTTTGCGTGAATTGCTGACATTTATTTGCCAATTTCCATTGTGGAGCAGGCAAGCAAGAAATGCTTGGTTACTGTCACTTCCATAGAGTGATGACTGGTAACACTGACACTTTTTCCATTGTTACTACCTCACACTCTGGGCTGTTGGGCATGTCAGATATATTAGGATTTAGAAAACATTTCCACTATGAAACAGCCCATTCATCAAATTCTTTGAATGTACCTTTATTCTGGTGCAATAACCATGAGAGGACGTTCTCTAAAAAATTCCTGCCAATGCTAGTGAGCCCAGAATCACTGAAAGGTTCACCTCCCTGTAGTTTTGTTACAATAAGTGTATTATGAGACTGATGTCAAACAACATCATTATCATTTCATATTTTTAAGAAGCATATTAAACTTCTGTAGATTCTGTTTGCTCCAGATGCGCATTTTCATTTTTGTTGGCTTTATTAAGACCGAATCAGCCAAAATCTGCGGAATGAACAAGATAGAGTACCGCCAAAAAACAACCTTTATTGAAGACAGCAAGCAACTGTCACTAACAGTAAAGACCGGTAAAACAATGTACCAAATTCATCTTCTTAGGCAGTCCCTTGAGGTAGAGAATGACTTTCCATTCCAGTTTTATGTGTTTTGATAAGGCCAATTTAGAAATCATAGCTTCTTCCATAATTGGAGTAGGATGCAACTGAGGGGATAACTGGGTGAGTAGTTTGTGAGATGCTGTGTTCCTTTTGTGGTTTATTCAGGGCTTCAACTTTCTTTTTATGTTCCAGATACATAGCTACAGAGTTTTTGAGACCACACCAACTGGTTCTTCTCCATTTGGAGTAATAATTATCCAGGAGTCAATGGCAAAGATGCACTTCTTCAAAGAAGCTTTTTCTCAGTCTGCCTAGTAATCTCCACCCATGACCAGGCGGCACAGTGACACAGCAATAGAGCTGCTGCCTTACAGTGCCAGAGACCCACGTTCGATCCTGACTAGGGATGCTGTCTAAACGGAGTTTGTACGTTCTCCCTATGACCTGCAAAGGTTTCCCTCTGGTTTCCTCCCACAGTCCAAAGACACAGGTTTGTAGGATAATTGGCATGGTATAATTGTAAATTGTCCCTAGTTTAGTTTTTATTTTAGTTTAGAGAAACAGCGCGGAAACAGGCCCTTCGGCCCACCGGTTCCGCACTGACCAGCGATCCCCGCACATTAACACTATCCTACTCACACTAGAGAAAATGTTTACATTTACCAAGGCCTGTTTCCAGCTGAATCTGTAAACTAAACTAAAAAGACAGAACTTGGAATAGAATTTGGTTTTGTGAGTCCGACGTTGGGCATGAAAGTGATCGTGGCCATCTGAAAGGACTTGGGGACGTTTGCCTGAAAATGCACGCATTAGTTCACTGATTCCTCTGGTAAATTTGGAGGATTTTGCAGATTCAACATTATTGTTATTTTTCCAATGACTTGAGATGCCTGGAGGTTGTCCATGTCTCAGAACCATATAGGAATATATGTGTTCCGGTAGGCGGCGCGGCTCTGGCCAGCAGCGGCCTCTGCAGCCTGTCCGCGTTTTTATTATTTTTTGTCTGTGTTTTTATGTAGTGTTTGTTATTTTATGTTGGGGTGTGTGTGTGGGGGGGGGGGGGTGGGGTGGGGGAGGGGGGGGGGAACTTTTTGAATCTCTCCCTGCACTGAGACCCGACCTTTTCTCGTCGGGTCTCAGTCGTCGTTGAGGCCGCAACGAGGAGCGGCCTCCAACAGGAAGAGACCGGGGACTCAGGTGTCGACTCACCGTTGCCGTCGCGGAGCTGGCCGAGTCCGGAGCGGTGGAGGAGCGCTGCTGCTGCTGCTGCTGCTGCTGCTGCTGCTGCTGCTGCTGCTGCTGCTGCTGCTGCTGCTGCTACTGGAGAGTCGGAGGCTCTCTACAGGTCTGCGGATGACGGCGCCGAGCCCACGGCTCCCTGGAGGGAGACCGCTTTTCGGGGCTTCTGCGGCGGCGACTTCTCCCGCCCGAGTTGCGGGGTCGAAGAGCTCCTGGAGCGGGGCCTAGCACCACTGCCCCGCGCGGCTGGAATGGCCGCGGACTCTGCGAGCGCACACCGGGGGCTCCAACATCAAGACCCGGTGTGCGACCTCGCACCACCCGGCGTGGCTTTAATGGCCGCGGGACAATCGCCATCGCCAGCCGGGGGCTATGACTTTGACTCTGACATCGGGGGGGGGAGAGTGCAGTGGAGAGATAAGTTTATTTGGCCTTCCATCACAGTTATGTGATGGATGTTTATGTTAAATGTAATTGTGTTGTGTCTGGGGTCTATTTGTGTGTAATGTATGGCTGCAGAAACGGCATTTCGTTTGGACCTCCAGGGGTCCAAATGACAAATAAATTGACTCTGACTCTGACTCTGACTCCGACTGACTCTGAAGGAAGGGATCATTACTGGTCTGTAAAGCAATGGTCTCTTATGCCCCTGTCCCACTTAGGAAACCGGAACGGAAACCACTGGGTACTTTGTGCCCCACCCAAGGTTTCCGTGCGGTTCCCGGAGGTTCCCGGAGGTTCCCGGAGGTTTCTGTCAGTCTCCCTACCTGCTTCCACTACCTGCAACCTCCAGCAACCACCTGCACCAGATTACCCAGCACAGTAATGCTGTCAATACTGCATTAAAAAAATATATATATTGACCCTTAGTACAACTGATTCTCTTTGCGCTCTTGCTTCTGAGAAGACATCCTGAACATTGTGTGACGGACCACTGGAAGCAGTCATACTTTGCCAGTTTCGCACGATTACTATATTACCCTCATCACAATTCTTGAGTTATACCATTTCCTTCTGATCTACCAGCCCCATACCAATGTTCATGTGGTCAAGGTAGTCATAGGCAGACAAACAAATAGCAAGAGAGAGAGAGAGGGAGAGATAGAAAGAGATAGATTCACAGAGAGATGCATGACATGGAAACAAGCCCTTTGGCCCACCGAGTCCCTATCAAGTATCATTTTACACTTGTTCTACCCTCACTCATTTTATCCTGAGCACATTCTCTACACAGAGTACATAATCCTTCTGATTCTGTATTTTGTTTGAACCCAGTTGCTCATGTTTCCTTCAACAGGATTCTATCTTTGTCTTGTCCATGTTGTTGGCTCCCTCGTGAATTACAAAAGTTGTATCTTTCCTTTCCCATTCCAAGTTGCTCTCCAGCCCAAAAGAGGTTTCCTTAATCCTGGCATAGATTTTTGGGACTCATGCTCTGGTTGCAGAGAGCGGTATCGATTCCCCCTCACCCGCATCCAACTATGCAGTTCCCTACTACCACTATATTCCTTTTCGCTCTTCCAACTTGAATAATACCCCAAAACATGGTGCTGTGTTGAGTTTGATCATTCACCTTGTCAACTCTGCTTTCATCTGCAAATTCTGCAAATTCGTCCCTGTTAAACAATCACAAGGCCTACCCTCTGGATGTTAGGCCACGGGAGAGGCGACATGGAAAAAGTCGCCTCTCCATGGAGGAGGCGACCAAAGCGGTTTCCCCCTTACCCCCTCACACCACCCCCCACACAAGACATACAAAGAAACATTAAAAACATAAATTAAAACATACTAAAAAAACAAAAAAAAGAAAAAAAACGGACACGCTGCTGACAGGGCTGCCGGCTTGCAGCGCCCCCACTGGAGAGGTTAATAGGGATATGGACTAGGCACAAGGAAGTGGAACTAACTCAGTCAGGCAACTTCATCATCATGGATGAGCAAGGCAGAAGTATGTAGAAGGAAACATTTTCAGATCAAAGAATGGAAATAGGCCCTTCGGCCCACCGATTCCACGCCGACCATCAATCCCCTGTACACTAGTTCTGTTATCCCACTTTCGTATCTTACACAATAAGGGAAATTTTACAGAAGCCATTTAAGCACAAACCTGCACATCATTATTAATTTCTCAGAAACAGATATATGTGGCATATTTCCATCTACCAAATCTTCTACTAGCCATCCCTTTAATTTACCATTCATATTAAAGTGTGAGTTGCTTTGTAATGATTCTGAACTTGGATGGACATACTGTTAGTCATGCAATTTTATATCAACATACAACAGCTCTGAAAAATGCTATTAATGCTTCAGGTCGTGGTCTGCAGCTCCCCTTTGTATTCTTGCAGCGGAGCAGAGCGGACTTTACGTCAAGTATTCTTCAGGTTTTCTCAAATCAAACGTATTTATTCAGAGCGAAACACCTGTGCTAAAAGTAAGTAGCAACCCAGAAACTGTTTTCTATGTGATTTCACTTGAACCTTGCCCATCATTTATTTCCCTAAAAGAAAAAAACACTCATCTTTCTTTTCACAGATCAACCCTATGTTTGGTAACAGCAATAAGCCTGTTGCACACTGATCATAACAGTAAGTGGTGAAATATAACCAAATTACATTTGGCTTTGTTAGCTTCCAACAAGTCTCGTTGATGTTAAGTACAATTTTCTTTGTTCAAATGCCAAATTCCCTTGTTTCTGAAATGTGACACAGTTAATGGTGAAGAAAGATTCTTTAATAAATGTCTGTGTTTGTTGTTGGTGCAGATTCATACTTTAAGAAGGAAATCACTGAGAAGAATGACCTAAGAGACAGCACTGGGAGCACTCGTAGAACAGAGATGATGGATTGATACTCCTACAGCTGGTGGCACAATAATCTGCGAAAGGAAACAGATACTTCTGTGAATAGCATGTTAAGCAGAGAGAAAGGTGTTTACATTTTCATTAATCTAGCCTGACACTCCAACACGTTACAAAGAGAACAACTACATTGTTGGAGATGCCGTCCTTTCAATGAGATGTTAAGCTGATGACCCGCCAGCTGGGATGGATGGGCTGGGTGGACCGACTTTCTTTATGCATTATAATAACACATTATGAAGATAGGTCAGGACAGGCTGGGTGAAGCAGCTTTGCTCAGCATTCATAAAAAGAATTCTGCAATCGTTTCTGTCTTATTCATTTCGTCATTCTCCATATTCACCCAGCAATACTTTTTTTTCAAAGTCGGATCAGTCTAAAGTACAAGAGGTCCAACACAAGAATCACAAAGTTGTCTTTCTGCATTATTTTGAGTGTACATGTGTCTAGGTAGGGTGGGGCGCAGGCATGACGAATATTCTGGCAGTGTGGTTGCATGGTTAAATCAGCTAAAAACATACCGCAAGAGTAATTCTCCACTGGTGTTTTTTCCCCCACAGCTCACACATGCACACAAGGGCACACACAAACATTTGATCACAGTTGTCACTTTGCAAAAATGATATGAACAATTTTAGATTTATTGTGTGCTTCTTACTTTAAAAAAAAATAAGCTATTTGTTTATTTGTTAGCTTATTTAATTGCACGTGTGGCACTTGAAACTGGGAGATACACCCTGCTAAACATATTCTAAGTATATTATAGATGCTTGTTTCAGCATACACAAGTAAGTAAGTAAGTAAGTGAGTAAGTAAGTTTATTGGCCAAGAATTCACATACAAGGAATTTGCCTTGGTGCTCCACCCACAAGTAAAAACATGACATACAGTGACAGTTATGAATGACTCAGAAAACACTAAACATTAACAATAATAAAACATCAATGAAAAAACACCATTGATCAACCATGCGAACCAACTACTCTTGGATAAAAACTGTTTTTATGTCTGGCTGTGGCAGCTTTGACAGTCCAGAGTCACCTTCCAGAGGGAAGTGATTCAAAGAGTTTGTGGCCAGGGTGAGATGGGTCAGAGATGATCTTGCCCGCTTGTTTCCTGGCCCTTGCAGTGTGCAGTGTACAGTTCATCAATGGAGGGAAGGTTGTAGCCAATAACTTTCTCTGCTGATCGGATGATTCGCTGCAGCCTCCAGGTGTCAGGCTTGGTGGCTGAGTCAAACCAGACCATGATGGAGAAGATGAGGACAGACTCCACGATGGCCATATAGAATTGAACCATCATTGCCTGTGGCAGATTGTGCTTCTTCAGCTGCCGTAGGAAGTACATCCTCTGTTGTGCCTTTTTGACTGTGGAGTATGGTCCCCCACTTAAGGTCCTTGGAGATGATGGTTCCCAGGAACTTAAAATACTCCACAGATGTGACTGTGGTGTTGTTGATGGTGAGTGGGGTGAGGGGAGGGGGAGCTCTCCTAAAGTCTACAATCAATTCCACTGTCTTAAGAGCTTTGAGCTCTATGTTGTTGCGATGGCACCAGGACGCCAGCTGTGACAATTCCTGTCTGTAGGCAGATTCCTCCCCATCCTGGATCAGTCCAATCAGGGTTGTGTCGTCCGCAAACTTGAGAAGCTTGACAGAGGTGTCTGTGGAGGTGCAGTCATTGGTGTAGAGAGAGTAGAGGAGAGGAGAGAGTATGCAATCTTGCGGTGCTCCTATGCTGAGCGTTTGCGGGTTCGAGATGTGCTTTCCCAGCCTCACATGCTGCTTCCTGTCTGTCAGGAAGCTGGTGATCCACCAACAGAGGGGTTCAGGCACAGTCAACTCGGAAAGTTTGGCGTGTAGTAGCTCAGGCACAATGGTGTTGAATGCAGAGCTCAAATCAACAAACACGATCTTCGCATAGGTCCCCTGGCCATCTAGGTGCTGTAGGATGAAGTGCAGGCCCAGGTTGACGGCATCATCCACAGATCTATTGGCCCGATATGCAAACTGCAGATCGTGATAATTTTCAGCTTGGCCAGCACAAGCCTTACGAGTGTCTTCATGACTACAGAGGTCAGTGCGACAGGTCTGTAGTCTTTAAGACAAGTAATCCTTGCCTTTTTGAGTACAGGGACAATAGTGGAGGCTTTGAAGCAGGCAGGGACACTACAAGTTTGTTGGGACTGGTTAAAAATGTCTATATAGAATGGTGCCAGCTGTTTGGCACAGAGCTTAAGAGTAGAGGGGGAAACATTGTCAGGTCCTGGAGATTTCTGGCTTTGTCCTCTGAAAAGCCTCTCCACCTCCTCTATTTTTATTGTTGATATTGGATGTGATGTTTTGCAGCACAGAGGGTGTGGATGATTGGGTGTGAAGTGGAGATTGGAGGGGGTGGGTTTAGAAGGGCCCAGTCTTTGCAGACTCAGGTCAGGCTGTGAGTGGGTGTGAAGTGTTGGTTGGGGTGGGAAATGGTCCAGTCTTTTCACACTTTAAGTAGGTAGGAAGAGGTGAATGGGAAGTAAAGGGTGCAGGGTCCATTCTTTGTAGACTGGGGTCTGACAGTGTTGGTTGGGGAGGGGGGTAGGGAGTACCAGGGTTACGTTTCAGATTTTCAAACCTGTAGTAAAACTCATTCAGGTCATTGGTCAGCTGACGATTGTCAAGAGAGCGGGGGTCTTTCGTCTTGTTGCTGGTCATTTCTTGCAAGCCCTTCCAAACTGAAGAAGAGTCACTAGCTGAGAACTTCTCAGAGTACCTTTCCTTGGCAGCTCTGATTCCTCTTCTCAGCTTGTACTTGGCCTGCCTGTAGAGGTCTGGATCCCCGCTCCTGTAGGCCTCCTCTTTAGACTGTCGGAGCTGTCTGAGTTCTGCAGTGAACCAGGGCTTGTTGTTGTTGAACCATGTCCGAGTCTTAGTTGAATGAATGAATGAATTAATCTCTTTATTGTCATTGCACATGGTACAACAAAATTTAAAAGTCAATCCCACGGTGCGATTCACAAGAGCAATTTTAAATATATAAGAAAAGGTAAAAATATATACATATAAAAAAAAATTGCAGATAAATAACAATAGCAGCTGAGGTAGAACCATTTATTTGAATGTTAGTGCTATTTCTTATTTTGCATTATTAAGTTCACGTATGGCTATGGGGTAGAAGCTGTCTCTGAGTTTGTTTGTGCGAGTTTTGAAAGACCTGCACCGTCTGCCAGAGGGCAGCAGGTGGAACAGGTTGTGTCCAGGGTGGGAAGGGTCCTTCAGGATGTTGGCTGCCCTGCCAAGGCAGCGAGAGCTGAAGATGTCCTTCAGGGAAGGCAATTGGAATGCAACTGTCCTCGCAAAAGCTGACATATGATGATACAGTGTCCGTACACTCATCAAGGCTTGTGGTTGCTTCCCTGAACACATTCCAATCCGTGCAATCAAAGTAGGATTGTAGGTTCTCAATGCTCTCACTTGTCCACCGTTTCGTTGTTCTGACCACAGGCTTAGCAGCTTTTAGTTTCTGCTTGTAGTTTGGAATAAGGTGAACTAGACAATGATCAGAGACCCAGACACGCCCAGGGAACAGAGCGATATGCGTTCTTGATTGACTTATAACAGTGATCGAGTGTTCTCTCCCCTCTGGTGGGGCAGGTAACATGAAATCTGTATTTAGGAAGGACACGGCTGAGGTTAGCTTTGTTAAATTCCCCCAAAACAATGACCATGGAGTCCAGGAAGTCACTCTCTACCCTCATTACCTGGTCAGCGAGTTCCGTTTGCACCTCACATACGCAAACTTGGGGGGGGGGAATGTAAACTCCAGCGAGAATAAAGGAGTTAAATTCCCTCAGAGAGTAGAAGGGTTTGCAGTTTATAAAGAAGGATTCTTGGTTGGGAGAACAGAAAGTTACTAATACACAACTTTAGCCACAAATGCATTGAAATTGGAATTGAAATTATATTACTAGGGCCTTTTTAAAACATCCTGGTCACAAATATCCTTTGTATGTATTCCTGATTTAAATTCTTGCCATGGAATTTTGGAATGCTTTAATTATATATGACATTTTTTGCCAGTTGTCCATCTAGGAAGACAAGATGGAAATTTCTACCAACAGGTGTGTTTTTTAACTTTCTGTTAATAATGGTGTTGGGAATTATCTTTATATATACCACAATATACCTCGTAATACAAGTGTTCTCTAAATTCTGCCACCAAGCACTCATTCAGAGGAGACTGACATGCATGTGTTGGTATGTGTGTGAGAGATGTGAGGGTATCTGTATGTATTTTAAGTATGTGTTAGGCTTGTGTGTTTATGAGGTGTGAGTGGCGAGGGCAGTGTGCAAAGTTTTTGTACATATGAACTTTGGGTGAAGTATGTGTATGTGAGGTGTTTGTGGTGTGAATTGTGTGTGATATATATACATGCAGATTGTGCACATGGGATTTGTGCTTGCATGCATGCACGATGTGTGCGTGGTGCATAATGTCTATGCGGTATGTGGTGATATTTGCATGAAGAGTAAAGTGTGACACTGATGTGTATGTGGTGTATGTAGAAGTGAGTGATATATGATGGGGCCTAAAATGTTATAGAAGAAGGTTGTCTGACTCTCAATGGGCATATCTTCATTTTAAGAAGTCAGAGAAGACTGAATTTTGAAATGAAATGAAATAGATTTGTTCTGTAAAATTGGCTGATATCGCATGAGTGCTTTCAAATCATCCAACTGACTTAGCTTTGACATGCAGATGAACATATTTTTGTGCTCTGGAAAAGGCTGTTCTAGGTCATTGAATCATCGTAGCTATTAATTACATTTGGCAAATCTAATAGAACACTTTTGAAACTAACCAGATAGCTCCAGGAACCCACTAATCTGGATTTTCAAAAGTTGTGATATATCATTCAACATGTTATCACTTGAAATAAAGTTTAGTCATGGATTTACAAGTAACATATTCCATGGATAGAGGATTAGTTAATTGACAGAAAATGGCAAAGGAGTGATGGGCTTGTCCCACTTTGGCGATTTTTTTAGGTGACTACAGGCCACTGCTGAAACTTTTTCAACATCTTGAAAAGTTTTTGCCGACAGTGGCGACAATTTGGGCTGTCATAGGTTGTCGCCAGGTTAACGTAGGTTGTCGCTGGTGCTGACTTTGGTGAATTCCATTGTCCTAGTTGCTGACAGTCGCCCAAAAAAATCGCCTAAGTGGGACAAGCCTACAAAGGAGCATTTTTCAGGAATTAGAAGGTTACCATGGCAACCATTTATGGGTTCTGACCTATTCACATTTTATGATCATGATTAATTATAAAAAACAATGCATAGTGTGTCCAGGTTTAATCATATTATAAAAGTCGGGAAAATGACATTCAATTTAGTTTATTGCCAAGTGCACTGAGGTAGAGTGAGAAGCTTTTTGTTGCATGCTAGCCTGTCAGTGGAAAGACAATACATGAATACAATTATGCCATTTACAGTGTATAGATACATGATATGGGAATAAAGTTAAGTGCAAGGTAATGCCAATAAAGTCCGATCAAGGATAGTCCAAGAGATATCAGAAGTACAGTAGATAATAGTTCAGCACTGCTCTCTGGTTGTGGCAGGATGATTCAGTTGCCTGATAACAGCTGGGAAGAAACTGTCCCTGAATCTGGTGGTGTGCGTTTTCACACTTCTGCCTGATGGGATTTACACCTTTTCCCTGATGAGATAGGGAGAAGAGGGAGTGGCTAGGGTGCGACTCATCCTTGATTGTTCTACTGGCCTTGCTGAGGCAGCGTGAGATATAAATGGAATCAATATTGGGAAGTTGGTTTGTAAGATGGTCTGGGCTGCGTCCACAATTTGCCACAATTTCTTACTGTCCAGGATGGAGCTGTTCACAAACCAAGCTGTGATGCATCCTGATAAAATGATTTCTATGGTGCTATGGTTCTATGGTCGTGTAAGAAAGATGAAAGAGGCAACGATGAAAAGGGTAATAGACAAATGAACTGAACATTTTTTAAATGAGAAACTAGTAAATGTTGGAGGTAGGATCTTTTGCTGAGATAATACAAGGCTTTACAGGGACCTCATTTAGAGTGTTGTGTGCAATTTTGGCCTGCAGTAGGAAATCCTCAATGTTTAATGAATTCACAAGAATGGCTATGTAGATGAGAAGATTGTCCTCTGAAAAAGATGGATGAAACTTATGGCACCGCCCACTAGGGGGCGTCATCCAGTTGGGTATGGCTGCCCAGCCTGCAGCTGTCTGTCTTTTCACTTCTTTCTTTTATTGTTAGTGTGTTAAAAAGTGTTTTGTTTGGAGGTCTATTCTTTTTTATGTGGGGGGTGGGGGAAAGGGGAAACTACTTTTCCTAGTCCCTACCTGGTCGGAGAGGCAGCTTTTCTCCGGGCAACATCTTCGACCTGTCCTCGCGGCCTACCAATGGGTTTGGAGCGGCGTTTCCTGAGGGGATTGGCCAGAACCACAGCTTCGGCGGCGGCACAGCGCTGGAGCGCTATCGCGGAGCTGAGTGGTCATGGAGATTGTATCAGAATATGGGTATGAGGTACAAGATCAAACATAATCTTATTTCATAGCACAGCAGAGTCAGGAGGCATCTGGCATCATTGGATTTCTTATAGAGTCGTACAGAATGTAAACAGGCCTTTGGCTCAACTTACCCACACCAAAATCTTGTTCTTGTTTTGATATTCTCAGGAGGGAGAATCTTGCACATTCAGACTTTAATGGGTCATGATCATTTATTATATCCTGCCCTCAATTAACTAATTAAGCACAAAGTGGGATTTTTTTTTGAGGCATGTATTGCTCTTTGTGGCTGCGATCCAAGTGAGCATTTTTTGGATGCTTTTTACGGATGATTTGCTGATTAATTTGTGAAGGAACCAATCCTGCTATTTTACACTTTGGCTCCAAATGAAACATTGAGAGAATTCTAAATGATGTGTAGGACAGCCACTTAGATAGATTTTATTTCAACCAATTCAGATGAAATCGACAAAATATTTTACCAGCACCAAATCGCATCACAGCATAAACAATAAAATCAAAATGTAATTAAAACTTCTGGAAAAAGGTCTTCATCTTCAGCTGCTCTACATCGGTGAGACCAAGCGTAGGCTTGGCGATCGCTTCGCCCAACACCTCTGCTCGGTTCGCATTAACCTACCTGATCTTCCGGTGGCTCAGCACTTCAACTCCCCCTCCCATTCCGAATCCGACCTTTCTGTCCTGGGCCTTCTCCATGGCCAGGGTGAGGACCACCGTAAACTGGAGGAGCAGCACCTCATATTTCGCTTGGGCAGTTTACACCCCAGCGGTATGAACATTGACTTCTCTAATTTCAGGTAGTCCCTGCTTTCTCCTCCCCTTCTCAGCTCTCCCTCAGCCCACTGACTCCACCTCTTCCTTTCTTCCTCCCATTCTCCCCCCCCCCCCCCTCCACTAACACCCCCCCCCCCGCTATCACATCAGTCTGAAGAAGGGTCTCAACCCGAAACGTTGCCTATTTCTTTCACTCCATAGGTGCTGCCTCACCCACTGAGTTTCTCCAGTATTTTTATCTACCATCTTTTTATCAGGCATTTTCCTTAGATACTTTAAAAAAAAACATAATCGTAGGGTCAGGCAACTTTGGATCGGACTTATTTCTCCTCGGATTTGCTCTACGACACACATTAACAATTGCACAAAAGAAGCCTGGCTGGATTGCTACAAAGCAAAGAATGTGTCCATTCAAACCTGTTTTAAATGTTTTTCTGGTGCTCACAATAAACAGAGAAACAAATAGTTTCCAATGCCCAGACAGTACTCTCTTGTACCTTGTTTTTTTTCGTGCACACATTTCATTCTCATCTATACACCGTCACAAAGGTTCACACAGGTGTGCAGAACTACAATGGAACAAGTGCTTTTTTTGTTATTGCATAAAATAGCCAAGAACCTGAAGGTTTGTGATGAAATGCCCATTACAAGGTTGAAGCAGACAATGTATTCGTGTGACTACAGTATAGCAATCTCAGGTTTACACTTTGCACATTGTCCTGCTAAGTCAGGCAGCTCCCTGCTCCCATCCTGATGATGATGATTTTTCCTGGTTGAGGTTGAATGGACTTGCTGATTTAACATTAAGGTTCGAAGTATACTCTGGAGCCAAATTATTGCCTTATTATTAAATTCCACTTCCCACAACATAACCACTGCGTCTGTCTGGAAATAGACACTGCCGGGGAAGAAATTAAACTGCCAGATATGAATGGTAGGCTCTATACTTGAGCAGTTCATTTGAATTCTAACAAAAAATTAGTGGAAAATTCAAAGTACTTAATTTCAACAATGATCGTTATGAAACTTTAACTCAATGTGAAGGCAAGGAATGAGTGTCATTGCCTATGGTTAGAATAATTTTGTTCCATGCGGTTTAAACATTCTAAGAAAGTATTCTGTGTCACTGATGCATGCAGATTCCTATCCAAATGGTGGTATTTAGCTAGGACCAGACTTGTAAAATCTTTGAAAGCCATCAGCACTCTGTATTTCAGTAATCTAGATCAGGATTTCATGCCAGACCTTTGGATAAGTGGTATGTGACAGATCTTCAAAAAATACACCCGTTTTACCAGTGTAGTACTTCACTATCCGAACACACACTTGGTAAAAGTTGGGTTACACGTAGTGTCTTATTTTTAAACTGAAAAAAACTAATACATTGATAATCTAATGGTAAATAACAGGCATTCAGGATTTTTATGCTTTTAAAGCAAGTTCCTAAATGTTTGGTATGTAGAAGAAAACATATTCAGATCAATATTGCATGTTAAAATGAAAGATGTTATTAATTTTATAAATATATACATTTTGAGTTAGGGAATTTTATGAATGAATCCTCTTGTGAATATCAACATTTTCTTTCTCCCAAAGGATGAAAGGCAATAAAAAGGTCCTCTACTGATTAATAAAAATCCTGTTTATTCATATACGGACACTGTTTAAAATTAGTGGCAGCCAGTGTGTCTGCAGATGAATTTACATTGGGCTGTTTAGATTGGCTTCAGGACTGTAATAATTTATAACAGTTACAACATAAATGCTTGCTAACACAAATGGAACCTTTTTTTAAGTTGCAAAGTTTTTCTATTCTGGATTGCAGAATGAAGACTTATGTTTTGTTTTTTTGGTAGGAGCTCAATAAGGCATTTTCTGTGAAGGAGACCTTGTTAATCCAAGTTTTCACACTACAGTAGCCTGGATAACTCAACATCTTGAAACCGACCAGCTACTTGCGTAACAGAATACGCAGAGGGAAAATGAAAAGCAAGTAAATAACAGTTTTATTTATTTTCTCAGGCACGGTAGCATTCTGATGCAATTAATTTAATTTCTAGTGTAAATTTAATAACATCACCAGCTATAACTGCTTATATTTTATGAAAAGTGAAGCATTTAAATCGGTGGGGATATTCCCTGTAGAACATTTTGCACCTGGAAATGCTTGTTGGGCTGTTATGTAATGCTTAACCACTTGGGGTCATGAATGCAGATTCCATTTTGAGTAAAACCCTCTACTGTGCTCCATCCTTTACTAGACTAAAAATGTAATATGTATTGAAGAAAACACTTTGCCAGAGGTACTTAATATGGAAATAAATTGCTTATGAATAGTGGATTTTCAAATGACCTTTATTGGATACTTAAGCTACCACACTATGCTGATTATGGCACTTAAAAAATAAAACTTCATGTCAATTTGTTTGAAGCACGCCAAGTATTAAAAGGTAAAGGCTTCGAAACTGGTGCAACTAAATTGTGCCTTCCCACCCCTGCTGCCAATTTCAATTGTTATCGAGACCCAATGTCACAGGCACAACTGAACAGATATTAAATGTTGAAGATGGGAACAAGACCATGTTTGGGAGTTCTAATGGAGAGGAAATTACAGTGGAGCAAGTAGGTCAGGATAGGTCACTGAAGGAAATAAATTAACAGGATGGGGATTATTGACAAGAATTGGGACTGGGCGTGATAATCAGGGAAGTAGCCGGGGTGGATGTAGTATAATGATTGGAACATCCTCTATTGGGGTCTCAGGGAACCACCAATTTGTGTTCCTGGTCTTGGGTATGCCAAGACATTGAAGGGACCTTAAAGGGTCCACAAGGATCTTTACTGGGACTTCTGCTCTGTAATATATATGAATGATTTTGATGATATTGTAGATGGCCTGTTAATTAAATTTATAGACGGCATAGTTGCTCCTCTAATACCTGTTCACTATTGGGGGTTGGTGGGAGGGGCATTATTTGCATATGCACTGGATCCGGAACAATTAAATCCTTACTTGGTGCAGGTTTTCAAGCACATTAACACAGTAACGTGCATCAAATATATATACAATAAACAATTATGCAATTCATTATTAGCTTGATCTCAGCAGTCAATAGTTCTTTTTTTCCAACTGGAGCCTCAATATCTCAACAAACGGCATCTCCTAATTAACCTCTGCAAGTTCTCCCAACAAGGATATTGATGTATAGATGTAGAGAAGTTATGTTGCAACTGTGAAATCTTTGGTTTAGCTGCATTTGGAATATTGTGTGCAGTTCTGCATGCCACACTTTGGAGAGAGTGCAGAAGTGTATTAGTGATAGTGAGAGGCTGGACAAACTTTGATTAATTTCTCTGTAGCATGGATAGGCCGAGTGATGATAAAATTATAAGAGGCATGGATTGGGTTATAAAATTATAAGAGGCATGGATTTGTCTCAGGATTGAAATGTCAAATGCTAACGGTATAGGTTTAGGATGAGGGGGCAATTTATGAAGGAGATATATGATGCAAATGTTTATTTTTTCTGAGAGTGGTAAGACCTGGTGGGATGAAGGGCTAGTTCCTATGTTTTATCTAATAGCATTACATTTCTCTCTGCTGAATGGAGTAGCTGAGAGTTCACTGCCAATTTAATTACACGTGAAGGCTTAGCAATATTTACAGTGTCCTTTGTACGGTGACATTTATGAATCTGGCACGGAAAGTATTGGGGAAAATGAAACAGACCACACATTATAACCAATCCATATTTCCCTTAGCCCTCCTTGCAAATCATCTACTTACAAGAAAGGGATAGCAATCACAACTCCATGAATTTTAAAATCGTTTTGAATAGGCACAGATCTGGATGTTGGGGGAAGGTATTTAATTGTGCCAAGGAACATTACAATGTCATTAGGCAGTAGCTAAAGAGGTTAGATTGGAATCTGTTGTTATTAGGCAAGTCCGCAGAGGACATGTTGCAGTCGTTTAACGGCCAGCTGATTAAAGTGCAGGATCAATATGTTCCAGTAAGGAGGAGAGTTAAGCACAACATGGCAAGGGCACCGTGGATGTCCAAGAAGGATGTAAACTTGGTCAGGAAGAAAAAGGAAGTGTTTGTCAGCTTTAAAAACAAAGCATCAGATGGGTCTTATGAGAAATATAAATCATGTAGGAAAAAAACAAGTGGGTGATCAGAAGGGGCCATGAAATGTTATTGGTGAGTTGGATTAAGGAAAATCCCAAAGCTTTTTATACGTACATTAAAAGTAAGAGGAGAACAGGGACAAGGTAGGTCCACTCAAAGATAAAGGAGGGAATCTATGCTTGGAGTCGAGTCGAATCATCATGTCATGGAGTGATATAGTGTGGAAACAGGCCCTTCAGCCCAACTTGCCCACCCACACTGGCCAGCATGCCCTAACTACACTAGTCCCACTTGCCCGCATTTGGTCCATATATTCCAAATGAGTCCTATCCATGTACCTGTCTAACCGCTTCTTAAATGTTGAGGTAGTCCCTGCCTTAACTACCTCGTCTAGCAGCTTGTTCCATACACCCCAAACCCTTTGTGTAAAAAAGTTACCTCACAGATTCCTATTAAATCTTTTCCCCTTCACCTTAAACCTATGTCCTATGGTCCTCGATTCACCTACTCTGGGCAAGAGACTTTGTGCCTCTACCCGATCTATTCCTATCATGACTTTATACAGAAGATGTAGGTGAGGGAACAAATAAATACTTTGCATGTATGTGCTGAGGAGAAGGACTTGGAGGACAGCAAAGTCAGTGCGGAGAATACAAATATACTAGGGCAGTTGGAGATCAGGAGCTGAGGTTCATAAACAACAGCAATGTGTATAAGTTCCCAGGGCCTGATGAAATAATAATTAACGGATTTACTATTCCCTCAATAATCCCAGGTTGTGGGGGCCTTAACAAGGATCTTTCTTCTCCAGCCACAGGCAAGGTTCCCAGAAGACTGGAGAGTGCCCAAAGTTGTTGTTTAAGAAAGGAAGTAGAGAGAATCCGGGGAATTATAGGCAAGTGAGCCTCATGTCAGTGATAGGGAAACTACACTCGAGATAGGATTTATTCCCATTTGGAAGCGAATGGCCAAATTTGGGATTGCCAGGATGGCTATGTAGACGGCAGGTCGTGTGTCACTAACATGATTGAGTTTTTTTAAGAGGTGACAAAGGGGATCGATGGGGGTCAAGCAGTATCTGCAGTTCCTACAGCAGTTCCATCTGTATATATGTATATATGTATGTAGCGCCGCAGAATTTGTGCACCTATTCCCCCCCCATCTCCCTTCTGTTTTTTTTTTTTTTTTTTTTTAAATATTTTATTTTATTAGAAGTAAGCACAGTCATATGGCACCAAAGTGCCTAATATATATTTTCATAATACATTTTACGTACAACTTTTTTTTTTGTTACATTGAAAAAAGATGAGAATAAGAAGAAGAAGTTAGATAGTAAAGGATAGAAAAATGTGAAATATATAGTGTGTGAAGAAAGAAAACGAGTAAATGAAGAAAGTTGAGAGAGAAAATAGTGAAAAGAAAAGGAGATCATTATTTATAGTCTTGACCAACCCTCGTCCAGTCCTGAAACAGTTATTTTTTACAATTGTGTTGCACCATATGATTCCAAAAAAAAGACGAATGGAGACCAACTCGTTATGAATTGGTCTGATTTATCCATTTTCTGTTTCTTGTTTTTTGTGCTAAATTGTATGTATGCACTGAGTACGAGCAGCTTTCAGTTTCACTGTACATGTATAGTGACAATAAATGGCATATCTATATCTCAGGGGTGGGCAGGGCAGGGTGGGTGAGGGGAAGGAATTGTCAACGATTCATGTTGAGACCCTGAAGGACAGAGTGTGGAGAGAAGTTGGCCAGTATAAAGATGAGAGGGGGAATGGTGAGACAGGGGCTAGTAGGTGATTGATGGACTGAGGAGTGGTGTGGGATGGTAGGTGAAAGGTGTCAGGTTGGGGAGGGGGAGGTGTAAAATTTGGAGATAGAAGCACTTTGTAGAAGGGTCTCGACCCGAAACATCACCCATTCCTTCTCTCCAGAGATGCTGCTTGTCCAGCTGAGTTACTCCAGCATTTTGTGTCTGTCATCAGGAATAGCAAATTGGGGAGACGGTGAAGATGGAGACAGAGGCAGGAGGAAGATAAGTGGGGACACAAAGGCTACAAATCATCGGAAGATGATGCTGGGAACCATTTACTGGAGAGCTAAAGGGCACGTGGAAGCAGAAGGTGGAGGGGATCTAGTGGGTAAAGTGGATCAACAGTAGGTGGATGCAACCAGGTTGGGGAAGGCATAAAATGTGGATTATCATGTGGCTGAATGTGGGGAGGTATGGGAAAGAGAATATTGGAAGGAGAGAGAAAGGAAAGCACAGAGGTAAGGGTTACTTGAAATTGGAAAAGTCAATGTTCATACCAATAGGTTATTGTCTACCCAGTGGGAATAGGCTGTGTTGTTCTTCTAGTTTGTGCTGGGCACACCCGGGCAGTGGAGAAGGCCAGAAATGGGCAGGTTAGTTTGAAATAACATGCAAACCAGTCATCTAGTCTGTGCTTGTTCTCGCTAATGTACAGGTGGCCACATTGGGATTACGGAATACAGTAGATGAGGTTAGAGGAGCTGCATGAGAATCTTGACCTCAACTGGAAGGGGTTATTTAGTCAAACATGAAGGCATTGTTATTATAAATTGTTACATTTAATTTTGTCCTGAGGGCTGCAAATTGCCCAGCTGGATAATGAAGAGCTGTTGCTCAAGCTTCGATTGGTCTTCACTGCAATACGGTGAAAACGGGCAAGAGCAGGTTGTCTGACCCCTCAAATCTAATTTAACAAGATCACGGCTGATTTACGACTGCAACATGTTCTTATCCCATCCTCATATCCTTGATTCCACTGATACACATCAATCTCAGTATTAGATGCAGTCCATGACAGAGTCTCCACAATCCTCCAAGGTAGAGAATTCTAAAGATTTAAGGGCCTGTCCCACTGCGGCGACCTAATTCGCAACTTTAGAAGCGTTTGCCCTCGACTCATACTCGCAGCATGGTCGACACAAGGTCCTCGGAGGTCTTTGTAACTCTCCTGCATGCTCGAGAGCAGTCTCGCGTAATCGAGGCCTCAGCAAGGTCGTAGTATCTTTTAAAAAATGCTGAAAAATGCCTGCGAGTAAAATAAGGTCGCCAGTGGAAAAATTGATTTATTTTACTCGTAGGTTTAGTCGAGGTAGGTCGTAGTAGGTCGGCATGTAATTCGTAGGTAATCAAAGGCAATCAAAGGTAATCGAGGGTAGTCGAAGGTAAAACTCATTGAGAAAAAAAAGGTAAGTAAACCGACTGGTAATGTTAAATCCCTGCTAAACTTTATTAAACGTTGTCTGGCTTCTTAAAAGTGTCTTCTCCCCCTTTTCTTCTCTCCCCTTTTCCCCCCCTTTTCTCCCCGCCCCTCACCCCGCTCTCACCCCGCCTCCCCCCGCCTTCTCCCCGCCTCCCCCCGCCTTCTCTCCCCGCCTCCTCCCCCCCCTCTCACCCCCCTTCTCACCCCGCCTTCTCTCCCCCTTCTCTCTCTCCCCTTCTCTCCCCCTCTCTCCCCGCCTTCTCTCCCCGCCTCTCTCCCCCCTCTCTCTCCCCCTCTCTCCCCCATTCTCACCGGCGGCTATTCCCCTCTCATCTCCCCACATTATTTTCCCCTCTACCCCCCCCCCCCCCCATACTACCCCACCCGGGCTCTCTAAAGGACCCACCATAACTGTGCCAGCTGTCTTTTATTTTGCAGTTCATCGCGGGTGTGAACTTCAGACAGCACTCTCCCCTTTCCCTGGCCCCCGTCTTTGCGATGTGTTTGTGTGTGTGTGTGTGTGTGTGTGTGTGTGTGTGTGTGTGTGTGTGTGTGTGTGTGTGTGTGTGTGTGTGTGTGTGTGTGTGTGTGTGTGTGTGTGTGTGTGTGTGTGTGTGTGTGCGCAGACTGTCGATCCGGCTCGCGGTTTCATCGCTGACGATCGATCCAGCGTGAGGTTTTTCAGGCGAGTGCCCTCGAGCTTGAAGGTCGAAGACAGTCGCTGAAAAGTCGTGTTAGTGTGACAGGCTCTTTACTGCCCTCTGAGTAAAGAAATCTAAGATGACTTGCCCTTTATTTTGAAGAATAAGCCTTGCTTCTAGACAGTTAGAGAAACATTATCCCCACGGAGTCATGGAGTCAAAGAGCATGGGAATAGTCCTTTTAGCCCAACTCGACCAAGATACCCCATAAATATTTATCCCATTTGCCATGATTGGCCCATGTTCCTCTCTCTTATCCATGTCCAAGTGCCCTTTGAATGTTGTTACAGTACTTGCTTCAAGGACTTCTCTGACAACTAATTCCAAATAACCACCACACAGAGTGAAAAGGTTGCCTCTCAGGTTCCTACTAAATGTTTCCCCCCTCATCTTAAACCTTTGGTTTTTGATTCCCCCACCATTGGTAGAAGAGTCTGCACATTTATCCTATGAATTCCCCTAATGATTTTACACATCTCTATAAGATCACCCCTGTGGCTCCTGTTTCCCAGTGAATAAAGTCCTAGCATGCCCAACCTCTCTCTGTAGCTCAGGCCTGCAGTCCTGGACACATCTTCCTATATCTTCTCTGTACTCTTTCCAACTTAATGAAATACATCCCGTAGCAGAGTGACCAAAATTGGGCACAATGCTCCAAATGCTGCCTCACCAACATCTTGTATAATTGTAACATAATGTCCCATCTTCTATTCACAATAGAAACACAAGGAACTGCTGATGATGGTTTACATGTCCTTGACTTGACTTGATGATGGTTTAGATGTCCTGGAGTAACTCAGCGGGTCAGGCTGTACCTCTGAAAATATGAATAGGTGACGTTTTGGGTTGTGACCCTTCTTCTGACCAGAAACATCACCTCCAGAATGCTGCCTGGCCCACTGAGTTACTGCAGAAGTTTCTGTGTTCTTTATTCTACTCAATACCCTGTCTGATGAAGGCTGATGATGTACCAGAAAACCTTTTTACCATCCTATATACCTGTGATGCCACTGTCAGGGACTGTTTACCTGTACTCATGGATCCCTCTGCTACACATTCACTGCAAAGATCTACCTTGGTTTGATTCTCAAAACCTTGTATAACTGCATTAAACTCCATCAACCATACCTCAGGTCACTTGCCCAGCTGCCTAGGATCCTGCTGAAAATGTTGATAATGTCTTCATAGTCTACTATACCATCTACGTCAATGTCATCTGCATGCCTTCTACATTCATATCTAACCTCGTCAAGCCCTGTAAACATGTATGTTTCCATGAGATGACCTCTCATTCTTATAAACTTTGGATGAACACACCCTTCTCTCAGCCATCACCACACTTTTTAAGCCTAGCCTAATCAATCTCTTCTTATATACCCTCTATCTCAGTTGGGTGTATCTATGTTGCACCCCACCTGTTGCAAGTATATTCTTTTTTTAGGTGAGGAAACCAAAATTCTATATTATGCTTTGGGTGTAGTCTCAACAAGCCCTTGTATAATTATAGAAATTATTCTTGTACTCGTCATTTTCACAAAAGGGCCCACATACCATTTATATCCCTCATTACCTGTACAACAAGGACACAGACACATTTGAACTAATATTTCCCCATCTCACATCATTTGAAATTACTCTTTTTTTCCCCATTGAAATGGATAACTTTGTATTTTTTATCATTGAATTCCATCAGACATGTTGTTGGCAACTCTCTCAGCTTGTCTATTTCCCCTGAGCTCCTTTGCATCCTCATTCTACATAATTTTGTGCCATGGAAATGTCATATAACAAATACAGAAAATACTGGAAGCACTCAACATCGTTTAGTTTAGTTTAGAGATACAGCATGGAAACAGGTCTTTAGGTCCGCCAAGTCCCAAACACCGACCAGCGATCCCCGTACACTCGCACCATCTTACATATTATGGACAATTTACAATCCTTACCGTAGCTAATTAACCTACAAACTTTAATGTCTTTGGAGTGTGGGAGGAAACCGGAGCACCTGAGAAAACACATGCGGTCAAGGAAAGAACGTACAAACTCCATATAGATAGCACCTGTAGTCA
Source organism: Leucoraja erinaceus (assembly GCF_028641065.1). Lineage (NCBI taxonomy): Eukaryota > Metazoa > Chordata > Chondrichthyes > Rajiformes > Rajidae > Leucoraja > Leucoraja erinaceus. Next base: position 91,731,861 of record NC_073377.1, read on the forward strand.
GGATTGAACCCGAGTCTCTGGCGTTGGAAGGCAGTAACTCTACCGTTGTGCCACCTTACTACCCGAACTGTTCAAACAGCAGCTGTGAATAATGGGCCTGTCCCACTAGGCGACTTTTTAGGCGACTGCAGAAGACTATGCAGTCGCCACATGGTCACCACATATTCACAGGTGGTTGCCGGGGAGTCACCTTCATGGTCGTGAGAAGTTCCCGCATTCTGGGAACTAGTCGCGGCCTCATTATGGTCACCGCAAATGTTTCAACATGTTGAAAAATTAGCGGCGACTAGAATGAAGCCGCCATGGAGAGTAGCGAGAATTCTCGTGCCGTAGGAGGGTCGCCAGGAGGTCAAAGGTTCTCGGGGGTTCTCGTAGGTTGTAGCCAGTGCTGACTGGTGAATCTCATTGGCTCATTGGGGAAAAAAATCGTAAGCAGTAGTTTTCAGAACCACAGATAACCGATCGGTAATGTTAATGTCCGCCGAGCTTCACAGCTGTGTATCTCTGGCTTCTTAAAAATTGTCTCTCCATCATTCTCCCCCTTTCTCCCCCCTTTTCTCTCCCCCCCCCTCTCTCCCCCCCTTCTCTCCCCCCCTTCTCCCCCCCTTCTCTCCCCCCCTTTCCCCCCCCCTCTCTCCCCCCCCCTTCTCCCCCCCCTCCCCCCCCTTCCCCCCCCCTCCCCCCCCTTCTCTCCCCTCCCTCCCCCCCCCCCCTCTCCCCCCCCCTCCTCCCCCCCATTTCTTTTAAAGGACTTACCGTACACTGGGAAAAAAACGTAAGCTGTAGTTACCGACCGGTAATGTTAAATGTCCGCCGAGCTTCTCAGCCGTGTATCTCTGGCTTGTAAAAAGTCTCCACTCCTTTTCCCCACTTCTTCTCCCTTCTCACTCCCTCTTTTAAAGGACTAATTACCATACATGTGTGTCTGTATCACCTTGGCTTTGCACCGTGTGAATTTCACTCAGACAGCGCTATCCCCGCTTGCCTTGTCCCCCGCCTGCATAACAGGCTGGTGAAGGAAGCAATACACGTACGTGTGTGTGTTGTTCCACTCTGACAGTCGCTGTTCCAGTTGCCGGTTTTTCAGGCAACTGCCAGCAACTTGACAGTCGCTGACAGTCACCTGAAAAATCGCCGGCTCAATAAGAAACAGTGAGCATAACAGGTCTGGACAATTCAACTGAATGCTGAGTGTTTCCAGCATTTTCTGTTTATATTTCAGATTTTTAGCTTTCACAGATTTTCTTTGCATGTTTATTTATTGGTAATGTTATATTTGGTTCTCACATCCAGCCTGTTAAGAGAGCCGGTAAATAGTAGTGGCCCAAGCAGTGAACTTTGTGTTACCCCACTAATCAGAGCCAACCATACTCTCCTTTTTGTTTCACCACCTGCACTTGTGTATTACCTACAATTCCACATGCTCCAACTTCAAGTTCCTGGATGTAAAGATCACCAACAATTTGACCTGATCCAACCACAATGGTCAAGAAAGCACACCAATACCTATACTTTCTCGGAAGACTAGGGACATTTGGCATGTTCCCAATGAATCTTACCAATTTCTACAGATGTACCGTTGAAAGTATCCAATTGACATATATCACAGCTTGGTGTGGCAACAGCTCTGCCCAAGATCGCAAGAAACTGCAGGAAGTTGTGGAAGCAGCCCAGTCCTTCATGTAAACCAGCCTTAAATGTGATGATAATAAACTAATCTTTGTGAATGTCTTTGGCACAAATATTCAGTAACATTAGAAATATTAAGGAATAAAAATATTTGAGAAAACTAAAATATTATATTTTTAACATTGAAAACACACCCACACTTTTAAAATTATTGAAACCAACTTAAAGAAATAATAAAAACAAGTCTGAGGCAGGAGAGACTCTGTTCCTGAGTCTGGCTTTCAAGGTGTTGTACCTTTTGCCTGACGGGAGAGAGGAGAAGAGTGAATCACTTGGGTGTGAATGATCTTTGACTGAGGTACAGTGAAAATGTTTGGTTGTGTGCTATCCAGCCAAAAAGACTATACATAAATACAGTCAAGCCATCCACAGTGCTCAGATAAATAATAAACGGTAGGTTTCATGTCACAGTTGTACATGACATTGATGAGGTCAAATTTAGGGCATTGTGTTCAGTTTTGGTTACCCTGTAATAGGAAAGATGGAAAGGGTGCAGAGAAGATTTATGAAGATGTTGCCAGGACTTGAGGGCCTAAGCTATAGGAAGAGGTTGAGTAGGCTAGCACTTTATTCCGAGGAGCGCAGGAATCTGAGGGGTGATCTTACAGAGGTATATACAAGGTCATGAGAGGAATAGATAAGATAAATGCAGTCTTTTACCCAGATTAGGCTAGATGGGCTAGATGCAGGAAGATTGTTCCCGATGTTGGGGAAGTCCAGGACAAGGGGTCACAGCTGAAGGATAGAGGGGAAATCCTTTAGGACCGAGACGAGAACATTTTTTTTTCACACAGAGAGTGGTGAATCTCTGGAACTCTCTGCCACAGAAGGTAGTTGAGGCCAGTTCATTGGCTATGTTTAAGAGGGAGTTAGATGTGGCCCTTGTGGCTAAAGGGATCAGGGGGTATGGAGAGAAAGCAGGTACGGGATACTGAGTTGGATGATCAGCCATGATCATATTGAATGGCGGTGCAGGTTCGAAGGGCCGAATGACCTACTCCTGCACCTATTTTCTATGTTTCTATGTTTCTATTAGAATCAAGAACCAGAGGACATAGGTTCAAGGTGAGGGGAAGGGGGAGAAGGGCTCAAGGACAAGTTCTCCATGGGTTAAATACACAATTAAAATTTTGTTTATTTTATTCATTAGTTTCAACTGCCCAGTTTCCACTCCAGTAACATTAGCAACTCAGACCTTCAACAACTTACCACACAAGAATGTGTGGGGAACACGCATAGATGAGCCTGTCCAATGGAAGATGCCAGTAGAAACTCGACCACGGCAAAATGCAGCCCAATATTTGGGTTGGCTGTTTAGTGGAATAATGTTACACAGCAGTCCTACAGATGGGAAGTTAAACTGTGGTCCCTCTAATGTGGATATAACAGGTTCCTTGGCTGCATTCAAAGAGCAGTGAGGAATTTCCAAACATGGATCAAAGAGCTGAATTCCAGAGATGAGATGAGACTGACTGCCCTAGTAAAACTGAAGCTAATGAGCATGAATGGGTAAGAATCCCAGTGGCTGGAGTCGCACAAAAGAAGATGGTTAAGGGCCTGTCCCACGTTGCGATTGTTTCGGCGACTGCCGGCATCATATCAGGGTCGCCAAAAGATTTTGAACATTTCAAAATCCAGCGACGACAAAAAAATGTTGCGACAATTGAAAAAACAAAGCGCATCATATGTCATCACACCACGTCACGCCGCATCACACCGCAAATTTTTTGGTGACCTGATACATCAGTCCATGATGCCGGCAGTCGCCAAAAAAATCGCCAAGTGGGACAGGTCCTTTATGCTCATTGGAGGTAAATTATTCCAGACCCAGAATTTTACTGCAGAGGTTCTTGAGGATCGAGTACTGGACCCAATCATCTTCAACTGCTCCATCGTTAACCTTCCTTCCAGCATGAATTCATATGTGGGGATTTTCACTGAAGATCACATGATGTTCAATGCCATTCACAGTTCTGTAAATTAACTCTTGCATTCCCTCTCTCTCCATCTCTCCCCCAACCTAATCCTGCTATTTTCTCTGTTAGTATCCCTTCGTTATCACCTCCTCCACAGACAACAAAGGACCATTGTGGGGTCCATGGCCATCTGTGCCCACTGTGATTTGTTCTGTATTATAAGTTCATAACTCATAGGAGCAGCATTAGGCCACTCGACTCATCAAGTCTACTCCATCATTCAATCATGGCTAATCTATCTTTCCCTCTCAACCACATTCTCCTGTCTTCTCCCTGTAACATTTGACACTCTTATTAATCAAGAACCTGTTAATCTCTGCTTCAAAAATACCCAATTACTTCTTTTCATTCCTCTAGTTTCCCTCTCCCCTGCCTCTTAATCTGAAGAAGGGTCTCAACCCGATGTGTCACCTCTTCCTTTTTGCCAGAGATGCTGCCTGACCCGCTGAGTTACTCCAGAATTTTGTGTCTATCTTTGGTATAAACCCTGCATCCTTCCTACACATTTCCTGCCTTTTGCTGCAAGACTCAGACAACATTCAGACGTGGGCTGTTAAATGGAAAGCAACATTTGCTCTACAGAAATTCCAGACCATGACCACCTCCAACCATAAAGTACTTAACCACCTATCTGGGACATTAAACCATCGCTGAGTCACACACCATTAACATCCAAGGGAAACTCAACTGGATGGGCCAAGTAAACAACGTGGCTGCAACAGTTCAAAGTCTGGGCAGCCTACAGTGAGTGACCTGCTTCCTGACAGCCCAAGGTCTTTCCACCATCTACAACGCAGAAGTCAGGAGTGTGATAGAACACTTGCTGGAAGCTCAACATCATTCAGGACAAAGAGGTTTATTTGATTGCCAATCTGAAAACCACCCTATGTATTCATTCCCTCTATCATTAGCTACAATGGATACAATGTGTGCTATCGGAACAGTCAACCCAAATTAATTACTTGTTGAATTCAATACCATAGCCCCTCCCAATCTGTGACCTCTAGAATGAGGAAGGCCACGGTGGCACAGGGGTAGAGTTGCTGCACTTGCAGTGCCGGAGACCCGGGTTCAATCCCGACTACGGGTGCTATCTGTACAGAGTTTGTATGTTCTTCCCACTACCACATGGGTTTTCTCCAAGATCTTCGGTTTCCTCCCACACTCCAAAGACGTACAGGTATGTAGGTTAATTAGCTTGGTGTATGTGTAAATCATCCCGTGTGTGTAGGATAGTGCAGGGTTCACTGGTTGGCTCAGACCCGGGGGCCAAAGAGCCTGTTTCCACACTGTATCTCTAAACTAAACAAGGACTGCAGGTGCGTGAGAACACCACCACCAAGCGATGGCCGAGAGCAGGGTGTGTGCGTATAAAGTTTATAATAATGAAATGTCATTTATTGTAAACATGCAACACGTTTACATGGCTTGACAAGGTTAGATGTGAACGTAGAAGGCATGGTGAGGAAGTTTGCAGATGACATTAAAGTAGGTGGTATAGTAGACTATGCAAACATTATCAACATTTACAGCAGGATCCTAGGCAGCTGGGTAAGTGACCTGAGGTATGGATGATGGAGCTTAATGCAGATAAGTGCAAGGTGTTGAGAAGTCAAACTCAAGGCATCTTGAGAAGTCAAACCAAGGTAGACCTTCGCAGTGAATGATAGGGCCCTGGGGAGGGATGTAGAGCAGAGGGATCCAGGAGCACAGGTACACAGTTTCCCAAATGTGGTGTCTCAGGTAGACAGGATGATAAATAAGTCTTTTGGTACATTAGCCTTCATCTAATATAACATTTACAACACAGGAACAGGCCCTTCAGGCCACAATGTCCAGGCTGAACCTGATGCCAGGATAAACTAATCTCATCTGCTGCACATGATCCATAATCCTCCATTCTCTACATATACATGTATCTATCTAAAAGCCTCTCAAACACCTTTATTGTATCTGCCTCCATCATCAACCCTGACAACGCGTTCCACGCATCCAACATCCTCTATGTAAAATCTTTCCTCACACATCTCCTTTAAACTTTGCTCCCCTTAAGGCTATGCTCTCTAGTCTTTCACTTTCCACCCTGGGAAAAATGTACTGATTGTCCATCCTATGTATGCCTCTCATAATTGTATATTCTTGTACCAGCCCTCTTCACTACCTTGAGTATCTGAGAGAACAACCTAAGTGTATCCAACCTCTCCTTGTAACCAATCCGGTAAACTCTTTTGTACTCTAATTCATATCTTATCCCGATTTGGTAATATGTCACTTTTTTATTGTCACTGGTCTAAGTCTTGAAACCTCCTGTAACAACACAATGGCTGTACCTTCATCAGAAGGATTGTGGTATTTCAAGAAAGCAACACAGCACTTTCAAAGTGGGTCTTGGGAATGAGCAATAAACACTGACTTGATCAGGACTGTTAAGGTTCCACGAAAAACAAATGAATAAATAAAGATTCTTGGTCCTCAAACAACATCTATTCATCAAAGAGAAACTCCAAAATGCACAGATTGACTAAACATTTATCTCATTTCTATTTCACGGTTCTTGCTGCAACAGAATTAATACTATAATAAAATAGAAAATGCTGGATATACAGGTGACAAGGTGGGGCAGCGCCTTACAGTGCCTACAGCACCAGAGATCCAGGTTCGATCCCGTGTACGGGTGCATTCTCCCTGTGACCGCGTGGGTTTTCTCAGATATCTTCAGTTTCCTACTACACACCAAAGGGTATAGGTTTGTAGGTTAATTGGCTTGATATAAATGTAAATTGTCCCTGGTGTGTAGAATAGTGGTAATGTGTGGGGATTGCTGGTCGCTGCAGACTCAGTGGATCGAAGGGCCATGCTGTTTCCATGCTGCATCTCTAAATGAAACCAAACTACACTAAACTAAATTGCTCAATAGGTCTGTCTGCATCTGTGAGAAGAGAAACAGAGTTAACATTTCAAGTCAAAGACACTGTTGAAATGGGACAAAGGAGGTTTGTTAAGCCGCCGGTGAGGTTGGGAAGGGGCATTCCTGTGTTTGGCATGAAGAAGGGTTTCGGCCCGTTGCCTATTTCCTTTGCTCCATAGATGCTGCCTCACCCACTGAGTTTCTCCAGCATTTTTGTCTACAGTTGTAGAGATGTTGCTTTACAATGCCAGAGACCCGGTTCAATCCTGATTACGGGTGCTTGCCTGTACGGAGGTTGCATGTTCCCCGATGACCTGCGTTGATTTTCTCCGGGAAGCTCCGGTTTCCTCCCACACTCCAAAGACGTATAGGTTGGTAGGCTAATTGGCTTGGTATAAATGTAAACTTGCCCCTAGTGTGTGTCGGATAGTGTTAATGTGCGCGAATTGCTGGTCAGTGCAGACTTGATGGACCCATGGGCCTGTTTTTGCACTGTATCTCTAAAGGGCCTGTCCCACTTAGGCAATTTTTTTGGCGACTGCCGGCGACTATCACAGTCATAGCAGGTCGCCAAAAAGGCGGCGACTGAACCCCCCCCACGACAATGTCTACGACAACCTACCACCTAGTCGACGGCAAGCTACCAACAACTGGCGAAGCAATCGTCAAGACTTAGGATGTCCACCTATGACTGCACCACAGGTGACAACTTACGACAACCGAAGTCAACCTACGTCCACCCGCGACAAGCTACGATAAGCTATGACCCTGTCGGAGACAACTGAAGACAATTCAGTCGCCGGTACCTGTCGCCGGTTGATGTAGGTTGATGTAGGTTGTCGCCAATGGAATTCACCAAAGTCAGCACTCGGCGACAACCAACGTTACTTGGCATCATCCTGGCGACAACCTACGACAGCACCTATGACAGGAGAACACATGCAACGTCCACTCCACTGTCGCCGAAAGGTTTTGAATATTTCAAAATCCAGCGACAACAAGAAAAATGTTACGACACTTGAGGAGACAACTCACAAAATTCAGGTGTCACCCCGCGTCACCCCGCGACCATGTGGCGACAGCCTATTTTACCGGCTGTTGCCGAAAAAATCACCTAAGTGGGACAGGCACCTAAACAAGACGTTCACTCCTTTCTCTCTTCTGGCTAGAATGCCTCGGTTTTTTTAAGGAGCAGTCTGACGAGGTTCAGACGGCCAATCCAATGTCAGCTAATGGGACCCAGCTATTACCAGTGATGCTGTGGATTGAGCTGCCAGCCAGTGAGAGGGATCAGAGCGGCATCCAAGGGAGAGGGTGCTGCCACATGGGAGACTCTGTAATATTCTACCCCAATCTTTGTTGTAATAAATATACATAGAGAACAGTTGTTCACATGATGCAATGCTCAAAGTGGTAGCAACACAATTTTACAGAAACGCCACATGTCTTAAAGCAGTGGCAGTTCCACCACTGTAAGGAATGGATGGAGGATCTCCCAAGAGGTCTGCTGCTCCTTTGCTTGTGACTCAGCTGGTCATTGAGTGTCTTGTGTGGCAGCTTCTGTCCTGTATCCTGCTGTGCAAGTCTTGCTCTCTACTTCCTGCATTCACACTCCCATTCCTACATCTGGAATAGCTCACTCCATTCTCACATCTGGAATGGCTCATAGATAACCGATTGCTTTGTGAATACAGCAGTGTTTCTCACTTGGTTGTTATGTTTTAAGCTTGTCCACAATGTACGATATCCAAGTTTCCAGGTAGTGAGCAGAATGATCCCGGAGTTTGCTGTGATTGCTTTTGCGAGAGTAATGTTGCACTAATTCATAGGCTTGTGCACATTGAGAGTAAAGACACATGAAATGGGAAATTGTTTATATTGAGGCATGATCCTTCTAGGACTAAACTTCTCCATCCCCATAAATTCAGAGGCTGACGGAGATCCTCCAGGAGGCCATGGACTATCATAACTGAGTTCTCCTCATTTACTTGGGCTGCAAATTGTCTTTCCATTATTTTCCTGGGCCATGTGTTTTCAATAAGTTTTTAAACAAGGAAAAGACAAAATGGCATAAAACGTGAATTTTTTTAGTTTAGAGATACAGCGCGGAAACAGACCTTTCGGCCCACTGAGCCACTGAGGTGTGATTGATGTGGTATAAGCCCTCTGTGAGACATGGTCTGTTCAGACAAAAGCAACACTGTGCCCATGTGAAGAAATGATGCGTTCTCCCAGTGTCCCCAGATCCAACATATTTTACTTTAGTTTAGAGATACAGAGTAGAAACATGACTTCGACCACTGAGTCCACGTTGACCAGCAATCCCTGCACACTAACACTATCCTACATACAATAATGACAATTTACAATTTTACCAAGCCAATTTTACCAGTGGCACAGTGGCGCATCGGTAGAGTTGCTGCCTTACAGCGAATGCCAGAGACAGATTCTACTGACAGAGACCCGGGTTCGATCTTGAGTCCCTGGAGAATGCCCACGTGGTCACATGGAGAATGTACAAACTCCATACAGACAGCACCAGTAGGTAGGTTCGAACACGGGTCTCTGCTGCTGTAAGGCAGCAACACTACCGTTGTGTCATCATGCCACCTGCAAAACGAGTCAAGTCAAGTCAAGTCTATTCATCACATACACATACGAGATGTGCAGTGAAATGAAAAGTGGCAATGCTCGCTGACTTTGTGCAAAAAGGACAAACAACCAAACAGAATCACATATTCTTTACATATTGTGGGCGGAGGGAAAAACAGCAATTTAAAAAAAATCTCTGCAAAATAGTAAATGCTATTTTATTTTCCAAATGTTATTTACTTTTATCCCCAACGCAGGATACCTTATCGCTGGGGTGTCTTTGCAGCAGATGCTAGGGTATTTTTTACAGAACGATATTGAATTCAAAGGCTTGAGAATAGCAGGAAGATTTTGTTTATTGTTGGAGTCCCCTTGCTTGGTTCTTAGGATTAGTGGCCAAGTAGTCAATAGGTTTGTGTACAATAGTGCAAGGGATAGAATAGCTGATGTGCATTCCAACTATAGCTGAAGGTCAGTTAGCAACGCAGAGAGCACTGGGCCACAGATGAGTCGACAAAGTAAATACCACCTGAGAAAACAGGAAAAAGTCACATTCACTTTAACATCTTTTATTCACGAGATGACATGCACCATTAGTGGCGCTGAAAGCAAAACAAGCTCCCAAACATAGCAAACTCTCATTGTATAGCAGGCTCTTACTTTAAAGAACTCCATACTTACTGGACAATGATGTGACACCGGAAATAATGATCATATCATACATCTCAGATTCCCTCAGGTCTGGAGTTAACAAAGTGTGAACACCAAATTGACAAGTCCAAGGTTTTTAAGCAGCAATAAAAAAAATAGTAGAAAGGGTTAGAAGGAATAAAAGGGGTACAAAGGAGTGTTTCTCTATGTATGTCTTTACTTGCAGACAGCATGATATCTTAGTTAAGCAGCTAATTTTATGTAAGTACTTCTGGTATTGTCCAGGGATTGCAAGTCCTTTCATAATAATCTTGTTTGTGTTTTCTCATAAGTAAGAATCCAAAGAATAAAATGAAAAGAGATTGTAACTTTTTGAATTTTGGTTTGGTTCCAGCACAGGATTGAAGGCGGGATCAAGAAATCAATCAATTAACGTGGTACACCATTAGCAAATATGTTAGTAATTCAGGATGATATCTGGGGAATATAAACACAGTTAAAAGGCTGTCACTGTTCAATTACTTTAAATTGCTCTAATCATCAGTAACTTTTACCAAGTTTCCCTGAACACTGAGACATCATTCATGTGTTACAATTCTGCTGGGTGCATTGGCACACTTTCCAGGAAAAAATATTCAACTTTGCAATAAAATTCTTGGGCTTCTCATGACTTGACATTTATACATTTTTTCCCCTAAAATTACTTAGACCTGACATTCAAGTTAGTTCTAGTGCCGTCACAGCAATTATAACCATTTGACATTCTAGTCGAGCAAAGAAACTGCTTTCCTTATTTGGGGGCTATTTATCTTTTCTTAATAATGATTAAGTGTGATTTATTTTTTTTTCTCTGAGCTATTTATAAACTCGTACTGAAGTAAATGTTGTTTAGTTGATGTGTAGACATTTGTAAGAGTTACAGTATATGTTATACGTTTAAATTTATTCTGAAAATGTAATACCTTTAAGGGACTGCTGAAGGCTGCCAACAAAAGGGTGTTTTTTTTCTTTTTAACTTGCTCTCATGTGCAGCCAAGGTAAGCAGGAATGTTCCTCCTGGCTCCAAAGCCTTCCCAAGGGATGGTACCAGCCTACTCTCAATGTCACCACCTACTACATCCAACCCATCCTGTTCACCACATCTCCCCATTCCAGAGCCCTTATCTGGGCCTCTTCTGAATGTTTAATGATGGTTGCCAATCAGGAGTTATAAGATTGCAACCCACTTGGAAGAACCTCAGGCCTTTAGTTCTGGGTTCAGGACCTGCATGTGTTGTGTAAGATGGATCTAAACCAACATTTAACCTGTTCCCCCTTCCTACATTTTCCTCATTAGCATCTTTCTCCCCTTGCCTCACAATACCTCACAGACTACTTGTTCCATTCTCTTATTTTCAACAAAGTCCTTCTTTTCATTAAATGGCCTATGTTTCCACATCTTCCTCCTTAACTAAATCCCCAAGGAGATTTCTTACCCATTTCCTTTGTCCCACCCAACAAATGGATCTGCCTCTTTGTCTGACTCTCTCCAGTTTTCCAGAATAAAGCATCACTGTAATAAATATCTGTACTCGGGGGAGATCTTCACCAGAAATTGGTTGTGTTGTTTTTGTTCTGCTGACTGTACACAGTCAACAACAACTGAGTTATTGTTAACAGCACAGAGCCCCAACTGGGTGATGGCATCTCTATGACATTGTTCTTATAGACCAAAGATTGGCATTAGGACTGGTGAGGGCAGGACAAGTGACCTTTGTACAGCGAGTGTCCGAGTTAGCACTACACATGCAAAACAACTTTGTCAAACATGGCAAACAAACATTTCATGGCCATCATAGTAGGATTTAAAATTATGACGCTATAATATGTAGACTGGAAGAAAGGGGTAAAGATTTTACAGAGGATGCAGATGAGCTTTACTAAAATAATTCGAGGGATAAGAATCTTTTCATCTGCGGATAGACTAGAAAACCTGGGTTGGTGTTTTTAGAACACAGGATCCAATTGAGAGGTATAGCTCGGAGAACATATTTACTGATGGAGAGGAGTTACTCCCATTAGAAGTAGGGTTAATGAGCAACAGAACCAGAAATGACATGGGTAAAAACTTCTTTGCACTGTGTGCGTGTTAAGGTTACTTGCAGGGTAGGTTCAACTAGAGGTTTGAAAACTGTACCTGAAAGGAAAGAATTTATAACTCTTAGGGTGGGAGAATGGACTAGTTAGATTGCTCTTGGAAATTGCTGATGTAAGCTTAATAGTCTGTATAGCCTCATCCGGAGCTGCAACTATGAGATTCTACAAAAGAACAACATGCGTTTCCATTAAGAATATCTGCAGGTGCTGGAATACTGAGATAAAAATCAAAGAGACCCTTCTTTAACTTGAAACATTACATTTCTCTTTCCAGCCAGAATGTTTCCAGCATTTTGTGTTTTTAGTATGCATTTTTTTAAATGATTTTAATGAACTTCTTAATATACCTCTCAGGGAATATTCCAGTTGAGTGTTTTGGAATGTGATCACTGTTGTGATGTAGGAACAGCAACAGCCATTTTGTGCATAGCTTGCACCTATAAATGATAGTGACGAGAAAAAAACATCAAGAAATGTATCCTTGGTTATGAGCTCCACACATGCAATCCCTTTACTTAAATATAATTGAATTCAGAAGCAGATGCAACAATATTTCATGTTTAGGACTGACTGAGTGACTGAGGATAAATTTTGCAATCTGTTACCTTTAGTGATGTTGAGGGAATGGATAAATAATGACTTTTAAAAGAACGCCATGGCATCTTTAATATCTGGCAGAGAGAGCAAACGTTCATCCAAAGAGCTTGGTACTCCCTTAGTATTACACTCAGCTTGTATTTTCATGCTCAAATCTCAGGAGGGAGTTAAAATCTCTAATCTTCTACCAACTGAACCACAAAGTGAAGCTGAAGGTGTGTGTACAATGGTTGGCGTACTAAATGTGGACTTTACTTTCCTTAACCATGGTGTACCCTGTAAACCCATTGTGGTACTTAAATTCTGTACTTGTGATTAATCTTCTTTCTGTCTCTTTGAGTTTCTTCTTAAAGTAGTGCTGAATTTAGCCTAATCTGAGTTTTCTACTTATTGATAACCCAACAAGAATATTAACATATTGTGAAATGTGGTGTCGTTCTGTAATTTAGTTCGACAATTATTCATCAATGTGTCATTGTTAAACTCAAGCACTTCATGATTCACAAGCACACAAATTAAAACTGAGCGATCGCAGCACAGTGGCTCAGCGGTTGAGCCACTGCCTTACAGCGCCAGAGACCCAGGTTCGATCCTGACTACAGGTGCTTGTCTGTACGGAGTTTGTACATTCTCCCTGTGACTTGCGTGGATTTTCTCAGAGATCTTCGGTTTCCTCCCACACTCCAAAGATGTACACGTTTGTAGGTTAATTGACGGTGTAAATGTAAAATTGGCCAGAGGACAGGGATCCTTTGTTGGTGCGGACTTGGTGGGTCAAAGTGCCTGTTTCCACGCTGTATCTCTAAACTAAAATAAACTAAATAAGTGGGAGTTTAATACCAATTTGGTTTATAATGTCATTTAAAAGTGGACAAAATTGGGAATCATTATCGACAATGAGGTCTTTTGGTAAGTCTTCTTCACCAATGTGTTCTGCTGTGGTACCAGACTCAACATATTTCACCCTGATTCATTTTGAATGATTAATTATGGATACCAAGAAGCTGACAGTCCCTCCGCTCACAATAACGTGGTCGCTTTGGAAAGAAGTAGTATGCCAATTTTAACTCTGTCCCACTTAGGCGATGTTTCAGGCAACTGCCGGTGACTGTCAAGTCGTAGCAGGTCGCTGAAAAACCAGTGACTGGAACGGCGACTGGAATAGCGACTATCAGAGTGGAACACACATACACATACACACATCACCATTTACCAGCCATTTATGAAGGCGAGGGACAGGGCAAATGGGGGGGGGGGGGGGGAGGGAAGCGCTGTCTGAGTGAAATTCACACGGTGTAAATCCAATGTGATACAGACACAAACCGCATTAAACAGGCTGGTTGGCGCTTTAATTAAGACGGTGAAAGCACAGTGTACGGGAAGGGTCACTTAAGTCCTTTAAAAGAGGGGGGAGAGGGGGAGAAGGGAGGAGAAGGGGGGAGAAGGGGGGTGACGGGGTGGGGAGAAGGAGTGTAGACAACTTTTTAAAAAGCCAGAGATACACGGTTGTGAAGCTCGGCGGACATTAACATTGCCAATCGGTTATCCATGGTCCTGAAAACTACTGTCTACGTTTCCAGCGGTCAGCACTGGCGACAACCTACGTCCATCTCTAACAAGCTACGACCTCCTGGTGACCCACTACTACTCCACCTACGTCACAAGAACTCTTGCTACTTTCCATGGCCGCTAATTTGTCAACATGTTGAAAAATTAGCGGCGACCAGAATGAAGCCGTGACTAGTTACAAGAATGCGGGAACTACTCACCACCATGCAGGCGACACCCCGGCAACTTTCGGCGAACATGTGGTGACCTTGTGGTGACCTCATATTCTCCTGTAGTCGTCTAAAAAGTCGCATAAGTGAGACAGGCCCATAAAGGTCTTTGTGTTGACTTGATGCTGCAATTTTGACAGTTTATACCATTTACTTGCTCTTCAGTCTTTTATCAATGCAGGCCAATAAACAAAATGCTTGATTGTTGCCTTAATGCTTACAATAGCAGAATGTTTATTGTGAAACTCTTCAAGTTCTGTTTTTTTCAATAAAACAATACGACTTTGTGTCTCATTTGACCAGCAACAACTTGTTCTGTTGGTTATGGCACCATTTCGAAATTTGTTTAATTAGTTCAATCTTGTGGTTTGTAGTTTATTTATTTTTAGAACTGTATTATTGGTGTATTCTTGGCTAGCTCCATTTGCTACCTAGAATTCTTGAGCCCGGTTGTACTAACACCAATAATTATGAAGTGCCGGAGAGATTGGTCCTTAAGCACATCAAGGCCACTCTCCCATCAACCCTGGATCCACACCAATATGCTCACAGAGACAACAGATCAACAGAAGATGCCATTGCCACTGGCCTCCATACTGTACTGCTCCACCTGGAACAATGGGGAGCATATGCAAACTGCTATTTGTGGATTACAGCTCTGCATTCATCACAATCATACCCAGCAGACTGGTCTCCAAGCTGTCCGACCTAGGCTTCGAACATAACATCTGCCTATGGATTAAGGACTCCCTTACGGACTGGCCACAGTCAGTCAAGATGGGACCCCACCACTCCCCCACTCTGACACTCATCACAGGAGCTCCACAAGGCTGTGTGCTGAGTCCCCTCCTCTACTCCCTCTATACATATGTTGTTGTTTCCATTGTCATTATTATTTATCTGTTATGTTGGAGCTCCGTTCGGGCAGCGCGCCTGAAATTTTGTTGTATGGTTTTACAATGACAATAAATGTATATTATTATTATTATTATTATAAATTAATCTTCTACTATCTTCAAAGTAAATATCATGCTTACACGGTAAACCTACATTTTTATAGGGTAACCTTGGCAATGCTTCGGGAATCACACTTTGTTTTAAACTACTGTATTGAATCGTGTGAATGTATAAAGAGATGAAGATGGCCTGCCTGACATTCTTGATGCAACATTTGCTGAATAGGACAACAAATTGATAATAAATATGTATGGTCTGTGTTCAAAGTTAAATATCTGACCAACAGAAATAAACAAAAGTTTTACGCCAAAGAAAATTGCTAATGGTTATTTCTCTACCTGCACATAGTTTCACTCACTCATTGTCAAAGTAAAGTAAAGTAAAGTATCCTTTATTGTCATTCAGACTTTTCAGTCTGAACGAAATTTCGTGCCTCAATGTAAATGATGTAACTAATTCTGTACAAATGCACACTTGGTTCACTTGAGCCTTGCATTGTGTTTGAGTTGTTGCCTGTACACTTCCAATATCCAAGGACTTTATTTTTCAATACTCATGGCTAACACTGAGGGCAGCACAGTGGTGTAGTGGTAGAGTTGCTGCCATACAGAGCCAGAAACCTGCATTCAATCCTGACTAGGGGTGGTGTCTGTATGAAGTTTGTACATTATCCCTGTGACCGCGTGGGTTTTCACCGGGTTCTCCGGTTTCTTCCCACATTCCAAAGACGTACAGATTTGTAGGTTAAGTTGCATCTGTAAATTGTCCCTCATGTGTAGGATTGTGCTAATGTATGGGTAATCGCTGGGTAGTGTGGACAGTGGGCTTAAGAGCCTGTTCCCATACTGTATCTCTAAAGACTGAGGTTGAAAGTATTGATACCTTGTTATATCTTGCCCTTTATAGCATACAAGGTTTTTGACAAAAAAATCACCCCATAATGATTTTTGCAGAGGAGTATGTGTCTTTATTTATAAAAGATTTTTTACTCTTTCACTCCAAAATCATCTGAGCGCATGCATGGAATAGACTCACTTTGGTGAAATTGTGAACTCCTGACAATTCTCCGTACAAACCTTTTGAAGAGGTCACAGAGTACAGCTTTGCATCAACTTCCTTGTTCAAAATCTTCTTGCAATCACCACATAGTGAAACACTATTACAGTCAATCTGAGTCGTCTTTACTTGACCTCTGTTCATTTCTAATCTATCAAATTTTTCCTTTGCCTAAAATCAAAGCAGCAAATGCTGGAAACATCTGCAGTTCAAGCATCATCAGTGGAAAGAGAAGCAATTAATGTTTTAGATGCAGCTACTAATTTTTCCACACCAGGTTCCTCAATGCATTTGAAATATTGCAAGACAGTCAGAAAATTGGCATTAGCTTGATATAGATACAATCATTGTAATCTGTAATACCTTTACAGGTATCCATGAATATTTATGCCCATTGGTATGATGGTGTAGTCCTGCAGCATCTATGTCAAACATCCCTTTCTAGACCAGTTTCAATCCGGTGAGGCTATCTTTACCAAAAATGTTGGGTTGATTAATATAATTAGCCATATCCATGCCTGTTCTATTTAGAGTCATAGAGTCTTACAGCATGGAAACATGCCCTTCAGCCCAACACACCCACTTCAACCAACATGCCCCTATGCTGGCTGCAATAGCTTTGTCTTCCATAATCACCCTAAAAATTATTGTGTTCACTCTGTTTTTCCTTTTACAAGTTTCCTTTCTAATGCTTAACTTTTCTCTTTTTATACATTTTTCTGTTATCTTCATTTTTCTGATACTCTAAATTTTTTTTTCCAGTTTTTAGATATTAATATATCCAAGCTTTCATTCCAACTACAACTTTGATTTAAGCAGGGATGATTTCATCACTTTTATCAGTTGCCCGTCTGTATATTCCTCACTTCTGTTGCTATCTCCTGTTGTGCATTATTCTCGAGCATGCAGTGGGAGCAGCCGATAGGCATCTGCCAAGCTTCTGCCTATTCCTGTGCAAGTGCAGCTGTGCCGATTTACCATTTAAAGATGACTGTGGCAATGTATAATGCACTTACACAAAAGTCTATCAATGAAGAGAATAAAAAATCTCAAAAGTATACCATCAGCCACATGATAACATTAATATGTTATTATGACAAACTAACTATTGCCCAGGATTGCTGATTAACATCATTTTAATGTCTTGCGTGTATTTCACTTCAGAGACCTTATCTCTCTAATGTGTAATCCAGTTAGTTTGTTTGTAGCAAGAAAAAACTCAGATTCAGCTGACAGTGCACCCTGGCCCCAATTCATTTGCTGCATGATTCAACAGCAGATGAGGTAAATTCAAAATGATGGGAAAAAAACAAATTAAATGACCTGCACAACACCAGCAGATAAATAAAACAGAGAGGGTTGAACAAATGAGAATACCAGTTGCAGTTGAAGGAGCTAAACCAAGTGAAGGAACAGGTGTCAAAACAAACAGTCGGAATGGTGACTTTTTTGGTTCAGAAGAATTGTAAATACAGGAGCTGATTTTGAAATTTGAAGAATGGTCTTAACGGGACAAAAAAAAACTTCCTGCAGGTTTAATTCAAGCTGATCCTATCTCATTATCACAGACTTTCCTGATGTAGCAACCTGGGCCTCTGTCACATGCGAATTGTGACTACATGATGTTGCAGCTAGGATTCAGATTACAATTTTAAGGGACAATTTGTTGGTGTAAACACTTAATGGAACTGGCACCTTTACAGCCATTACATCTGGGGATCTTTACATGAAGGGATCTACATGAAACAAAGAAAGAAACTGCGTCGATATACCCTTTCACTCCTTCACAATTTGCAAGCAACATTAAAGTTAAGTTTTGAAATGTAGTTATGTTATATACATAAAAGTACTGTGATCATTAAGAGGACCAAATAAACTGTCCGAGTGACGTTGATTACATGATAGATATTGGTCAGACCTTTGCCATGTTCTTCTTTGAGTGCCATAGGATTTGATTTTAGAAACATAGAAAATAGGTGCAGGAGTAGGCCATTCGGCCCTTCGAGCCACCACCGCCATTTAATGTGATCATCGCCGATTATCCTAAATCAGTACCCCGTTCCTGCTTTCTCCCCATATCCCTTGATTCCGTTAGCCTTAAGAGCTATATCTAACTCTCTCTTGAAAACGTGAACATTTTAATTTATTATCAGTTTTCCTCAATGAATGTGATGGTATGTTAAACTACTTGCACACTTGACATCCTGGCTTTCTATTACAGGAATGGCATTGATTTATTGTGATGGACTAGTAACAAACCAGCTCATAACTGAATCAGTGGATTATGTCACTATTTCCCATGAACAATAATGTAGCAGAGGAAATATATAGAAGAATTACTGCAAAATTAGTTCATTGCTTGGAAACATGGACGGTGCTGCTTGAATGCGGGTCATTCATACCTTTGCAAAGCAGCAAGAAGTATAAAAACCCATGAACCCTTCGCTGACCACTCCAGGTTTCAAGGGCAAGTTTGTTTAGTTTTAGTTTAGAGATACAGCGAGGAAACAGACGCATCGGCCGACTGACCATGATCATCCACACACTAGTTCTATCCTGCACACTGGAGACAATGTACAGAGGCCAATTAACCTACAAACCTGCACAGCTTTGGAATGTGGGAAGAAACCAGAGCAGCTGAAGAAAACCCACCAGGGAGAATGCACAAACCACACAAAAACTAAATCCAATTCAACTCTGCCTGTTAACCTACCAAACCTACCTGGACTTACGGGAACGATGGCCCATGCTTACAGCCAGCGTGGAGAAGCAGGGCTAAATCCAGCTCAACTCTGCCTGTTAACCTACCAGGCCTGCCTGGACTTAAGGGAATGATGGCCCAGGCTTATAGCCAATGTGGAGAGTAGGGCTAAATCGAGCTCAATTCTGCTTGTCTCACTGGGTTAACCTACAGCCCTGCCTGGACTGACGGAACAGCAACCCGGAGTTGTGGAGTTAGCCCTGTTTCTCCGTGCTGCCTCTCGGCGCTGCCTGTGGGCATGGGGGCGCCGCTCCCGCCTGATTCCCGATGTCTCTGGCCGCCCCCGGATGGGGGGGGAGGGGGCACTCGGGAGGAGACGGGGATGGTCCAGTGGCGGTTTGGCAGCGATTGAGGCGCCGGAGTCCCAGGATCGATCATGGCTGCAGATGAGGTGCAGGTCTATGTCCATGCTGCGGCAGTGTGTTTCGCTAGTAACACATGACCTGGGCATGTGCAGGTCATATAATACCAAACTCGCTTATTCCCTGCCCCATCTTTAGAAATGGAGAATTCTGGCTGTGCTCTGTAGTTAATGCATTTCGCATCTTTCATTGCAAGTGGCATGTATAATGTACATGTTCACTCAACACTAACAGGGCATTTAATTTAAGGTTGGCTGATTTATGAGTAATGGGCCTGTCCCACCAGCATGCGATTGCATGCGTCTAGCGCGACCAAACATGGTCGCTTGAGGCCTACGGGCCGCGCGGGGCCGGTACCACTTCGAATTGCGGAGGCGTATGGAGTTGTGCGGGGCTGGTCCCGACATCGCGCAGGGCTCCGAAAATCCTGCACTGTCCGAAAATTCCGCGCGCCAACGGCCTGTCGGCCCGCAGGCGCAATGAGGGCATACACAGCGTCTTGACAGCATATGCCTAGCGCGTGGTGTTGCGCGATGACGTCATCACCCGGCGTGCCATTGCGTGATGACGTCACCGCCCGATGCCGTGTGACGTCCAAATTCAGTTGGCACGCCTCCTGCCCAGCTGATTGGTGAGTATGATGTCGGGACCAGCTCCGCACAACTGCATACGCCTCCGTGGTTCGAAGTGGGAATGGCCCCGCGAGGCCGTACGCCTCAAGCGACCACGTTTGGTCGCGCTAGACGCATGCAATCGCATGCAATCGCATGCTGGTGGGACAGGCCCATTACTCATAAATCAGCCAACCTTAAATTAAATGCCCTGTTAGTGTTGAGTGAACATGTACATTATACATGCCACTTGCAAAGAAAGATGCAAAATGCATTAACTACAGAGCACAGCCAGAATTCTCCATTTCTAAAGATGGGGCAGGGAATAAGCGAGTTTGGTATTATATGACCTGCACATGCCCAGGTCATGTGTTACTAGCGAAACACACTGCCGCGGCATGGACATAGACCTGCACCTCATCTGCAGCCATGATCGATCCCGGGACTCCGGCGCCTCAATCGCTGCCCTTAAGAAGCTAATTGGGACCTAATTTTAACACCACCATGTTCATAGTGAGAAATCAAATGGTAGGATGACTACATTTTCCATCAGTGAGATCAAAGCTGCTGCTTGGTGGATGATCCCAGTAGGTTCCTCAAGGTATTTCCAGAAGAGCTTTTTTAAATATTTTTTCCAGGGTTAAGGAGGGACAGTATAGCTGGTGGAGATGACCAGGGAACTCAGTCTGAAAAAGAATCCTGGCATGAAATGTCGCCTATCCATGTTCTCCAGAGATGCTGCCTGAACTGCTGCGTTACTACAGTACTTTGCTCATTAGTTCATTAGTTGATTTATCTCTCCCTCTCAACCCCATTCTCCTGCCTTCTGCCCATAGCCCTTGATGCTCGTACTAATCAAGAATCTATCTCTGCCTTAAAAACATTAATGGATGGCCTCCACAGTCTTCTGTGACGATAAATTCCACAGATTCACCATCCTCTGACTTAAGAAATTCCTCCTCATCTCCTTCCTACAGGAACGTCCTTTTATTCTGAAGCTATGATGTCTGGTCCTAGACTCCCATTCGTGGAAACATCCTCTCCACATCCACTCTATCCAAGCATTTCACTATTCAGTAAGTTTCAATGAGTTTCCCCCTCATCCTTCTAAACTCCTGCGAATAGAGGCCCAGTGCCGTCAAACGCTCATCATATGTTAACCCACTCATTCTTGGGATCATTCTTATAAACCTCCTCTGGACCCTCTCCATCGCCAACACATCCTTTCCTCAGAAAGCTGGAATGGTCAGGGACGCATTCACATGTTTGCATGCTGCTTACTGCTTAACAAATGAATTAATTAATAAATGAAGAATTTGTATTTGTATTTGTATTCATGAAGCACCTTCCACTAATACGAGATGCAGCAGCAGAAATGAAATGTTCCTCGTCATCATTGTGTGCGTGGAGAGGTAGAGACAACAGATAAAATCAATTCCCATTCTCTTTTTGCATTAAATGCTAAACAAATGACCCCATTGATTGCTCAAGTGGATGTCAACAAAAGCAACACATTGTTGATCACAGTCTCAGCAAAGAGCTTTACAACCAGTTATTTGCTTGCTGAAGTGCAGTTTCTGTTGAACAGATAAACAAAACAGCTAATTTACACTCAGCAAGGTTCCACAAACAGTAAATTGATCACCAACAAAGGCAAAGTACTGTGACTGCTGGAAATATTGATTCATCAGTTGTGATGAGAGGTCATTGACTGAAATGTAAACTTTGTTTCACTACTCACAAATACTGCCTGCCCACCTCAATCTACAACAGTGCTGCACTCTTCATCATTTTCTCCATTTAATCCATCTTCTGACAGGCAAAAGTATTTTCTGTGAGTTGAACAAACACTGAATTTCATAAGCAGTATGAAGAAAAGGAAGGGATTATTTGATATTTTGGCCAACATTTCTCTTTCACAGCACAGAAAAAAATAATGGTCCCTTTATCATTTTCTGTTTATTATGCATAACTGCCTGAAAAATGTCCCTACATGAGAACAGAGACCACACTTCAAAAGCAATCAAATATGAAGCACATAGAGTGTGCTGGCATTTGTTTCCTTTGGAGCCTCCTGGGTTAATTCTACGCTTGCCTTTCCTCAGACTTCTCCCGTCGGCAATTCATTTTAAAAGAAGTGAGTGGGATCCACTGGATCACTGGATCGGTTAAGGATATAAGGTCATAAGGAATAGGAGTAGACTTAGGCCATTTGGCCCACCAAGTTTACTCCACCATTCAATCATGGCTGATCTATCTCTCCCTCCTAACCTCGTTCTCCTGCCTTCTCCTTATAACCTCTTATTAGGTTTATTATTGTTACCTGTACTGAGATACAGAGGAAAGCTTTGTTTTCCATGCTGTTCTGCCAGATCAGATAGTACAATCAAAAATACAATTGTCAAACTCAAGTAAAATAGGAAGAGCAAAGGGGAAGATACAGAATGCAGAATATAGTTAGATTTACAGGCAGGAAAGAGATTTAAAAAAAACAGTGATTGTATCAGATAATAGTGGATCCATCTCTGGGAAGAGTACACAGAGTCACCGTGCTCCTGCAACACCTTGACAATAACGACCTGAGTATTGATCACCGAATATTATTACACTTTGACAGTTTTGATTAACTAAGATCTCATGTTAACAATGTGATCAGGTAATCTTTATCACAAGCAAATGACTAATCCTTGCACGTACCAATATGCACCATGTACAGCTGAAACAATGCAGAATTGGTTTAAATTAAAATAGGTAGTCTCATTTATTTAGTTGAAATAAGATGTGGTGGCCTCTGCAGTCCATCTGTCTTTTCTTTATTTTTGTCCTGTTAGGTGTATGTTTTGATTTTAGTTTTATATTATTTTTAGCTATGTATATATGGGGGGGAGGGGTGGGGGCAAATGTTTTCATCTCGTCCCTGTACGGGGACCCGACTTTTTCCTTGTCGAGTCTCCTTTGTCGTTGGGGCCTAATATCATGGAGCCGGCGGCCTCTAACCGGAATCGACCTGGGGCTCCAGTCGCAGTGTCTGCGGACTCACCAACTTCGGAGTGCTGTGGTGGCGCACGGCTGCGACCCGACTTCGGAGTACGGAGACTTCGTCTGTGGGCTTTGTGGATGGTAACATCGGGAGCTCGCAGGTCCCTGGTGGGAGACCACTTTTCGGAGTTCCCACAACGGCAAACTTTGCCCGCCCGAATCGAGAGGTTTAAATCGACCCAGAGCGGGGCCTTACATCACCCGGCACGGCTTAAACAACCGCAGGACTTACCATCGCCCGCCGGGGGCTCTAACGTCAAGAGCCTCAATCAGCTCGATGCAGCAGTTTGACTGCTTGACTGCGGGAGAAGAATAAAGAACAGGGAACAGGGAAGAGATAAGACATTCATCACAGTGAGGAGGTGTTTGGAGATTCGCTGTGATGGATGTTTGTGTGGAATTGTGTTCATTGTGTGTTTTTTGTTGTTGTTGTTATGACTGCAGGAATGTAATTTTGTTTGAACCTATGTTTAAATGACAACTAGACCAAGTGTAGACCCATTGGGTCTGTTCCCCCAATGCGTATTTGCGGGGGGGGGGGCAGGGCGGCATGCGGCGTCACACACACTAACCACCCCCAAACGCACAATAATTACCCCGCTTGATATTATATTAATATTATTAATTTGCTCCTTTTACCCCATAACCGCCCTATCCACTGATGCATAGCCCACAACTCACAGGCGCGTCTAGAGAGGGGGGGGGGGGGGGGGGGGGGGTAGAGAGTGAGGGCAGAGAGAGAATGAGAGAACGAGAGAGAGGCAGAGACAAAAGGGCAAGAGACAGAGGGAGGGGGGGTGGAGAGGAGGAGGAGAGGGAGGGTAGGTGAGGGGGGGAGGATTGGGGGAGGGGGGGGGGAGAGAGATGGGGGGGGAAGGGGCAAGGGGAGTTGGTTGGGGACGGGGGTAGGAGAGGGGTGGAGGGGAGGGTGTGTAGGGGAGGGGGGTTTTAGGGGGAGAATGAGGGGGAAGGGGATTTAGGGGAGGGAGGCTGAGGTGGGGTAGGACAGGGGGAGGGGAGGGGAGGAGGACCACACAGACACACACACACAGCGGGTCCGATCTAAGCTGTCAATGAATACAGCAAATTTTTTTTTTTAAACTGTCTTTGAAATTAAAAGTTAATGTTAAGAATTAGTGATGTTAAGTGACAAATAATTCAGTTCAATTCAATGAAAACCAATGGAATCTACAAACCGGCAGCTGGGGGGGGGGGACCAGCAGACAGGCTGGGGGGGGGGGGGCCGGGCAGGGCCAGTTGGGCCTGGTGCAAAGGCATTGTGAGGTCAGCGGGCGGGGCCGGATGGTGCCACCAGGCATGCTGGGGCGGGAAAGGGCCGGGCGGGGCCAGTTGGGCCAGGTGCAAAGGCATTGCGAAAGGGAGCGGAGGGAGGGGGAGAGATCTCCCACCCCTGTCACATTGTGATTAGAGGGAAATGGAGGAGAGCCGGGTGGCAGCTGAGCACGCGGCTCTGCACGAGCGGGGGGTTGGAGTGGGCGGCCGGGCATAGGAGTCCAGATGCGGAAGGCGTGGCACGAGCGTACTCGGAGGAGGGGGGGAGTGGAGGAGAGCCGGTCTGCCAAATGAAGAGAGAGAGCAAAGCGGCTTGGATTGGTCGGCATGTGGGCATTGTGACGTCAGCAGCTGGTTAGAGCTGTTGTGCGAATGTAAAAGTAAAATCGCTAGCAAACTGGTAAAAATGTTCGGCGTTTTTGCATCTGGTTTTTGCGGAGTAACGAATCAAAGGCAAAATGCTGTACACCTACACACACACACAGTTTTAAAAGTATATGGATATGATATGATAAACGGCATTCTGATTCTGATTCTGATTCTGACCAATCCTTGCACGTACCAATATGCACCATGTACAGCTGAAACAATGCTGAATTGGTTTAAATTAAAATAGATTCTCACTTATTTAGTTGAAACTTGCAAAAAACAAATTTTGTTTCAACATTTAAAATTGTGAGGAATTATATATCTCATACCTGTGTGTGTGTGTTGTGCAAGATGGAATTATAAATGTTTAACATGGAAACATAGAAAATAGCTGCGGGCATAGGCCATTTGGCCCTTCGAGCCAACAACGCCATTGAATATGATCATGGCTGATTATCCAAAATCAGTATCCCGTTCCTGCTTTCTCCCCAAATCCCTTGATTCAGTTAGCCCTAAGATCTAAATCTAACTATCTCTTGAACACATCCTATATATAACTCTCTCATGAATACATCTAAAATCTCATTTGGCCCCAATTCCTGTCTAGCTCCCCACCAGGTTTTAATGAAGGTGGTATTGGAGACAAACTATCAGGAGGATATTTAGAACCCATGGAGCTGCAATTTCCTGGGCTCGCTATTGAGATGCAAGAGGGTCTGATCCAGAAGGTTATTGTAGCTTCTGATTGAAAAGGGGTAGAAACATAGCTCTCTGACGTAATAAGTGAACAACATTTACATTTAGCAATTACCTGACATCCATCCCCTCAAACTCTTTTTCATCCAATCATTTCCAACTCATTCATGATCTCTGATTAGTTACCACAGATTTCTATTTTTCCTTGTGTGTTGCTGCTCCCACATTAGACTTCAACCCATTTCCTCCGATTGCCCAACCCTGGCTACAAATAAAAAAAAACATCCAAAATCTCCTACCTCGTATCATAATCTTGGGATACATTGAAGATTTGTTGAAAAATGTAGAGGGAGTTATGATCTTATGCACTTTTCACGTTTTTAATCATATTCCTCAATCTCCCATATTTTTCCAATCTAACTGCTTCCAATAACAGTCATACTTATTTCACCTCTCTATCTCCAATTCAAGAGAGTCAAGCTTGTTTAATTGACATGTACACAGGAACAATAACATTCTTGCTGGCTGCAGTATTAGACACAGTCAGTGGAAAGACAATGCATGATTACAATTGAGCCATTCACAGCGAATTACGATTAGTGCAAGGTAAACCCAGTAAAGTCTGATCAAAGATAATCTGAAAGTCTCCAAATGAGGTGAATAGTAGTTCAGGACTGCTCTCTAGTTGTGTTAGGATGGTTCAGTAATAACAGCTGGGAAGAAACTGTTCCTGAATCTGGAGGTGTGAATTTTCACGCTTCTATACTTTTACTCGATGGGAGAGGGGAGAAGATGGAGTGGCTAGGGTGTGACTTGTCTTTGATAATGCTCAGCTCTGTTCAGTTTCAGTTCAGTGGAGCCAAATTGTAATCAATGTAATAAGGGAATAACGTTTCATGCAAGGTTATAGTTAAAGTAAGAAATGTTGCTGTAGGAGTAGAGAATTAAAAGTGTGGAGCAATTGTAATGTGTGATTGCAGATCTACTTCTGTGACTAGCACAGAAATACTTGCCTGGATTGGACGCTATGAAGCAAGGCTAAAGAGAGACCTGTTAGGCCTTGCCGAGGCAGCATGAGGTATAAATGGGGTCAATGGAAGGGAGGTTGGTTTGTGTGACAGTCTGGGCAGAGAACACAATATCTGTCTCTCTGTCTCTCTGTCTCTCTGTCTCTCTGTCTCTCTGTCTCTCTGTCTCGCTATCTCTAAAACTCTAATCTAGTTTGTTATTATGACTGTGGTTCTGTCTGTCTGTGAGTGTGATCCTGAAATTACGCCACAATGGTACACGATAGTGCTGCAATATTTGGCCCACCTTACTCATCATTACCGTGTGGTGCGGTGTTTCACGTTTCGTCCAGACTGATGGTATATTTTACAAGTTATTCACATTTAAGGAGTGGTAGAGCAGAGAGATAGAGGGAGAGGAGAGGGGTAAGGGGGGGTAGTGTTTAAGGATGGAGGGAGGTAGTGTCTGTAGTGGCCATTTGGCTTGTTTTGTGTGTCATTAATAATGGCGTGTGTCTTTAAATTTTAGACTATACGTTATATTGTGGGTGGGATTTAGGACATATTTTAAGGCGTGTTTTGAGCTAAGTTTTTTTGCGCAGAAGCTTAGTTGTTAGTTTGGTTTGGGATCAGCATGGAGAAGATTTACCGTTTGAACATGCGAAGTGTAACGGAGACACGAGGAGTTTTCTAACATTTAAAGTGATAAGCTGGAGTTTGATGAGATTATAGTAACAAATGTTGGGCGAGTCCAGAACCAGGGGCCACAGTCTTAGAATAAAGGGGAGGTCATTTAAGACTGAGGTGAGAAAAAACTTTTTCACCCAGAGAGTTGTGAATTTATGGAATTCCCTGCCACAGAGAACAGTGGAGGCCAAATCACTGGATGGATTTAAGAGAGAGTTAGATAGAGCTCTAGGGGCTAGTGGAGTCAAGGGATATGGGGAGAAGGCAGGCCCGGGTTATTGATAGGAGATGATCAGCCATGATCACAATAATCATATAACCATATAACATTTACAGCACGGAAACAGGCCACCTCAGCCATTCTAGTCCGTGCCGAACACTTACTCTCACCTAGTCCCATCTACCTGCACTCAGACCATAACCCTCCATTCCTTTCCTGTCCATATACCTATCCAATTTATTTTTAAATGATAAAATCGAACCTGCCTCCACCAATTCCACTGGAAGCTCATTCGACACAGCTACCATTCTCTGAGTAAAGAAGTTCCCCCTCATGTTACCCCTAAACTGTTGTCCCTTAATTCTCAAATCATGTCCTCTTGTTTGAATCTTCCCTACTCTCAATGGAAAAAGCTTATCCAATTCAGCTCCGTCTATCCCTATCATCATTTTAAAGACCTTTATCAAGTCCCCCCTTAAACTTCTGCTCTCCAAAGAACAAAGACCTATCTTGTTCACAATGAATGGCTCGAAGGGCCGAATGCCCTCATCCTGCAACTATTTTCTATGTTTCTATGTTTTTATGTTTCTTTAGTAAAGGGTCAGAAGAAGTTTGGATGTATCTTATTGTTTTTCATCAACAATAAAGAATTTATTCATCAAAAGACTGTGTTTTGGTAGATTTGGCTGTGAAGAAGTTCTGAAGGTCTCGCATGCGTATAAAGACATTCCCCTTAACCATGTAGTCCATTTAGCGGCTAGAGGGAGTAATCTCTTGAACAATATAAAAATCTGCCGCTACAGTGACTGAGGGTAGGGGAAACTAGAGTGATGGAGAGATGAGGGAGGGAATGGGGGAGGGGAGGAGGCGAGGGGAAAGAAGAGGGATGGTGAAGAGGGGGAACGAGTGCTGGGGGCTGAGGGAGAATGGAGGAGGATAGGGGAAGAGGAATGACGAGGCACAGTTGGAGGAGGGTTGCCGTGACTCACGTCACAACGGGGATCTACGGCGTCAAAACTGCCACGCCTGCGCAGTTGGGGGCTATGGATCAGTGGTGGAATATTGTCTTGGGGGACGGGGCCCAACGGGTCCCACTTGATCAAGTTTACTCTTAGAAATTTGAAGTTTTCAATCATCTCTATTTCGGCGCCATCAATGCTTCCTGATGTCGATCACTGTCTACTTTGTCTTGATGACGTTGAGAGAATGGTTGTTGGCTCAATACCAGAACATAATGTCCTCAATCTCTTTCCTGGAGATTGATATCTGGTCCACAATGGTGGTGTCGTCTGCAAATTTGTAAATTGAATTAAATTTGTGCATGGCTGCACAGTCATGGCTGGACAAGGTGTAAAGGAGGGGGCTGAGAATGCAGAGGAAATTTAACATGGCATCATCTTTGGCTGGGACATTGTGGACCAAAGGGCCTGTTCCAGTTTTGTTATATTCTTTGTAATATGTTCCATGTTCTCAAAGACAACTTGTTTTGTAGATCATCCTGGAATTCCTGACCTGTAGACTTCCTGGCCAATCTCAGGCCCGGGCCACCGAAGATGCTGCCATCATCGATCTTCGCCGCCTTCCCGGCCCACCCCAGACCCGGACCACCAAAGATGCCGCCATTGTCAACCTTCACGGCCTCTCCGGGGTTGCTGCCACCGACCTTCACAACTTCCCCGGGGCCACGGCCACTGACCTTCACGGCCTCCCCAGGCCACAACCTCCTCTGCCGCCGACCTTCACAGCCTTACTGGGACCGCTGACCTTTTCTGCCTCACCGTTGACGCCGACCCTTGCTGCCTCCCGGCCATCTGCTGACCGGGACTACCAACACTTTGTCCACTAACCTGGATTCCACTCCCCGCGGGCCTCCACCATCCTCCCTGACCTCCCCCTTTCTGATACGGATGGTCTGTCCTCAGCAGAGGCCTCACCTTTGTTCCGCTCTGACACCACCTCATCGAGTTCTGGATCCCCCACGATGTAGAGCTGTTCTTCCGTCGCCTCCACCTCCGGGCCTTTCTCTATGGCAAGGAGTCCTCACCACCCAGTGATGACCTCTTCTCCACCCTCCTCGGACTCCCCCGGATCGCCATCTGCCTGCTTTAGACCGTTTTATTTTCAACTGCTGGTGGGACATTAGCCGCCTCAAATTTTCCACTCCCCTTACTCACGCTAACCTCTTGCTCCCTGAATGTATAGCCCTCCACTCACTATGCAGCATCCCCAATTGCTTAATCAAATCTGCCTACAAGGGAGATGCCATGGTAGTCTGGCGGACTGACCTCTACCGGACTGAGGTCAGGCAACAAATCTCAGACACCTCATCCTACTTATCCTTGGACCATGACCTCACGAACAAGCATCAGGCTTTAATCCCAAGCACCATTACTGATTTCATCACACCCAGGTCTCTGCCCTCTAAAGCCTCCAACCTTATCGTTCCCCGGCCCCACACAGCCAGATTTTATCTTCTACCCAAAATCCACAAACAGAACTGTCCTGGCAGACCCATTGCATCTGCTTGTTTTTGCCCTACCAAACCTATTTCCCAATACCTCGACTACATCCTATCCCCCTATCCCCCCGGTCCAATCCCTTCCTACCTATGTCCAAGACGCCTCACACGCTCTTCCTCTCCTCTATAACCTGTTATCCAGGCCCCCACTCCCTCATCTTCACCATGGATGTCCAGTCACTCTACACCTCCATCCCCCACAAGGAGGATCTTAAAGCCCTCCTCTGCTTCCTCGACCGCAGAACCAGCCAATTTCCATCTACCAATATTCTCCTCCACCTGGCAGAGCTGGTCCTTACCCTCAACATCTCCTCTTTCGACTCCTCCCACTTCCTCCAAATCCAAGGCGTAGCTATGGCCACTCACATGGGCCCCAGCTATGCCTGCCTCTTTGTAGGGTATGTCGAACAATCCCTGTTCCAGGCTTACACTTGGCTTATCCCCGAACTCTACCTCTGCTACATTGACAACTGCATTGCTGCTACCTCCTGCACCCATGCAGAACTCACTGACTTCATCAATTTCCAACCTGCACTCAAAGTCACTTGGACCATCTTTGACATGTCCCTACCCTTTCTAGATTTCACCGTCTCCATCACGGGAAACAGACGATTGACCGACATCTACTACAAACCTACTGACTCCCATAGCTATCTTGACTACACTTCTTCCCACCCTGCTTCATGTAAAGACTCTATCCCCTACTCCTAATTCCTCTGTCTATGCCGTATCTGCGCCTAGGATGAGGTGTTCCATACCAGGGCATCGGAGATGTCCTCATTCTTTAGGATACGGGGCTTCCCCTCTTCAATTATAGAAGAGGCTCTCACTAGGGTCTCCTCGATATCCCACAGCTCTGCTCTTACTTCCCCTCCCCCCATTCGTCACAAGGACATAGTCCCCCTTGTCCTCACTTTCCACTCCATCAGCTGTCGTAACAGCATATAAACCTCCAACATTTGCGCCACCTCCAACGGGATCCCACTACTGGCCACATCTTCCTATCTCCACCTCTTTCTGCATTCTGCAGAGACTGTTCCCTCTTAAACTCCCTGGTCAACTCGTCCCTTCCCACCCAAACCACTCTCTCCCTAGGAACTTTCTCCTGCAACCACAGAAGATGCAACACCTGTCCCTGTACCTCCCCCCTCAACTCCATCCAAGGACCCAAACAGTCTTTCCAGGTGAGGCAGAGGTTCACTTACACCTCCTCCAACCTCATCTACTATATCCACTGTTCCAGGTGTCAACCTCTCTACATCGGTAAGACCAAACGCAGGCTCAGGGATCATTTTGCTGAACACCTCCGCTCAGTCCGTCTTCAATTATCTGATATCCCAGTGGCCCAGCACTTCAACTCCCCTTCCCATTCCCAATCTGACCTTTTTGTCCTGGGTCTCCTCCATTGTCAGTGTGAGGTCCAGCGCAAATTGGAGGAACAGCACCTCATATTTTGCTTGGGCAGTTTTAACCCCAGCGGTATGAACATTGACCTCTAACATCAGATAGCCCTTGCTTTCTTTCTCCATCCTCTTCTCCTTCCCAATTCTCCTACTAGTCTTACTTCACCACCTACATTCTATCTTTGTCCCGCCCTCTACCTTGACATCAGTCTGAAGAAGGGTCTTGACCCGAAACGTCGCCTATTCCTCTCTCCAGAGATGTTGCCTCACCCGCTGAGTTACTCCGGCATTTTGAGTCTACCTTTGATTTCTTTTTGGAAGTCCTTCCTTTGTTTCTTACCAGATCTGAGTAAATATGAGGTCACTGCATTTATTTTTAAATCATCACTGTGCAAGATATAATTTAAATTTATGTATTAAAGGACATAAAAATGTAAAAGATATTTTTTCATTCGAGACCAATTTTAAATTGCAAGTATTTTTATTTGTATCTTTTTTATTGTGTACTGACATGTGTTAATTGTTTTTAAATACTGGAAGAAACATGTTTCCTCAGCAGGTTAATTCAGTTTGAAGGCAGGATCAATTGATTAAGTACTGTTTCTGGCAAACCAGTTTATTTCCTAACAGAGGGCTAATAAAACGTAATGCAATCAGACACAAAGCCCTAGAAAGCCCCCTGTGTGTGAAACTGAAGCTGAAAAGTTTTCCTTAGGTTTCTTTCCAGCTGTAGATAACATATGTTGTTTTCCTAGACTTTTAAAAAAAATATCCATTCCCTAAAAATCTAACATTTATTGCTTAATCCTTCACCTCCAAGCTCAGGCATTAATGAATCATTTCCATGTTGACCTGTCTGTCTTCAACCACTTCCAGTGTGGGCACATGCAGAATTAAAGGACAACACCTCATGTGGGTAGCCTGCAGCATGGATCAGGAGAGGAGGGTATCGACAACATTGTCTGTCCTGGCTGACTGTACAACTACAACCCAGTGTTGCCACCAGGACAACAAGCATTTATGGCCAAGTTGAGATTCTAACATTTTTAACAACTCTGAACTAAAAGGATACAAATTGGCACTGGAAATGTACTGCCTCAGTGCTAACTATTACTCCCACACTTATATTTAAGTATGATTGTGCCTATGTATAGTAAGGAGTTTACTGAACACTAAGCTGAAAATAATTTTACTCCACCTTGGTACATATGATTATAAAGTACAATTGGACCAATGAACCACTGAACCATTGATAAGGAAGAAAACAGCGAGTGAAATGTAGAACGACAGGAAGGATGGTGGGCAGATGGGAATGGATGGGAGAGGGGAGAGAAAATAAACC
Organism: Leucoraja erinaceus; assembly: GCF_028641065.1. Lineage (NCBI taxonomy): Eukaryota > Metazoa > Chordata > Chondrichthyes > Rajiformes > Rajidae > Leucoraja > Leucoraja erinaceus. Next base: position 91,764,509 of record NC_073377.1, read on the forward strand.
ATGCAGCCCAGGGTAGGGAGTAGTGGGAGATGAGCTAATGGAGGAGGGGGGAAAACAGGGTGATGAAGGCAGAGAGAGTAGTACGAAAGGTATGCACTGGTAGAGAGAGGGTGGAGAAAAGCTGGTGGATAAGAAGAGTGGAGGGGAGAGGTTACCTGAAATTGGAGAATTCAATGTTAATGGTGCTGCTGGTGGCCGCATTCCATCAGTTCATGTGGCCACTTGGAACTGTGCCCGATATAATCACATGGCCACCGCTCAGCCTTTGTGCCCCAGGCACCTTCCACAGCCAACCTTCGAATCCCCAGAGCATCTACGAGGCCCCAGGAAGTAATTCCCCAGCACGCCCACCAGCACCATTCTTATCTTCTGCAACCGCCATCTTGAAACCATTTGCACCCTTTTGTCTTCTCCATCTCCAGCCTTGCTTACTATCGCCATGCATTTCTTCCCGACCTGGCTCATTTGCTCACGTCACTTTTTTCTGTTCGCTATCTCCTCTCTGCTCCATCGGTCCGAGGATAGGTCTTGACCCATAACATTGTCTGACCATTTCCTGGACAACATCAGTCCGAGGATAGGTCTTGACCCATAACATTGTCTGTCCATTTTCTGCCACTGATGCTGCCTGACCCACTGAGTTCCTCCAGAAATTTTTGTTTTGCATAAGATTTCAGGATCGGCAATCTGTTGTATTTCCAATGAGTCTTCTTCTGCACCTACAGAATACTTAGAGAAGATACAGTTGACTCTGATGCTCTTGGAGTTTAATCCATGACTAAGAAGTATATGTGTGGTCCAGATAATGCGACCTGGATAGAACATGATACCAATGCTGCTCCCAAGTACCCCCTGTACATTTCCTTCTGAGCTGTGGAATCTGTGGATCAGGATGCACTGTTGAAGAAACCTTGATAAGTTACTACAAGATAAATTGAATTTGAAAGAGGGTAGTTAATCCCTAAGCAAGAATACTTAAAGATATGGGGAGGGGAGACATTGGTTTTAAAAAGGTGAAGATTTGACATGAAGAATAGCAAGCATTTAAAGTAGACCACATGGGCTAATATAGTTCTGTTTTGTTTTGCGCAGTGAAACTCTCAAATGCCAGGTGACAAGTTAATTAGCTCAACAAAACTCCAAGTATCAGTTAGTCAGTGACAAGGAAGTAAAGAACCAATAAAGAATAACCAACTTTAAGGCATCAGAAATAAAATATTATTCATGCTGTCTTTCAACTTAAAATCAATTATACACACATGCAGTCATGAACCTACTGTAAACAGCACCTGTACATGCTACACTACACAGATTTTTTGCCTTGAATCTCATGATTAGTGGATTTCACACACCTTCTATTTCATGAGTGTTTATGATTATGTCAATTATTTGAAAAAAAAAGTCACTAAGCTGCTAACCTAGTGAATGACCCCTATGTTTTTGAGTGATGAGTATCACGTCATCTGGGACTTTATTGTGTAAATTTAACTTCCTAATAAATTTAGCTAGCATCCTGTAAGTGACGTGGGAATTTCCCATTCAACAACTGATGCCTAGGTCCTTTGTGACCATTAAGCCTCTTACACATTCCAATGTATGACAAAACTTACATGGCGATGCAGTTACTGTTTATGTGCCAAATATAATTTGGCAGGTGTAAAAATAATTTCTTAATTGAATTGGGAAATGCACAACATCTGTTTCTATTTAACGATTGAAGCAATGTTTAATTCAAAACCAGGAGCGCATTGAGTGCCTCTGTTTGTCATTTTCATCCCAGGAACCATACTTTAAAATAACTTACAAAGTTCCTTCCATGCATTAATTGAATAATAATACCTCATCAAAATTAAAGAATTCAAAATTACCTATTAATATTACATTGAATTACAAAATAAATGATCAAATTTGTTACTATTTTGATATTTTTCTCTCAAATTTTAACAATTTTTAATTTTTTCAAGATTTCGATACAATTGATCTATCTTACTGACTTTTCCACATTGTAATCAGCAGATGAAAGTTTCCAGCAACAGCTTCTGAACTTGCTTAGGCAATTCAGCAAGATGTTCTACCAAGACAACACTATTTACCTACTTTGAGGGGACGGTCCAATCTGTTTATGCATGTTCACTTCAGAGTGAAGGCCCTGTAGTATATTTGTATACTGCTATTTATACGGTTAATGGTCAGAAGGTGGAATGATGCCATTAAACATGCATTTTTATATGATGTAAGCATCACATATAGTGCATTCTTACTGGAATGGTGCCAGATAAATACATGTTCTTGAAGCTCCTATTTGTTGTGTGGGAAATAATTAGTGTATGAGTGATTATTGTTCGGCGGAGTCGTTGGACCAAAGAGCCTGTTTCCAAGCTGTATCTCTAAACTCAACTCAACTCAACTCAACTCAACTCAACTGCAACTTTTACACTATCTCACTCCAGATCATAACTTGTCCTTCAGTGCTGACTGACCTACAATGGATTCCTCCATTGCTTCAGGATTACATTTATCAATAGCTTTCTCTTCAGTGGCAATTGATGCATTGTGTTTGCCTAGAAAACTGCAGCTCCATCAATACTTAAATTTTTTTTGTCAGCACTTGGTCAAAGCAGTCAACCTGATTGGTATCCCAAAACATCCACTGCATCCACCACTGGCTAATGGCATGTGTGTCATCTGCAATAGATAGTAGAGGATAGCATCATCTACATGGAGCTTAAATTACTACCTGATCTCATCTCACCCTATCTTTGTAATTTCCTCCAGCCCTATAATTCTCCATGAACACTGCATTTCTCTAAATCTCTTTGATCATGTTAAAGAAGGGTCTCGACCCAAAATGTCATCTACTCATTTTCATTAAGGATGTTGTCTAACCTGCTGTGTTTCCATGCATTTCTATTATATGTTTATAAGATGCGGGGCATCATTGGCAATGCCAACATTTAGAGTATATTCCAAAACCCAGTTGAGAAATGTTATGTTCTCTATTTGATCTGAAGCAGATCTCCATAATAAGGTATTCCCCCAGTAACTTACTCAATAATTTTAAGTATAAAACCCCCGTAATAACAAAGAATGGTATTTCTAAATTAGGTGAATGACTCAGAGATCTGGCAGAACATACAACAAAGAACATAGAACATAGAACAGTACAGCACAGGAACGGGCCCTTCAGCCAACAATGTTTGTGCTGAACATAATGCCAAGTTAAACTGATCTTATCTGCCCATGATCATGATCCATATCTCTCTATTCCTTGAACTTCCATGTGGCTATTTAAAAGCCACTTCAATGCCCCCCCTACCACCCCTGGTAATGCGTTCCAGGCCCCCACTACTTTCTGTGTAAAAGACCTACCCCACACATCTCCATTAAACATTGTAGCTATGTTATAGCTGTCTTGGTGCCCTCTGGTGTTGTATAAGCCCTCTAGTGTGGATATTTTCACCCTGAGAAAAAGATTCTGACTGTCTACCCTATCTATGGCTCTCATAATTTTAACTACTTCTATCGTCTCCCCTCAACTTCTGACTTTCCAGTGAAAACGCTCTGTTTATCCAACTCTAATGAAGATAACTAGCTGAAACTCACTAATCCAGTCAGCATTCTGGTACCTCTGGACCCTCTCCAAAGTTTCCACGTCCTTCCTATAATAAAGCAAACAGAGTTGCACACAATACTCCACATGTGGCCTAACTAAGGTCCTATAGGGCTGCAGATGATGATGTCCCCAGGTATTTGAAGCCCATTTGTCACATGGTGGTAGAGGTGGAGGATTTGGGACGTGCTATTGAAATAGATTTGTTATGTGATCTCAGTAAATTAGCAGGTTCTACACAGTCTGCAGATGCTGAGCCAACTCTGCATATTTTCTGTATTAAAGTTACATTGCAATTTATTTGAACAACTGAGTTCAGTTCATGGAGTGTTCAATAGTCTGATAGGACAACAACAGCTTTAGGGTGGCACGGTGGCGCAGCGGTAGAGTTGCTGCATTACATTGCCAGAGACCGGGGATCAATCCTGATTACGGGTACTGCCTTTACAGAGTTTGTACACTCTCCCCGTGACCTGCGTTGGTTTTCTCCGGAAGCTCTGGTTTCCTCCCACACTCTAAAGACATACAGGTTTATACAGGTTAATTGTCTTGGGTAAATTGTCCCTAGTGTGAGTAGGATAGTGCTAGTATGCAGGGACCGCTGGTCAACATTGACTTGGAGGGCCAATTTCCGCGTTGTATCTCTAAACTAAACTAAAACTGTGTAATCTAACATTGCAGGATTATGTTTATAAATGGATAAACAGAGCGTTCATTTGCAAGAAAGTATATTTCCTGTATGAATTCGACCAAGAATTTCAACTGCAGGACAGGTGATCTGAGACTGGTCAGCAGCATAATCCTAGTCATAGAAATACATTGATTGTACAGCTGCTCTTTTTATTTCAGCAAGAAGTTGTTTGCAGATGTCAAATGGCTAAATTAGCCAAAATGTGATGCTTAAATACATTGAGTTGTGAGTCCATGTTCAAACGTGTAGTGAGCAATAGAATGGATGCTGTTGATTGCTTTGTATTGACATTAGGAGATATTTACCATGCGAGTAAGGAGCATACAGTTCAAAGCAGTGTACTGATGACAAAATATAATTGAAGGTTCTGAAGAAGGGTCCTGACCTGAAACATCGCCTCGCCATTCTCTCCACAGATGCTGCCAGTCCAGCTGAGTTCTTCCAGCACTTTGTGCTCTGCTTTATATTCCAGCATCTGCATTTCTTTGTACCGTCAAAATATAATTAGATTGCTTTATTATCCCATGTTTTTTTTTCAGGTGCACCAGCAACATATTTCAGGACTACTTGCAGCTGAAGATGTAAACAGGCTCCTTCTAAGCTACCACCCCAGTCTAGTTCAGTCAATAAAATACTGATTCAAGCACTGGAACAACTAAACATTATTTTTGGAAAACACAACAAGTGACCATATATGATACCTAAGCCACCGCAGGTTTGATCCTTGTATCTGTTTGGCCAAGCCCTTTAGCCTTGTGCAAGCAGAAACACTCCGAAAGGCCACGCAGTCCCAAGCGCTCTTCCAGAAAATCGACATCGGAACTCGTGGGGGCTGCCTTTTATAGGTCCCCGAAATTTGAGGGGCCGGACTCCAGAAGGGTGGTCTATTTACAATCCAATGAAACATAACAGATTACAACAATACATTATTAACAGTTACACAGACCTATGACAAAATCTTCCTTACATTGTTGCAGTAGAAGCTTCCAGAAGAAACACACAGAACGTGAATAATGCAACATTTACCCTGGAATCGAAACAAACGTTCCAGGGACTTAACACTTTAACCAATCAATACACAGCCGGGTAACTGTTTAGCAACATAATTTACAATATGTACACTTAGTTTTCATTTATCCAATAAACTGCATGCATTTTACATTTCCCTAGATATCCTCTGCAGAAATCCTACCCATCTGTCAATCAAATATGCAACACTGATCTGGGCAACAAACTTGTTGACACCATTCAGAAGCTTGTCCCATTTCTACAGAGCTCACCAGATTTGACCAAAATGGCTTAGCAATACATAATTCCTAATTAAAGTTTGGGTACAGTGGCCGCTCGATTTCAGCCAGGATTAACATTCCTCCCTTTTATCAAATATGATAACCATCATTAATGTTAACCAAAGATACATTGGTAACTGGTACATTATCAAACAAATTAACAACAAGATGCTGATGTTTCTTCTCATAATCTCATCAAGCTTCATGAGTACACAGACAATAAATCACACTACTTATTATTACCAGACACAACCACACTCCTACATAAACCACAAACATTTGTCTAATATCGCATTCAGTAACTGTACAGTTCCGAAAACATTTCACAATATTTCAATCCTGCATCGCACTGTTATCAACCAGTGAACATCTCCCTCTGATGCTGAAGACTTTCGCCTTCCTAGTGTACTTCTTGCTGAGGGGTACTACTTACTTTTCCCCTTCAGATATGTTTCCTCTCTTCTAAGTGCTCAGACTTCTATTGGAGGACCTTTCCCTTCCACTCTAAGTTCACAGACATAGGGGTACTTTTTCCCGTCCAGTTGCTTTTCACTAAAAGATCAGTTTCCCTTCTCTCAGTTACTCTTCGTTATCAGGTACTAATCAACAATCGATCAGAGGGGGTACGAACTGGTTGATCAGCCGCTATTCGGACTCCAATTACAAATGCAACCTTAATCAACTATTTATCTCTACAGCTGATTCAAACCAATATCACAACAGTGTATCTTACTTTCAACATTTAAATCAAAGACAATACACAACACACAGCAAACACAATGCAACACCAGCAATCTTAATACACTTTAAACTACAACTTTAAAACTTTATTATATCCAGATTAATCTGGAAGGATTATTTACACTTTAAATCAAAATCGATTCATAGTTTTAAATAGACTTCTGAGAGGCAGCTTTACAGATTTTTACTATTAACAAGTCTTTACAAAGTATTTATACACAAGTTAACTTGGAAAGAAAGATCTATACACTCGGATTTAACCAGCACCTCAATATGAGATTCTGAATATTATTAAATTTGTATCGGAGAATTTTCAGTGCGTTATTCTTTATCCAAATGAAAAAAAATTACGCAAGTTCGAATTCAAAATTTGTACGGAACGTTGTTAGGAAATCTTTAGATTGATTAAAGTGTGTTTGATCAATTTATACTCTAATCACTGAATTCCTGATATCTTTCCAGACTCCTTCCTCCGTTTTACAGGGATCCAGATATCTCACACAGGCGGGGACTTGAACCCTCCCAGGTTCACCTTTGCAAACGGCTGCCCTTCATACCTGCTAAATATTGGGTGTCAGCCCTTAGCCTCTTCAGGCTGGCAGTCGATGCCGGTTTACGGAGCGCGCCTTTCCAATCTGCACTCCAAGCAACGATGCAGTACTTTGCCGCTTCGCACTGCTCGGTCCCATTTTGTCTTTAAACATCCCGTCAATCAGATATCCAATCCTGGGGTGGGCCTCTAACCTGAGTTTTATGGGCCTTTAACCCAAAGGAGAGGGCATTGAACCCAACCCTAGATTGGCCTCAGCAGCAGCTGCAGCTACCAGCTTTGACCAATATATTTACGGGCCTTGAACCCAGAGGAGAGGGCCTTTAACTCAGATCTAGCAGGGCCTCTAACCGCAAAAAGGCACTAATGCCCTAAGTGCTTGCTAGACTCTATTCTACGATCTGCATGGGACCCTTTTCCAAGCCCGCAAATAATCAATCTGCTCCAACTAACGAAGTGATGAAAATCGATGCGAAAACCACACCGTGGCGCCTATTTCTGCACTCTTGATCAGGGACAGCTCAACACCCTTAATCGCAAGCTTGTGTTTGGGGGTCCATTGAGATCCCGGACGAGCCCCCAATGTAAATAAGCTCTTTCTAAGCTTCCCCCCAGTCTAGTTCAGTCTATAAAACACTGATTCAAGCACTGGAACAACTAAACCTTATTTTTGGAAAACACAACAAATTACCCTGTATGATACCTAAACCACTGCAGGTTCAATCCTTGTATCTGCTTGGCCAAGCCCTTTAACCTAGTGCCAGCAGAAACACTCCAAATAGTCATGCAGTCCCAAGCGCTCTTCCAGAAGATCGACATCGGACCTCGTGGGGGCTGCCTTTTATATGTCCCCAAACCATGAGAGGCCGAAGTACAGAAGGGTGGTCTATTTACAATCCAATGAAACACAACAGATTACAACAATACATTATTGACAGTTACACAGACGTATGACAAAAACTCCCTTACATTGTTGCAGGAGAAGCTTCGAGAAGAAGTCAACAGAACTTGAATAATTCAACATTTACTCTGGAATCCAAACAAACCTTCCAGGGGCTTAACACTTTAACCGTTCAACACACGGCCGGGTAACTGTTTAGCAGCATTATTTACAATAAGTACACTTAGTTTGCATTTATCCAATGAACTTCATTCATTTTACATTTCCCTAGATGTCCTCTGCAGAAATCCTATCCGTCTGTCAATCAAATATGCAACACTGATCTGGGCCACAGATTTGCTGGCACAATTCAGAAGCTTGTCCAATTTCTACAGAGCACTCCAGACTTGCCCACAATGGCCTAGCAATAAGTCCTTATTAAAGTTTGGGTACTATGGCTGCTTGATTTCAGCCAGGATTATCAAAGACATTGTATACACTGCAGGCATAAACTGTTTATTCAAAAGAATTACATTCACAAATGCAGGTTTCTTTATATACTGTAGCAGCATTCAGTGTACTGACAGCATTTATGTCAGTTTGGTTCATCCAATTGCTCTTCAACCCAGCTGGAGCCTGTTTTGTATGTCATGATTTATCTTTCACCCAAAATCACCTCAGCTCTGGCACCTATTTCTGCTAGAGTATTATGGGGACGCAAGGTATGTGTTTTTCTGGTAGACCTGTGACTCAATTGAGTTTCACTGCAGTGCTCTTACTTAACTAATTTGGGCGGCATGGTGGCGCAGCGGTAGAGTTGCTACCTTACAGCGCTTGCAGCTCCGTAGACCCAGGTTCGATCCTGACTATGGGTGCTGTCTGTACGGAGTTTGTGCATTCTCCCTGTGATCACGTGGGTTTTCTACGGGATCTTCAGTTTCCTCCCACATGCCAAAGGAGTACAGGTTTGTAGGTTAGTTGGCTTGGGTTTGTGCAGTTGATACGTCTAAATTGTCCCTATAGTGTGTAGACTTGTGTTAATGTGCAGGGATCGCTGGTCAGTGCAGACTCGGTGGGCCGAAGGGCCTGTTTCCATGCAGTATCTCTAAACCACGTTAAACTAAATGAAAACTAAACTAAACTGTGTCTTGGACCCTGTTTGTTCTGAGACTGAAATGGCCCAATGTCTCTGCACTGAGAGTGAAGAGAACAAGTGAATGAGATGGCCAAGTTTTCCTTTTACGAAGTATTCAAGTTTTGCAAAATATTACAAAATCATTGACAAAAACAAAATTCACAAATAAGGGATTAAAAAAAATTCAAAGGCAATGGAAGTATTTCATTCAGTGAAGATGTTTCGGCTAATATTTGCAAAAGAGGAATAGTTTCAACCACTATGGATGTGGGCAATCTCAGATTTAGTGCCAGTATTTAATAACTGTCAATAGATGGATTTATTTGAAAATGTTCTTATTGCACTAGTAGTTCAAAGCTGAATTTTTTATACAGTACCCACTGCAGTTCACACTCATACCAATTGGAAACCTGTTGTCATGATATTGGCAGAAACCCATGGAACTTAGTTTCTGCTGATGAGTGATGGTATTTCCCCAGTAAGTGAAAAAGGTCATAGCTGACAGACACTTGCTGTTTTAGTGGAATGATACACCAAATATATTTGAGCTGTAAGAAGTCAGTGGAAATTTGTCCATGTTAAATATTTGCTACTTTAGATATACTTTTCCTTTAAGTTACATACTAGGGCATATTTTAGGACTGCATCAAAAAGTAATCTCTCCACTAAAATATCACATGTATTTTAGTACATCAAATCATCATCAAAATGCATATTTGTGCCTCATGAGTTTCATTTATCATTTAATCTGCCCATTCTAATCCATTCTGATTAATGGCTTTTATTATAGTTGAAGTACCTCCTGAATTGTCCATAAGAACTCATGATCAAAGGACAGTAGATATGTCATGAAGTGATTAGAATTTACTAATGATGTAGTATTGGGGCCCTGAGCTACAGGGAGAGGTTATGCTGGCTAGGGCTATTTCTTGGATTGCAGGAGGATGAGGGGTGATCTTATAGAGATGTACAAAACCATTGGGGAATAGATAGGGTGGATACACAGAGCCTTTAACCCATAGTAGGGGAATCAAAACACAGAGTTCATTGGTTTAAGGTGAAAGGGGAAAGATTTTATAAGGGACAATTGTTTCATAGAGGTTGATTGGTGTATGGAAGTAGCTGTCAGAGGAGGTAGGTTGAGACAGGTACTATAAAAACATTTAAAATACATCTGTATGGGTACACGGCTAGGAAAGATTTAGAGAGATATGGGCCAGGTGGGACTAATGTAGATGGGGCATTTTGGTCGGCATGGGCAAGTTGGGATGAAGGCTCTGTTTCCATTCTAAATTCCTATGACTCTAGTGCCCTTTGTGGTTCTACGGAATGCACTCTAGTGCAGCTTTGAAAAGCAATTACTTTATTGCCCATTGCCAATAATGCTGAGGTGACAATTGACTTGGTTTAATCTAATTCCATCATGTCACTGTCTCTATGTGATGGTGTTTTACTTTTGTTTCATAACCTTTGAGGGAAAATGTACATTAGCATTTTACCTTCCATAAATAGTGAGATTAAACGAGAACTTACCAGTTTGAAGTTTGATCTTTATTTTATGAGGAGTTACATCGAGGGATTACGTGAAGACCTCGCCAGCACGCATGCGCGAACTTCTTCAAAGCAGCGGTGTGAAATAACAGACAACAGTAGATGAAATAAACATAGTAAGATAAGAAGAACTAGAATACCAGTTGACCTTTATGATAGAGGGTGGGCGTGGAGGGCACGTAATCCCTCAACGTAACTCCTCATAAAATAAAGATCAAACTTCAAACTGGTAAGTTCTCGTTTAATCTTACTATTTTATTTCGGAGTCACGTGAGTGACTACGTGAAGATTTTAAAGATCTGTGATTTCATGCCGTGGAACGAGTCCATGCTTCACTCACTGCCGTAGTTGACCAAAGGAGGAAGTATGTTATCGTATTCAAACATGAATCAAAAATTCAAAACAATAGTGAATTTATTTTAACAAAGAATAATAATGATCCCTTCCATTTGGGATAAATCATAATACAGAATTTAAAATTGATTCTGCAAATATCGCAGGCTTGGTAATCGGCTTATTATAAAATAGCTGAAAGGTCTTCTCCCTCGACCATCCTGCTGTACCCAGGATGTGGCCCATGGGCACTTCCATTTCCCTTGCTGCCGATGTTGCTGCAGCCCTGGTGGAATGAGATTTGAAAGTGTCAGTATCCACCCCTGCAGCTCCCAAAACCTGTCTGAGCCACCTAGATCTGGTTTGTGCCGATACCCTATTATGAGGTTGTTTATGGCTGATCAATAACCCCATTTCATTGCCCCTAAGATTTTTAGTGGCTTCTATATATTGTAACAGGTGTGTCACAACACATAGGTGGGTATCTGTTGGGTTTGCTTGGAATTCTAGTTTAAGGCCTGATGACCCTGGCCTGTTTTGTTTTACCAATTCCAAGATGTGAAAATGTATCTTGTTGGTTGAAATTACCATAATATCCAGTCTTAATTTATGTAGGGACTGGACCCGTTGAGCCGAGACCAGTGCCATCAGCATAACTGTTTTTAGTGTCAGTTTCTCCAAGGACAGGGATGTTGCTGGTGACCAACCCCTGAGCAACGTAAGAACAACACTAACATCCCAAATCTGGGAATACCTTGCTCTAGGAGGGTTCGTGTTGGAGATACCCCTCATAAGCTTCGAAATTAGGGGGTGAGATCCCACAGTGTGCTCTCCTAATCCCTGCCATAAGTATGCTGATAGGGCACTCCTGGTGCAGTTAATAGCACTGTAGCTGAGGCCTTCATCAAAATGAAGACTGGCCAGAAATTCCAGAACATTGGTTACAGAAGCTGTATTGTACGAAATAACAGTCCTTGTACAATATATCTCCCATTTCCTGATGTATGAGAGATATTGCTTCTTGGTGGATTATCTGTATGCCGCCGTGATCATATTCATGGTTCTGTCCATCAGCCCCAGGTCCAGAAGTGGTCTTTTTAAATTCTGCAAATTAACAGATTGATCCTGTCATGGCATGGGTGACTCTCGCCTGTCACGGGATGGACCAACAAATCTGGTCATTTGGGGATGGACATACATGGTTCCTAGACCATGTCGAGAACCACAGGGAACCATGGCTGAGTAGGCCAATCGGGTACCACCAAAGTACCTGACTTATGCAAAGTCTTGTTGTATTTTGCGTAAGACCCGACTGATGAGGCAGAAGGGGGGAAAAGCATAGAAAAACAATTTTCCCCAGTCCAGCGAGAAAATGTCTATCACTGCTGTCCCAGGGTCTGGTTCCCAAGCGACATATGTTGGCAACTGGTGATTCACTCTAGATGCAAATAAATCGATATCTGGTGTTCCATATTGCGTTACAATATCAGCAAATACTTTGTGTCATTAAATTTCCGTGACCTGGTGTTTGCCACTGTAGTGAGTTTACCTGGTAGGTAAGTAGCTGATATCCAAATATTTCTATTGATACACCATTGCCAAATTGTATTAGCCAGATTGTCACATGATATTGATTTGATTCCACCCATACGATTAATGTATGCCACCAATTTGTAGGCGGTATGCAGATACATACAGGTGCATTTTTGAGCAATATGCTTTTAGCCCATAGAACACACCCAACATCTCTAAATAATTTATACCCAGTATTTGTAATAAAGTTGATTCATGTGCATCCCATCTACCACCACAACCGGATATAGTATTAGTAGCACCCCAACCGTGAGCGCTGGCATCAATTTGTAATATAACTGATGGGTTACTGATAATGATGGGGCTGGAGCTATGCCATATGTTTTGCCTCCACCATTGTAACCCCAAAATTGCTTTAGCTGTTAATTGCATTGGTCGGTCGAAATGACCAGCATGCTGTTTCAGTGCTTGCACCTTTGCTCTTTGTAAATTTTGGTAATGCAAAGGTCAAAACTGTTTGGCTGGAAATGCAGCTACAAGTTTTCCAATTACCCTTGCTACCTGTCGAATAGATAGTTGACTGATGACAATCAGGTTATTGCAGGCCTCCATTAAGTCTGCTGCTTTGTTCTTTGGCAAAGTTACAGACATGTGGATAGAGTCAATAGTGAACCCCAGATAATCCATAGTTGTAGAAGGCATCAATTTAGATTTATCTGGATGGATGATAAACCACAGTTTTTCAAACAATAGTTTAGTAGCTGATACAGCTGATTTGGATAAATCCTGGGTTTTCCCCACAATTAATATATCATCAAGATATGCCATGACAATATGTTTTTGTTTTCGGAGAAATGCCAAGGCTGGTTTTAATATCTTAGTAAATAGTCTGGGGGCTGATGTTAAACCATTAGGCAACGGTTTATACTGTCAATACTGCCCCATCCAGTTAAACTTCAGATATCGGCGATGATCCTTCTGTATAGGTACCGAATAGTATGCATCTTTTAGATCGATGCAAGCCATGAAGTAACCTTCTGAAATCAATTGTTTGGCAGTAACAAATGTTTCCATTTTGAAGTGAATATACTTTACAAAAGTATTCAGTTTAGTCAAATCAATGATGATGCGGCATCTAACATCTTTTTTTAGTTTTTGTGAAAATGTTGGATACAAATTCTAGGGAGCCATGTTGGGAAATCTCAATTACTCCTTTGGCATATAGCCTCCCCAGCTTTGCATAACCTTCCTGTTTTTCCTGTTGCGAAAGCACAAACACTTGGCTAGGCACATGTTGAACTGGGGGAATGTCTTTATGAATGAACTCAATTTCGTATCCCTGAATACTATGTAGTATATAAGGGTCAGTAGTTATAGACCTCCATGCCTCCCAAAACAGGTGTAACCTACCCCCAGTTAATACAGAACGTATGTTCTGGAAGGAACCAGACCCACCCACCTCCATGGTTACTGGTGGAGTGTTCATTTCTTCTGCTTCTGCCTCTTCTAAGGAAGAGGTGGTGGAGTGCGGGGTTGACGCATCTTCCACGAAGGTCGCTCTGGGCCTTGGCCTAAAAAAGACCTTGGTGTTGGTTGTGCAGCCTTCGTGCTTTCACCAGCATCCTGGTGTCGTTGCCTGCTGGTGGATGCGTAAGGGTGCTGCCGCCGGAGATGTATGGTCTTGATCAAAGTTGACCTTCATGAGCCCGACGGCTTTGGCTTCCTCATCGAGCTCTTTAACCTGCTTAGATAGCCTGTCCCCAAATAGCAGTATTGGTGGTTGTGTAATGGTAGTTTTGCACAACCCTGCAAATTTGGGGTTCAAAGCAGGTCGAATGGCATTTTTCCTTAGGCAATTAATTTCAAATTGCGTGTTGCAGAGAAGTGCCAGAGCATCCTGTTGTGTCTCTGACATCTCTGTTCCATCCACCGATCGAGCAAACGCCGTTATTCCCGAAGCCAACAATTTTAGTATCTTTTGCATCTTTACCTCTTGGGTTTAGATGCCTGCACCGACGTACCCCTAGGTAGAACTGTTTACTGCAGGAGCATTCAGTGAGACACAGTTCTCAGGTGCCATATATTTGGCTGTTGTTTCATTCAACACTTGTTCCTGCAGCTGATTGAAGGAAAGGTAGTCTATGCTTGCTGCCAGTTTTGGCTGTAACGGCTGTCCCGTTTGCGCTGGCATCGCAAACTTTGAGACCACCCCGAGCAGCTTTTGTGGATCCTGCACCCCTAGCACACTCCCGGTGTCTTCAGCCAATCCCCTGTCTTCGGGGCCAGCCCAGCCCTGGCCCGTAATGCTCCTCCCCTCTGTCGAGGGAGATGCATTATGCAGCCCTGGGTAAGGTGCTGCCATGGGTGTCCCAGGACCCCCATGGTGACAATACTCCATATCACAGAGCATGTCACGTTGGAGCATCAGCTCCATCAACCGACTTTTGCTTGGCTTTTCCCCCAGCCCGTGGCACTGGTTCGGACTGAGCAGGTGCCATGTCGATGACTGTTGATCGCATAGATTGCGATCCAGGTGCCGCCAGTCGCTGCTGAATGCTTGTACCTTCGCGGTCCCCCGCAGCCAGTCTAGACGCGACCTGTTTCGATTTCTTTCCCTTGTCCATAGCTCTCCTTCTGTAAACTTACCTGCAGGTCCCGTTTTTAAATCTTGCCGCTGCGGGGGAACGCTTCACCCCGCCAGGCGCTGCGCAATGCGTTAGACGATATGTCACGCATGCGTGCTGGCGGGGTCTTCACGTAGTCACTCACATGACTCCGAAGTAAAATTTTTCATTTAGAGTCCATGGCACTGTTATTAAATTCAACCGAATCTCAGCAAACCCTATAAGACAAAATATATTTTCAATCTCTGCTTTGTTAAGTGGAACTTCATAGGTGAAATTGTAATGAACAATTCAAGGTTTTTAACATTAAGGGTGAACTACCAACATATAGCACATTTAAACAGCAAATGGTTTGTGGGTGCTTTTTAGTTCACAACATGAATGGGAAAGGAAAATATGGCCAGAAAAAAAACAACTTTATTTAACAGATTTATTATTAGTAAAAGCCTATGTACAGAAGGCCAGAATGAATCACTAACCCAAGACTGGTCTTTGTGGGACACTTGTTTGGTGTCTCACTCTAACTAACAGTACAGACTCTGTCTCTTCAACAGATACCTCAAAATCTGTTTTCCTCTTGTTTGAACTATTTTGGTCTCCCTTCACAAAAAATACTTCAGAGTAGCATATTTTCAACGAGTTGGTGGTTATTCCATTGCTTGTTCAGGTGGATTCCAGAGTTAGTCATCAAGTCCATTACACAGCAATGGTGGCATGATGACATTTTGACTGCCAAATAAAGATGTTGTGGAATGTTTATTCATTACGGTAAAAGTTGACTCACTTTGCATTTGATAATACCTAAACCAAATGTGGGGAAGTGTATAAAAGAGAGGTTAAGTAGGACTTGAAGATCTTAGTAACATAGCAAATATTTTTCCACATTGAATAACATGCGCTATTCATCTCATTATCGTCAAAATTATGAGTGCCAAATGACCCATGAACTTGAACTATTACTTGTTAGAGCAAACAGCTCGAACATTCAAACAAAGTTCTTTCCTTTAGATACCCATTCATTTTTTTTCTTTTGCATACACTCAGGATTTTAGTTGTAAAGAATGTTTGCACAAGTTTGCTGGTCGCCATGCAGTCGGTAGGCCGAAGGACCTTTCTTCCCACTGTATCTCTAAAGTAAACTAAACTTACAATGAAGAATGATATGAATTAATTTTGTTGATGGTAAAGTATGGACCTGTTTCATTCAATGCTTTATAAGACATGGTATGTATCTTACCAAATAGTCTGTGTAACAAAATCAATAGCTACATCTGTTATGAGTTTGTGGGTGCTCTCAAAATGGCTTGAGCTTTGTTGCTATTTAACCAGCTGCAGGGCGTAGTTGTTTGGCCAAAAGATAGACCAAGACCTTTCATGTTCTTGGCTACTCCGTTTTGAACATGTAAGGCCATTACTTAGGTCAACAATAAAAAGTAAGTACTTCCTTTCAAATATTAAGTAGAAAATTGACTATCTGATGAATAAAAACACCAGTCATTGACTTGACAATTCATGATGGATTAACCTGCCCGCTGTTAGTTTGGTTGCTGCTTTAATGGATGGAGAATTAAAAGCAAAAATAACGTGTGAATTGCTTGATCTTCCTGAAAACGTCTTTGGCTGAAGATTTGAAATTTATTTTGACAATTTGGTGCCTCTCTTCTTTACTCTCAGGACAAGAAAAAGACTGACCGGACTGTATTTATTGCCATTACTCAAGTTGCCATATGCAGCAGCATGTGGGAGTTCGGTTTTTGTTGAACTAGGCCTTATATTGATTAGGCTTTCAAAACAATGTTAAAAAGAGAACAAAGCCAGGATCAGTCAAGGAATGAAAGTGTATCAGGTTTGTGGATGAGTTGAAGAAGAATTTGAAGATGCTGGACAAGTACTCCTATCTAATTGCTGCTTTTGGGTTTCTTGTAGGTTAAAGATCACGGGATAAATAAATATAATCGATAAAACCTTTGTGGAAGCATTTCTACTGACACATGCTATCCCAATAATGGAAGGCTGCTTGGTGAGTTCAGTGTAAGAAATTCACTGAAATAAATTGTGAGAGGCATGCCTATTCTTGGCCTCCAATCATCTTCATGTAAGGACATTCAAAAACGAATGAATCGTGTGTGAAAGATACATCTTCTAGATGCGCTGGGATGCACGCTCAGTGATGTGACCTGGGGTCATCGGGTGTTTCAGGTCTCACAACATCAGACACCCTCGCCCAGGCGACCCAGCCGGGGTTGATCAAGCCCCGAGTTGCGTCCCAGCAGCAACCGCCCATGGATCAGCCCCCTTAATCCGAAGCCAGCTAGTTGCTTTCTTTGCGGCTTCGCTTATGGATTGAATGGCC
The DNA here is from genome assembly GCF_028641065.1 of Leucoraja erinaceus. Lineage (NCBI taxonomy): Eukaryota > Metazoa > Chordata > Chondrichthyes > Rajiformes > Rajidae > Leucoraja > Leucoraja erinaceus. The sequence goes on from NC_073377.1 coordinate 91,781,799, forward strand.
GTCTTCTTTGCCAGCCCTGTAATGCCCAACTGGTTGAGGACTTTGCAGAGTGAGCGTCCTGCAAAGTCGCTACAGCCCACCTCTATGGGCTCATAGTATGTCTTCCAACCTCTGTCCTGGCGCATCTCCACCACTTCATGGTACTTTGTGCGTTTCCTCTCATTAGCCTCTTCAATACGCTCTTCCCAGGGCACTGTCAGCTCCAGAATAATCAGCTGTTTTGTTTTGTCACTTTGGAAGTGATGATCATGTCTGGCCGGAGTGATGTTGCTGTGATGTACTGTGGAAATTTCAGCTGTTTGCCCAGATCGACGTGCAGCTGCCAGTCAGTGGCTGTGTGGAGGAGGCCCGTCCTTGTTTTTGGTTGTGGTCGGGGCTTCTCTCCAGCTTTGACAAAAGTGATTAATTTCTTTGGGGCATGGTGGTGTTTGCTGTTATCGATGGCAGTGGCTATGCTCTCAGCAACCACCTTGAGCACCTGGTCATGGTGCCACCGATAGTGACCTTCCCCAAGGGACTTTCGGCAGCTGCTGAGGAGATGGTCTAATGATCCTCTTCCAGAGCAAAATGGGCAGCTAGGTGTCTCATTCTTGCCCCAGATGTGAAGGTTTGTTGGGCTTGTTGGGCATCGTAGACAGCTTGGACAAGGAACCGAACGCGCTGGAGGTCTGCCTGCATGATGTTTGACCAGGTAATCCTGCGCTGAGGTATGTTTTCCCACCTTGTCCACGCTCCCTGCTGCCTGAGCCCCACTGGCCTGCTCACACGCTCTTCCTCCACACCTGCTCGGACCTCTTCCTGGATTAGATGGTGGCTCTCCTTGCCCCGGGCCTTGTCTCAGGGAAGTATCCCAAACCTGCTCTGCCTATTGCCATGACTCCGCCCAATGCCTTTTGCCTTAGGCGTGGCTCTGCCACCTCCACTGCTTTCTCCGCCCTCCATCTTCTCCCTGTTCTCACCTCGATGCCAGCCGATGACACCTTCTGGTCCCACGTGTCCTTGTACCGCAGAGCTTCTCTTGTTCGCGCCACCATATACTCTTCCGTGAGGCCACTGAATGGGAGCTGCAAGATGTTACTGGTCCCATACAGTGCTGCACTGTTGACGCTGCAGGGCCAAATATATTAAAGAACATATTACCAGCCATTCCTCATGGTTCTCTTAGGTGATGAGCGTTTTACATATGTAAATAAATAACCATACATAAAATCACCCTTCCTCCACCTTTGTTATTATTTTATTGCAAGGGTCATAAAGAAATTGCATTGGATTTACTTATTTCCTTGATTTTTGAACTGAAATGAACATGGTTAAGGGCAGAATATGAATACAACCAGAATCAGTTAAATGGGCTAAACAAAATGAAGTGTAAGACATATTCTAAGATCTATTAAAAACATTGATAGGGTCACAGTTCAGTTGAAGTGTTCACTGAAAGAAAGATGAAATATTGCACTGGAGAGGATGTAGCAGAGGTTCGCCAGGATGTTGTTTGATAATGAAAAGAGGCTGTATTTGTCTTCTTTGAAGTACAGGTGGATGAGGGGTTCCTGAATGAGTTATACAAAATTATAAATTTTTCGCATAGCACGAGTAAGGCGCTTTGAGAGGATCTGAGGAGGACATTTTTCATTCAGAGGGTTGTTGGGATCTGAAATACACTGCCTAGTGAATTGTGTTAGCTGGTACTCTCATAGTCATAACAATTAAGAAGGAACTGCAGATGCTGGAAAATCGAAGATAGAAAAAAATGCTGGAGAAACTCAGCGGGTGAGGCAGTTTCTATGGAGCGAAGAAAGTAGACGATGTTTCGGGTTGAGACCCTTCTTCAGACTGATATGAGGGTGGGGGGGGGGGCGGGAAGAAGAAAGGAAGAGGCGGAGGCAGCGGGCTGAGGGAGAGCTGGGAAGGAGAGGAGAAAGCAAGGACTACCTGAAATTGGAGAAGTCAATGTTCATGCCACTGATTTATGGTGAGCCGTACTCGGGCCATTGAGGAGGCCCAGGACAGAAAGGTCAGATTCGGAAAGGGAGGGGGAGTTGAAGTGCTCAGTCACTGGGAGATCAGGTTGGTTATTGCGAACCGAGCGGAGGTGTTGGGTGTTTGGAGCTGCAAAGTCAAAATTTCCTAGCAGCTCGCCTTGATTTCTACAGGACGGTGCAACAAGAAGGGCAATCGATCACCGAATTTCTTGCCGAACTTTACACCAAGGCAAAGGCATGTGATTTTAAAGCTCAATGCTGCGAAAAGTGGCAAGACAATGCGTTGCGGGATAGACTGGTCATGGGCTGCAGGCACGCATTCATCCAGCGGGCGATTCTCAAGGAATAGGACACCTCAGTGCTGCAGTGTGCTAAGATGGCCGAGCTGCTAAGTAAAGAACTGCACAAAATGGCCGGCGAAACAGCGTCGAAGCTCCCTCAGGAGGAGCATACAGTTCATCAGGCTCCTCCGCAACGCCAGATTCCGCAACGCCAGAAACCACTTGATTGACCCAGAGCAAATCCGGAGAAGGTGGGACAGTTTCAGAAGGGCCGTCCCCCTGTGGGGGGAGGATCGAAACCCTGCTACCGGTGCGGCTCAACTGCTCATCATCACCGTGAGTGCCCGTATATCGAACGTTTGTTATGCCTGTTACCAAAAAGGTCATCTCCAGGCAGTGTGTCAATCCATAGGAAAGCTGAGAAAGGGCAAGAAGGCACAAAACACAGTCGACCAAATCGCAGCGACAATTTTTATTGAAGTGCTCGGGGTGTCTACGATCACCGACAAGCCAAGGATTTCGCTGCGGGTGTCGTACATCGATCTACAGTTCCAGGTGGCCACTGGTGCAGCTGTGTCGCTAGTGGGTCAGAACATCTGGGAGAGGATCGGATTGCAGAATCTGAAACCGACCAACATCCACCTTTTTGGATATGGACGGCAGCCCATTCCCACGAAAGGTAAATGCACTGTCACCGTTTCGTGTAATGGTATGACACAGATGTTGCCGCTGATCGTCGTTGGGAAAGAAGGTACATCCTTGTGTGCCGTCGATTGGATCCATGCTTGACATGAACGCCTTGATCTACGATGGATCAACTATGGCATTGTCATCTACCACGGATTGCAACATGGTCAGCAAATGCGAGAACAACCTGCAGAAGGTTCTTGACCAGTTTTCGGCCATTTTCGCACATGGACTCGGACATTGCACAAAGATGAAGGCACGGCTCATACTCAAAGCCGATGCCGTCCCTAAGCTCAAACCAAGACCAGTTCCATTCAGTTGGATGGACGCCATGGACAAGGAACTCTGCCGTCTTGAAGAAATGGGAATTATCACCCATGTGGACCATTCAGAATGGGCCACACCCATAGTTGTCGTTGCGGCTTTGCGGCAAAGTGCGCATTTGTGGCGACTACAAAGCGACCTTAAACTCCCAATTGCACATTGATCAACACCCCATACCAAGAGTGGACGAGCTGTTCATCAAGCTGCAAGGAGGACAGCACTTCTAGAAATTGGACGTGTCCGACATGTATCTCCAAGTGGAACTGGACGACGAGACAAAAAACCTGCTCATGATCAACACGTACAAGGGACTGTTCAGATACAACCAATTGTCAATAGACAATAGACAATAGACAATAGGTGCAGGAGTAGGCCATTCAGCTCTTCGAGCCAGCACCGCCATTCAATGTGATCATAGCTGATCATCCCCAATCTGTACCCTGTTCCTACCTTCTCCCCATATCCCCTGACTCCGCTATTTTTAACAGCCCCATCTAGCTCTCTCTTGAAAGCATCCAGAGAACCTGCCTCTGAGGCAAAGAATTTCACACTCACAACTCTCTGTGAGAAAAAGTGTTTCCTCGTTCCATTCTAAATGGCTTACTCCTTATTCTTAAACTGTGGCCCCTGGTTCTGGACTCCTCCAACATCGGGAATCTGTTTCCTGCCTCTAGCGTGTCCAAGCCCTTAACAATCTTATATGTTTCAATGAGATCCCTCTCATCCTTCTAAAGCTGGGCTAAACACCAGAGTGCACAAGCCCAGCTGCTCCATTCTCTCAGCATATGACAGTCCCGCCATCCTGGGAATTAATCTTGTAAACCTACGCTGGAAGGTTGGAGGCTTGGGAGGGCAGGGGACCGGAAGTGATGAAGTCAGTGATAGTGCTGGAGATCATGGCCTGGTGCTCATCTGTGGGGTCATGGTCCAAGGATAAGTAGGAGGAGGTGTCTGAGAGTTGCCGCATGGCCTCAGCCTTGTAGAGATCAGCGCGCTAGACTACCATGGCACCTCCCTTGTCGGCAGGTTTGATCACCCAGTCTAGGTTGTTGCAGAGTGAGTGGAGGGCTGTACGTTCAGGAGGGAAGAGGTTAGAGTGAGAAAGGGGGATGGAGAAGTTGAGGCGGTTGATGTCCCCCCGGCAGTTTAAAATAAAAAAGGTCTAAAGCAGGTAGATGGCCATGAGGGGGAGTCCAAGTGGAATGGGTCCGTTGAAGACGGGAGAAGGGGTCATCACTGGGGGGATGAGGACTCCTACCCATGGGAAAAATGCTGTGATGCGGGGGCAACTATCGCTTTGCCGAACACCTCAGCTCGGTCTGCAATAATCAACCTGATCTCCCGGTGGCTCAGCACTCCAACTCCCCCTCCCATTCCGAATCCAACCTTTCTGTCCTGGGCCTCCTCCATTTCCAGAGTGAAGCCCACTGTAAATTGGAGGAGCAGCACCTCATATTTCGCTTGGGCAGTTTACACCCCAACAGTATGAACATTGACTTCTCCAATTTCAGGTAGTCCCTACTTTCTCCTCCCCTTCCCAGCTCTCCCTCAGCCCATTGTCTCCGCCTCTTCCTTTCTTCTTCCCGCCCTCCCCCCCCCCCTCACATCAGTCTGAAGAAGGGTCTCGACCCGAAACGTCGCCTATTTCCTTCGCTCCATAAATGCTGCCTCACCCGCTGAGTTTCACCAGAAGTATTTAGATGACCACTTGAAAATAAGATTTATAGAAAGGTATGGACAAAATATGAGTGTGATTAATATAGTTATATACTCGCTGGTCAACATGACCTGAAAAGCAGGACTCAATGACACTGCATTTGTTCAGGGAAATCATTGAATCATATTTATTCGCAGAGTGTGAAGATGGCCAATGAGGATCAGTGTATGGTGGCAGGTATGGTGGCACCCGTGGCATAGTATTAGAGCTGCTGGCTTACAGCGCCAGAGACCTGGGTTCAATCTTGACTAAAGGGTGCTGTCAATATGGAGTTTCTCCCTGTTACCGCGTCGGTTTTCTCCAGATGCTCCAGTCCCACCCACACTCCCAAAGATGTACAGGTTTGAATGTCATTTGGTTTTGGTAAAATTGTAAATTGTTCCTGTAGAATAGTGTTAGCGTATGGAGTGATCACGAGTCGGTGCGGACTCGGTGGACTGAAGGGCCTGTTTCTGCGCTGTATCTTCTAAAGTTACGCATGCTGAAAAAAGTAGGGATTGAGTAGTATACATTATGCTATTTCTAATTCCACTTATTTCAGCCTTACACAGCAGTCACTTATTTAAGCTTGCATCAGTGTGAATGTGGCCAGGAGGAATGGGGCATGAGAACACTTAAAGCCTGAGAACTCACCACATTTATGATGATAAAACAAAATATGCATTGTAGACCACCCGCACATTTCTGGACTGAATGTGCTTTAAATTTCTAAAGATTTCCTTATAATGCACAGATGGTCTCCTAGCCACATGTGTCAATTGGCCCCAAGACATTTGGAAAATCTGCAATCTGAAACAAAACAAATCATTAACCATGTTGCCACAATGTGGTCCTTGCAAAACAGATATACTGTATACTGAATCATTCTCTTAACTAGTGATTCATACTGGGATACATTTTTCATTAAACTCATATTTAGCACCCTTTGGGTTTCTGACACTATCCATTTGTTTAGCCGATATCATCCTGAAAAGATGGTAACTAGATCTTCCAAAAAATATTTGTCTGTCCTGAAACATTTCCTACATTTCTTTACTTACCTCAGGGTAATATTTGCAGTACAAGGACTTTACAGAGTTACTGTCAATGACAATATTTATGATGTCCCCACATAAATGATGGGGGTAGTTTGTACCGTACTTATTCAAATAAGAGCGCAATGTTTCCAGTTACATTTAAAATAGCATGGACCAGCATGAAAATTTGATAATTCAGAACACTGGGAGATATTAATTTAAAAGGTGAACGTTTCATGCAACGTTATGGACTCCTTACTTGGATTTCCACTTGCTGTTTTCTGTGATGGAAATTATTAATACAATTATACAGTCAACCTCTTTTAAATCTATCTGTGCATCTTACAAGAATTCGCAACACTACGTTTTGCTCTTTCTTTGCATTATGATGACCCATTTTGCCAGGAAACTCACTTAATTAAACTATAATCTTCCACTTTCCAAAAGGGATAGGAGTTTGACAAGTGGGTGCAGGGGAGTTTGGGTGTTTGAAGACTGAGGTAAAACAAGATGCAAGTCTGAGGTTTCCCCATGGATCCGGCACTAATGAAGTAAATTCATTACCGTGCATGAGAGGCAGAGAAAGAGATCCCACTGCAGGGTGCAGTCCCAGTGTTATTAGTAGCAAATGTGATAATAGTTAGGCTAACAAGGCTAGTGAAAATATTGAGTGAAAGTCAACTGTTTATTGGGACATGCTGTGGTTTAGCATCATGGAGTTCCTTATTGCTTGTGTAGTCAATACTTCACTCTGCTGAAGATGAAGCCTGTGGTTCTCTGCCTGGTCTTCCATTAATGACTTTCATGTTCCTCCTGTTCTTGTTCCTGCTGTTCTTCAGCCTATTCCTTCTGTCCCTGAGGCACCGCACTTATCTTCCTCCACCACCGGCTGCTGCCTGTGAATTGCTAGCTGGTGCACTAGGTAGCACACAGTGATGCACTCTCCACACCTGCTGGGTGTATCCATATAGGGTGAGTGATACAAGACAATGGTGTTTTTCATGATGATTCTGGTATTCGACTGGCCTTTCTTATGTCAACACTTTGCAGCTGTAATTGGAGAGTGCAACTGGTGCGAATATCCAGGGAAAAAGAGGGTAGATTTTTCTGGAGTATACCCACTGGAATATGCTGGCCACAAGCAGTCCAGTTTCTTGGAAAATGAACATATCATGTGTTGCTTTCTGGGAACATGGCATTATTCACAAGGAGAATCTTCTGATGATCCGAAATCGCTTGAATGCTGAGGAAATGGGAAATATTTTCCATTGCTTAAAAGAAGTGGGTTATTTATGGCAGTTACTAAGGACACATGTCCACCACATCTTAGGGGAAGCTGGCAATGCTGACAAATCTCGGTGAATGAAATGCCACCTGGTTATCTCTGAAATTATGATAGATTAAATAATCTTTTCACAAATGAAATCATACAGAAACCAGGCTCTTTGGCGACTGAGCCCACATTGACCACTAGCTATCCATTCTGCATTATTCCTTTATATTTCTTATTCCCATGTTCTTCTCAACACCCGCAGATTATTCCGCTCACTGACACACGAGAGACAAATTTCAGTGGCTGATTAATGTCCAAGATGCAATTCTTTGGGATGTAGGAGCAAACTGGAGTACCTGGAGAAAAAAAAACATGCAGTCACATGATCTTTTCACACTTCCTGTGAACTGGAGGGTAGCCAATGTAACCACTTTTTAAGAAAGGAGGGAGAGAGAAAACGGGGAATTATGGACCAGTTAGCCTTACGTCGGTAATGGGGAAGATGCTGGAGTTGATTATTAAAGATGCTCTAGCAGCGTATTTGGAAAGCAGTGACAGGATCGGTCAATTCAGCATGGATTTATAAAGGGGAAATCATGCTTGACTAATCTTCTGGAATTTTTTGAGGATATAACACGTAGAATGGATAAGGGAGAGCCAGTGTATGTGGTGTATCTGGACTTTCAAAAAGCCTTTGACAAGGTCCCACACAAGAGATTAGTGTGCAAAATTAGAGCAAAAATATTGGGGGTAGGTTATTGACATGGATAGAAAAATGGTTCACAGACAGGAGGCAAAGAATTGGAATTAATGGGTCCTTTTTAGAATGCCAGGCAGTGATTAGTGGGGTGCCGCAAGGCTCGGTGCTGGGACGGCAGTTGTTTGCAAGATATATTAACGATTTAGACGTGGGAATTAAACGTAACATCTGTAAGTTTCCAGATGACACAAAGCTGGGTGGCCATGTGAGCTGCGAGGAAGATGCTATGAGGTTGCAGGGTGACATGGAAGTGAATGGGCAGAAGCATAGCAGATGCAGTATAATGTGGATAAATGTGAGGTTATCCACTTTGGTGCCAAGAATAGGAAGGCATATTATTATCTGAATGCTGTCAGATTAGGAGAAGGGGAGGAGCAACGAGACCTGGGTATGCTTGTATATCAGTCACTGAATGTAAGCATACAGGTAGAGCAGGCAGTAGAGAAAGCCAATGGCATGTTGGCCTTCATAGCAAGAGGACTTGAGTATTGGAGCAAGGAGGTCCTACTGCAGTTGTACAGGGCCTGGTGAGCGCTCCTGGAGTATTGTGTGCAATTTTGGTCTCCTAATTTGAGGAAGGACATCATTGATATTGAGGGAGTGCAGCGTTTCACCATGTTAATTCCCAGGATGGCGGGACTGCCGTATGATGAAAGAATGGGTCGACTGGGCTTGTATTCACTGGAATTTAGAAAGATGAGAGGGGATCTTATAGAAACATATAAAATTCTTAGAGGATTGGACAGGGTAGATGCAGGAAAAATGTTCCCGATGTTGGGGGAGTCCAGAACTAGGGGTCACAGTTTAAGAATAAGAGGTAGGCCATTTAGGACTGAAATGAGGAAAAACTTTTCACCCAGAGAGTTATGAATTTGTGGAATTCTCTGCCACAGAAGGCAGTGGAGGCCAATTCACTGGATGTTTTCAAGAGAGAGTTAGATTTAGTTCTTAGGGCTAATGGAATCAAGGTATATGGGGAAAAAAACGTAATGGGGTACTGAATTTGGTTGGCTCGCAGGGCCGAATGGCTTACTCCTGCACCTATTTTCTATGTTTCTACATTTCTATGTTTCTAAAAGCATGCAAGCTCCACACAGACAGCACTCAACGTCAGGACCGACTTCAGGTCTCTGGTGTCATGTGGCAGCAGATTTACAAGCCTGATTGGCATCTCTGATGCAGTCATACCATCAAACTGTTGGTGACCCACTGTGGCTCCTTGGAATAATGTAGTGGTGAGATACTTGGAGTCAAGTTGATCTCGAGCGCTGTGGGAATGTCGGGAGGAGAGAATGGCCAAGGACCACCTGCAGCATTTCATATTTCTCACCGATGAACGATTGAATACTTTGTTCATCAGAAAGGTACAGGGAGAATGTAAAGTTTCTGAATACATTGTAGGAGTAGCTCTTTATAGTCTTCACCTCCAACATTGAGCTCCCCAGTTCCTCCTGTATAGTCTGCATCTGCTATATTGTAACTTACTCTGATGGAATGCTGCTAAAGACATCACAGCTGAAACACCCATTGAAGGAGTATCGTAGTTGCTACACTGCGTAAAAGAGACTCCCTGTTAGTTGCAGCCCATGGTGTGGATTTTGGAGGGTGCTACAACAGCTTGCTGCTGAAGGCGCCCAGTCACAGCAACCAATGTAAGCAAAATATCCATTTAAATTGTACCAAATGCAAATAAGTCGTCCTTAGTGGTCCTGCGACTATTCGGCAGTGGTTTATGTCAATAGATGTGGAAGACAGCATTGCATTGATACTGAGGCCATGGGTGTGCATCTAACACCATTTTTTTATTCAAAGATCTGCAGGATGTATTGTCGCTGAGTGTATTCAACGCAGAGATTTATGTATTTTTACATATTAGGAAAATTAGGAGCAAGTAGCATTGAAGACAGAGATCTCAAAAAGTAGCAGAGCATGAATGAGGGAACGAGTACCCTGTTCCTGTTTCTACTTCTTATGATCTTATGTTCTTAATATCTTTTTATTTCCAATAGAACCATTCAAGATGAATTCAAACACTCCACTATTAAGTAGGATTTAAAATCATTACATTTATAATTCCTGTAACATTAACACTGGAATTCCATGCCCATGGAATTAAGGAATAGAGCCATGGGGACTGAGGTAAACTCCATGGCTCATGATTCAGATGGACTCTGTAGAGACTGTGTAAATTATTTGGATGCATATGTAGATGGGTTTCTCAGTAATGCCCCTGTCCCACTTAGGAAACCTGAACGGAAACCTCTGGAGACTTTGCGCCCCACCCAAGGTTTCGGTGCGGTTCCCGGGAGGTTGCAGGTGGTTGCCGGAGGTTGCAGGTAGTGGAAGCAGGTAAGGAAACTGACAAAAATGCTTCGGGAACCGCTGGAACCGCACGGAAACCTTGGGTGGGGCGCAAAGTCTCCAGAGGTTTCTGTTGGCCCACATCATGCTGAGTGAACACCCCACCGCCGTTTAAATGCAGTGGGTAGGGAAGGGATAGACCAAGATGGTCCTGCCTGTGGTGAGTGTAAGAATACGGACGTTGGCATGAGAATGCAATAAAGGGACAAGCTGGGTCAATCATCTCTTGTAATCTCCCCACTCCAGATCCAAGTGCTTATGAGGAGGAATTTCTTTAGTCAGATGGTGAATTTGTGGAATTCATTGCCACGGAAAGCTGTGGAGGCCAAGTCAATGGGTATTTTTAAGGTGGAGGTCCTTGATTAGTAGGGGTGTCAGGGGTTATGAGGAGAAGGCATGAGAATGGGATTGAGAGGAAGAGATAGATCAAACATGATTGAATGGTGGAGTAAATTTGATAGGGCAAATGGCATAATTCTGCTCCTATAACTTACTGTATGAACATGAGCTTATCAATCAAGAGCAATGGAGGGAAGCCACAAGTTGGAATATCACTGACAAGTTAATCAGTGACAATTCTTGTGCAAGAAGACTCCAGACCCGAAACGTTGTCTGTACATTCCCCACAAAGATGTTGCCTGACCATTTTGAGTTCCTCCATTACTTTGTGCTTTGCTCAAGAATCCATCATGTGCAGTTCCCTCTGTCTCTGTACTTTGTGACTAGTTTTGCCACTTCATGACGAGGAGCTGCATGGTCCTGCGAGCTGGCCCAACTACATTTTTCAGTCCAGAGGCATCTGCAGGATGCTGGCAGGGGCTGCGAGCTACAGGTGGGCCACATTCAGCCTTCTTTCCAAAAAAATGCTTTTGCACTGTTTTTAAATGTTTATGATATGTTAGAAACTTTAAAAAAAACTATTCATATAAATTTAAATAAATTAACATACACGTTGAAATACCAACGTTATTAAAGTTTTTAATGCAAGGCAGCAAATTAGCTTTGTGCATAGGGTTGACAACATCATCTGAAGGGTACACCATCTGAAGGGTACACCATTCATCTCCAGAAGTTAGCTGAGGGGCTGAAGTTTATTGCGCTTACACCCTCTATTCTGCACCTTATTGCTCCACTGCCAGGCCATGGGAAGTTCGGCAGCAGAACAGATACTCGGAAACCCAAGGCAGACTGATACTCCCTTATGGACAGGCAACTTTGTTAGCACAGTTTGGCACAAAGTATAAACCCCCACCATCTCCTGGCAGGACCTCGTCTCAACCTCCGTCCACTCCCCCTGACCTTCTTTGATCCCAACCACCACCCCCCGATCTCCCCATTTCTGATACGGAACGGTCTGTCCACAACAGAGGCCTCACCTTTGTTCCCTTCTGCCCTCACCTCAATGAGTTCCAGATCCGCCACGAGCTTTCTTCTATGGGAATGAGTCCTCAGCACCTAGTGATCATGTCATAAGTGATAGGAGTAGGATTAGGCCATTCAGCCCATCAAGTCTACTCCTCCATTTAATTATGGCTGATCTATCTCTATTCCTAACCCCATTCTCCAGCCTTACACCCGTACTAATCAAAAATCTACCGTATCTATCTCTGGCTTAAAAAACATCCACTGACTTGGCCTCCACAGCCTTGAATTCCCCAGATTCACCACCATCCGACAAAATACATTTCTTCTCATCGCCTTCCTAAAAGAATGTCCTTGATGACCCCGTTACCCATCTCCACCGGTCCCCCTTCTCTTGGACTCTCCTGGAGACTTTCTACCCTCTTTAAACCGTTTCATTTCTATCTTCGGTATAAACATTCCAACAGTATTCACCTTGAAATACATTTATGTTTCATTGATTAATTTCCATGTTTTCCTGCTTAAAATAAGACAGTTTGATAATGGATACACGAAATAAGAAATTATGCCTACAAACTCAAGATCATGGAATTGTTTTAAACCAAGGCTGAAAGGGTAACACGAATGTCTTTAAATTATTTAAAAACATGAAGAATTCTAACAGACTGATTGGGAAGAATCTGTTTCCACTGGTTAGGAGTGAGTGATGAGGGGCCATCAATTTAGAATTGTCATTCCGAGAATGCTGAGAAAAATTGGGATAAATGTGTTTATCCAGAGTTGATGGAGCATGGAATGCTTCACCACAGGGAATAACTGACCACTGTGTCTTTAAAGGGAAGAGTGGATAAATAGATGATCCGGATAGAATAGAAGGATCTTGGGTCATAGTGAGGGAGGGGATGAGCCTGGGGGAGTGGGGGTGGTTGGATTGTGGGCTGTAACTGAAGTTGTAACAAGGTAGTGGGATGTTTTGGATTGATCCAATAAAGTCAAATTCCCATTGGAATTCACCAGATCTCCCACCATCATTTGACAGAATACCAGGAGTCACAATGTCAAGTACCAAAGTTGTGTTGGGAGCTTAGAAATCCCACTTTGACGGGCTATTTTGCTTCTATAAACATCAGGGTGTTCAGGTAAGGAATTCATTACTCACTACTGAACTGTTTATTCTAAAAGGAGGGCACTTGTAGACCCAGAACAGGGAAAAATAAAGCACAGGCGTGCTGCTGGGGACTGCATATTTGGGCAAAGATGCCAAGACATTATTATCATACTCTGGGGTCACATTTTGCGAGGAACGCTGTCAAAGTATACAGCATGATTTAGTTCAGCTTCAGAAATGGGCGTAGAAATGGCAGATGGAGTTTAATCTGAGCAAGTGTGATGTGTTACATTTTGGGAATTTGAATGTAAGTGGAAAATATACAATTAATGGCATATCCCTTAACAGCATTGATGCCCAGAAGGATCTTGCCGTTCAAGGGCAATACAGGTAATTGGCCTTCATCGGTTGGAGCATTGAGCATAATATGTCAGAGGGTCAAGTGGCAGCTTTATAGATATTTGGTTAGGTTGCATTTGGAGTATTATGTGCCATTCTGGTCGCTTAGTACAGGAAGGACGTTGAGGTTTTGGAAAGGGTGCAGGTTTAGCACAATGATGCCTGGATTAGGGGGTGTTAGCTTCAGAGAGAGGTTGGACAGACTTGGATTGTTTTCTATGGATCTCCAAAGGTTGAGTGGAGACCTGACAAATGTTTATAAAATTATGAGTGGCATAGATAGGGTAGACAGTCAGGACCTTTTCCCAGGATGGAAACATAAAGATACAAGAGGGCATGGGTTAAAGTACGAGAGGCAAAGTTTAAAGGAGAGAGGCAGGGCAATTTTTTTTACACAGAGGGTGGTGAGTACCTGGCTCGTGCTGCGGGTATGGTGGTGGAGGCAGATATGACTGGCATTTAAGAAACCTTTGGATAGACATATGGATGTGCAGGGAATGTAGAGATATGGATTATGTGCAGGGAGATAAGAGTTTGATTCAGCATCATATTTGGCACAGACAGTGTGGCCCAAAGGGCCTGTTCCTGAGTTGTACTGTTTATGTTCTATATTCAATCACACAAATCCTGCAGACCAGTGGGAACTCACAATGCTGTCCTCCAGTGGTTTGGGCAAGGACACTCAAGAATTCCTGGGATATTCATAATCTGAGGAAAGACACTGTAAACATATATTTTCCTGTTATTCTCTTGTTCATTATCATTAAATTACATTTTTAGGGTTACCATCTACCTTTAATGAAGGCCAAACTGATCTAAATGGAGGTAGTCTGCCTATGACACCTAATGGCAGGCCAAACTGCTATCTGTTTTTTTTGTGCTTTAGCAGAAGCAGAAATATGAATTGAAGTCCCCATAGGAATTATTCAGTCTCCCTGGGCCTTGGCTTTCCAATCAATCTCTTGACTAAATGGTCGAGGAACATGGTTCCAAAACATACAGGTATTATTAGATTCTCAAACTGAATGATTCTGTGATGTTGCTTCCTCTAGCTGGGGAGTTTGGCCCCAGGGGCAATTGCCAAAGGATAAAAGGTGGTCAAATAGAGGGAAATGTCTTTATTGAGGGGATTATGAATTTTGGACTTCCCTATTTCAGAGGATTATAGATGCTCTATTTAATGCAGAAGCCAATCGGTTTTTGGATACAAAGTGAATCATTGATTTGGGAATCGAGCAGTAAATTTGACGATGCACAGAATCAGTCATGGCCTTAGCGAATGGCCAAATGGGCTCAAGGGGCCTAATGGCTAACTATTATTTTTGTTACTTATGTTCCTATCACTTCGGTATTTCTTGGTAACATCATGGAAATTATGAAATGTTCCCATAACCCCTAACGGGTGTCAGGGGTTATGGGAAGAAAGAAAGAGAATAGGGTTAGGAGGGAGAGGTAGATCAGCCATGATTGAATGGCGGAGTAGACGATGGGCCGAATGGCCTAATTCCGCTCCTATCATTTATGAACTTGTGAAGGTATTAAGCCTGGTTAGAAATGCATCTTTGGTCCTCATACCAGCTCTTCTCCATTGAGTAGGGCATCATGGTGGGAGGCACAGTCGGGCAGCGGTTGCTGCCTTACAGCGTTAGAGACCAGCGTTCGATCCTGACTATGGATGCTTGTACGTTCTTTCTGTGACCATGTGGGTTTTCTCCAGATGCTTGAGTTTCCTCCCATATTCCAAAGATGTGCAGATTTGTAGGTTAATTTGGTTCTGTAAATTGTCCCTAGTGTGTAGGATAGAAGTAGTGTGTGGACATCACTAGCTAGTGTGGACTGGATAGGTCAGAGGGCCTGTTTCCACGCTGTTTCTCAAAATTGGATACTTGTACTTATTTGTGAAGATCATGTGTGAGTTTGACATGTTTTGACACTTCAAATGTCTGAAATGTATGATGTTAAGTGGCCAGAAGGCAAGAATGAATGATAACTATACTGCTTCATGTTAACTCATGTTCTGCCCAGTTCCATCTGATACAGTGAAGCAACATTTCTCATAAATTATATGGTCATTTCAGATTGGCTGCTCCTTCAATGGCATTGATTTTGAAAAATGGTCATAAATTGACTTTAATCTGTAGTCTCACACATCTCAGGCAAGAAACAGCATTAATATAGCAGCAAAAAAAAAGGATTGTGGTCAACAAAAATTATAATCATTTCTGTGCAGTTATTCAGTACTAAAGAGTAAGGAATCCACATTCCTGTGTTGACAAGTTGACTTATACTGCCACCTGGAGGTGAACAGTTTTGTGTAAATGTATAGGTGACCCGATTTAGTCTGTTGTGAATTACATCTGAACAAACTTAGTCTATCATTAAGGATCATAACATTTCGCAAGAGACATATTGTGTCTGTGGGTTTGGCAGTTTCACAAATGGGGTCAAGGAAAGAGCATTCTCGTTGCGGCGCTGTTTCCACCAATCTTCCCACCACCACGCACAAGAAGCACAAGAAGCGCAAGACAGACACCATTGTATGCGGATGCCGAGAAGTGTGTTCAGCTCTGGCTGAACAACTCCTAATCTTGTGTGTGGACTCGACAAGAAGAAGTATCACAAATGCCCCAGTATAAGTAGATTCATCATGGAAATGACAAAATAAGAAACTGAAAATATGACAGCGCATGTCAATGCTAGTTTGGATGATTGATGCAACTTTTGCTGTTAGAAACTGTTTCAATTAGGAATGGATAAATAAATCCATTGTGAGTGAAGGTTCAACAAATATCTTTACTGGGAAACTGTCCACTTTAATACCAATCAAAGCTATCAATGGACATTTATTTCATAGCCCGAATTCATCCTGTGGAGTAGTATTTCTACCCAGTATTGAAAAAAACCATATCAGTCATTAGTTTAGATTAGTTCAGTTTATTGTCACGTGTACCGAGGTACAGTGAAAAGTTTTTTATTGCGTGATAACCAGTTAGCAGAAAGACAATACATGGTTACAATTGAGCCATTCACAGTGTATAGATACATGATAAGGGAATTACGTTTAGTGCAAGGTAGAGCCAGCAAGTCCGATCAAGGATAGTCCGCCGGTCACCATAGGAGTTGATAATAGTTTTTCTGCTCTCTGGTTGTGGTAGGATGGTTCAGTTGCCTGATAACAGCTGTGAAGAAACTGTGTTCAAGAAGGAACTGCAGATGCTGGAAGATCGAAGGTACACAAAATTGCTGGAGAAACTCAGCGGGTGCAGCAGCATCTATGGAGCGAAGGAAATAGGCGACGTTTCGGGCCGAAACCCTTCTTCAGACTGATGGGGGGTGGGGGGGGGAAGAAGGAAGGAAAGGGGGAGGAGGAGGAGCCCGAGAGCGGGCGGATAGGAGGGTGGGAGGAGACAGCAAGAGGGTTAAGGAAGGGGAGGAGATTGGAGGAACAGCACCTTATATTCCGCCTGGGGACCTTGCGTCCGGATGGCATTAACATTGAATTCTCCCAATTTTGCTAGCCCTTGCTGTCTCCTCCCCTTTCTTAACCCTCTAGCTGTCTCCTCCCACCCTCCTATCTGCCCGCCCTCGGGCTCCTCCTCCTCCCCTTTTCCTTCCTTCTTCCCCCCCACCCCCCATCAGTCTGAAGAAGGGTTTCGGCTCGAAACGTCGCCTATTTCCTTCGCTCCATAGATGCTGCTGCACCCGCTGAGTTTCTCCAGCAATTTTGTGTACCTGTGAAGAAACTGTCTCTGAATCTAGAGGTGTGCTTTTTCACACTTCTATACCTTTTGATTGATGGGAGAGGGAAGAAAGGGAGTGGCCAGGGTATGACGTCCTTGATTATGCTGCTGGCCTTGTCGAGGTAGCGTGAGGTATAAATAGAGTCATTAGAAGGGAGGTTGGTTTGTGTGATGGTCAGGGCTGCGTCCACAATATGCTGTAATTTTTTTTGCGTCTTGGATGGAGCTTTTCCCAAACCAAGTTGTGATGCATTCAGATAAAATGATAGAATTGATAGAACAGAAACCGGTTGAGCAAGTTATCTGTAACGTGCAAGCATTAAGTTGAAAATGACTTCTATTACCGTAGCACTGCTTGGTGAGACAAGACTCATGACATCTCAGCATATCAGTGGCATCAAGCGATAGGTAGACGTCTTTTGATAGATTTTAAGTCAAGAGGCTGGATGAAATGCTTCAAAAATGAGGCAAAAATAAATTGTTTTTTTTTTACATGGACTTTAGACCTTCACTTTTGGGAAGTTTTCCACATATTTGCTTACCTTAAATGACAAAATTTGTTCATATTATCTTCAGATGGAATGATTTAACTATTCACTTTACAATTATGTTGTTTAACAATACAAACAGATCAAAATTGGAAACTTTGCTTTACGTGGGCAACAAGATGAAATGTATATCTGATAGTGTAAACTTTTCAATCAAAGGAAACTTTCACCTAATTTAAATGGAGGAAAATCAAACTAATCCAGTGAACACTACCACCAAATGGAAAAAAAAGGCCAAGAAATCAAGGTGCTGAAGGTAGTACAAAGTAAAAAATCAAGTCACTGATTTTTTTAATGGAAGAGCTCCTTTACTCCATTCTCTGCCACTAAACTCTAAAACACCTGCTGGATATTGGATTCAAAATTCGATTGGATACAAGGCATTGATGCAAGTAACTGGCATTGTTGTATGGCATAAGGCACATTAAACCATTAGTAATAATTGAAATGATCATGGAGCCCTTGTGCTATATAGTTTCCTGTGGTTTCTGCACAAAGTTTTTTACAACAAACTCCTGGAATATTTTTACAACAACATTTCGGAACATTTTGGAATGCAACAGACTTTAGGACCTAACATCTCTCTGTGTTTGGAGTTTGAAACTCTTCTTTAAATGAAGAATAGCTTTTCAATATTTTAAACTCAGAGGCTTGACAAAGTGGTTACTGTAGAAATGTGGAGTTGAGGTTACAATCAGATCAATCATGATATTATTAAACAACCTGGCAGAGCAGAACAGAGTGGCCCTCACCTACCACTAATTCACGTTCAAATTTTTGTATATTTATATCTTGGTTAATTTCGAGGAGCCAGAAAAATTCTCTAAATAGGGTTTTACTAATCCCTCTCTCCCAGCTTCCTAGGTTTTGCATGTCTATAGGAAGTTTTAGGGTAACTCACTGTTAGTGAGGATGTGAGGATAATGAGCATAGAACCTAGAGCAGTACAGCACAGGAACACCCCTTTCGGCTCATAATGTCTGTGCCAAACACGATGCCAAGATAAACTAATCTCATCTGCCTGCACATGATCCATATCCCCCCATATCCATGTGCCTATATATAACAGCCACACAAATGCCTCTATTGTATCTGCAATTATTTTGGAATTCCCAGTCGATTCCCAGTGACATTTTCACATTTTTCTTACAGCAGAGAAGGAAGTCATTTCCCTGTAACTTATTCTTTCACATGCCTTTCAACTCTACCCTGAATGTCCAAACACCCACTTAGACTCGGAGCAAAATACAGAGCCAATTAACCTATGGCCATGTCTTTGGGATGAGGAAGAAAACTAAAGCACATGTGATAAAGCCATGCTGACACGTGGAGAATGTGCAATCTCCACACAGAATGCATCGGAGATTAGGATTGAACCGCATTACTGAAGCTGCACAGGAGCTACATCTGCAGCATGATGGTGATGCCATGCAACAATGGAGATTGCTGTGTGATTTATTAGACGAATGGCAGATTTTATCTAGGATGCAACATAAAAAGAGAAACTTTAAGAAAGAAGATCAGAGAGCATCTGTGGAGAGAGAAACATAATCTTTTCACCCTTCATTGGAATTGAGAAATAGAAAAACAAGTTAGTTCAGTTAGCAGAGGAGCAGAGGTATGTTTTTGATTCTCCAAAACCTGAACCAAGTCTGCTGCTTCATCAGACTTGGTTCAGAAAGATCTTCTTTCCACCTTAAGGACAGAAGTGGGGAAGTTTGCTGCAGATTGCTCAAAGTTCCATGTAATACATATTTATTTCATACTTGATAATGACTTAGAAGGAACCCATTCGCCTTGGCGATCAGAGTATTTCCACCATCCTCATTCCTCCACCTATACCTCATCAACTTCCCACCTACCTACACAAGGTAATTTACAGTTGTTAATTATCCTACTAACAAGCACATTTTGGGGATGTGGGAGGAATCCAGCCATGCAGGAGGAAGCTACATGTCCGCAATGAGATGAAAACTCCACATAGACCGCACCAGAGTTCATAATCAAACCCAAATCTCTGGAACCGTGAGACTTAGCAAATCAATTGTCTGATGACTGCATGCAGCAAAACCTCACAACATTCAGCCATGAGTTGATGAGTGGAAAGTAACATTGCTGTCTTAAAAGTGCTAGGCAATCATCATCTCCAACAGGAGAGTCTCACTACTCTTGACATTCCTACTGTTGTTTAAGAGGCTTTTAGATAGGCATGTTAGTTAGGGATATTCAGGGAATGGAAGGGTTGGGATCATGTGTCGGCATGTGATTAGTTTAAAGTGGCATCATGTTTGCACAGATATTGTGGGCTGAAGGTCCTGTTTCTGCACTATACTTGTCTATGTTCTATAATATTCAATGGAGTAACAATGTCAAGTTCCCCACCTTGGGAATATCTTGGGAGTCAGGATTGACCAGAAGCTCAATTGAACCAGTCACTTAATAACAGTGGATACTAGAGACTGGCATCCTGTGGTGAGTACGATACGATACAATAGAACTTAAATTAAAATCCTTTCCACCATCTACAAGGCACTGTAATGCACTACTATCCATTTGCCTTGATGCAGGCAACTCCAACAACACCAATGAAGCTTGACATCATCCATGAAAAAGCAGCCGGCTTAACTGGCACCCCATCAAATAAACTAAAGATTCATTCACTCCATCACCAGCATGTATTGGCTGCAGTGTGCACTACATATATATCTACACTGCAATTACGAACCAAGGCTACACCTAAACGCACCTCCCAAACCCACAGGTTCTACACCAAGAAGGACAGATGCAGCAGATCGCGAGGATACCACTATCTGGAGGTTCCTTGCCGAGTTGCATACCATCCTAATAATGGAAACATATTGCCATTCCTTCATGATTACTGGGGCTAAAACATGTAATTCCTTCCCCAACGAAGCTGGAAGAGTATCTTCAGCAGAAGGACTACAAGGATCGAGGATCAAAAAGGCAGCTCACCACCAACTTCTGAGGGGCACACAAGGATGGGAAATTAATGCTGGCCTTGCCAGGGATGTCCAGATCCTAAAAAGTGAATTAAAGAATCATTATGCATAAAACAGCAACAGATTATTTCTTGGGAACAGTCTGTTCAATAGGCTGCATAAATGAATAATAATCGCCATTCCTTAAGGTTAAAACCCCAGTTAACAGCCTGCAATGATGGAACATTGAAACACCGCCAGAAATGTTTGGTAACACCTTATTTAGAGTCATAGAGTCATACATCGTGGAAACAAGCCCTTCAGCCCAACTTACCCACACTGGCCAACATGTTCCATCTACACCTGCTTGCCTTTGGCCCACATCCCTCTGAACCTGTCCTATTCATGTGCCTGTCTAACTGTTTCTTAAATGTTGGGTTAGCCCCTGCCTCAACTATCTCCTCTGGCAACTCGTTCCATACACCCACCACCCTTTGTGTGACAAAGTTACAATTCAGATTCCTATAAAATCTTTTCCCCCTTAACTTAAACCTATGCCCTCTGGTCCTTGATTCCCCAACTCTGGGAAAGAGACTCTGCACATCTTCCCACTCTATTCCTCTCATGATTTGATATACCTCTGTAGGATCCCCCTCATCTTCCTGCACTCCAAGGAATAGTCCCAGCCTACTCGACCTCTCCCGAGAGCTCAGACCCTCCTCCTTGTAAAACTTCTTTGTACCCTTTCCAGCTGACAACATCTTTCTATAACATGGTGCCCAGAACTGAACACAGTTCTGAACACAGTAAGCTTCCTTGGCTTTTCTACTGAGCTGCAATCTTTAGGGAAACTAATATTATCTATTAGGAAAGTCAAATGTGGGTCCATTGAAGGCAGAAACAAAACATTTTGCATGATCAGCCATGATCACATTGAATGGCGGTGCTGGCTCGGAGGGCTGAATGGCCTACTCCTGCACCTGTTGTCTTTGTCTATTGTCTATTGTCTATTGTCTATTGTCTATTGAAACACGTTGCTCGATGGGCTACACTTTTCTTTCCTCGATCTTTCCCATCGATGCTAAAGAACTTGCATTCGTATGTAGACAAAAGTGCTGGCGAAAATCAGCGGGTGCAGCAGCATTTATGGAGCGAAGGAAATAGGGATTCGTATGTCAACCATTTCAAATCCTCAAAACATTCCTAAACACTTTGCATTTAGTCAGTCACTTCTGGCATGAAGCCTCTGGTGGTGTAAAGGCAAATGTAACTGACAATGTGCACGTAGCAAGATTTCGACAAATGATGAATGACTGGCTGAAGAGTTTTTGATGCCATTGTTTCAAGCAGGATTGAGAAACGCAGATGCTGGAAATCTGAAATAAAAGCAAAATTCCAGTTCACTATTCAGCAGACAAGCTGATCCTGAATCTAGGAAATGCTGAGCAATGCTGTCACAGCTCACTGAAATATTTACAGCTCACACTGGTCTCTCATGTAGCTCCCAAGGCAAGTTTGAGAAATTAAGTTGAAATACAGCAGGAAATAGCTCAAATGTAAGTTAATTTAGAATTTGGGAATGAGCAAAGGCGTAAAAAATTTTTTCTGCTGGGACCTCGGGTCAAATTGCCTTTTATTTTCAACAGTTTATATTATGCACTTTCCTGCACTTTACACACCGCAGTAACTCTGCCCTTCAAGCCTATCTGTGATTGGTTTTGTTATTTTAGAACCAAAATTGTCAGAGTGTTGTAAAAGTGAATTGCAGTCAGATGGTCTTGGACTCAAGTTCCACTCTAAGGACAGCAAAAAAATCTGCACACTCAGATATGCTGTGCCTCCAATGAGATTTTGAACTAGGGTTATCCAATATTCACATAGATTACAGCTAATCAATGATATTGCTGAAGGCTTCCTTTGACTTTGACATTTATCCCTCATTTGCCACCTTTGAAAACATTAATTGTATATTTAATTGACCTTGTGCCGTGATAATTTTGAATGCTTCTTCATAGAACAGCCATTACAGCACTTCAAAAGCAATTGCTGATATCAAATGTTTTGCAGACAGAGTGATTTGTAAGATAATATACAAATGATAAATGCAAGGAACTGCAAAAGCTGGAATCTTGAGCAAAATACACAAAGTGCTGGGGTAACTAAGCGGGTCAGGCTGCATCTATGGAGAAGCGGGATAGACAACATTCTGAGCCGTCACCTATCCATGTTTTCCAGAGATGCTGCCTAACCTGCTGAGTTACTCCAGCACTTTTTTGTGTATTATATAAATGATGTTTGTATTCCAACGTAAAAGCTAAAATGGCAGTGGGTATGCAGGATGCAACACATCTTTATTCTGATGAAAACATTTATTTTCTACTGGAAATCAAAAATAAATACTTGCTGCAAATTATTCAGATTCAGATTCAGATTCAACTTTAATTGTGTTCAAGAAGGAACTGCAGATGCTGGAAGATCGAAGGTACACAAAAATGCTCAGCGGCGGGTGCAGCAGCATCTATGGAGCGAAGGAAATAGGCGACGTTTCAGGCCAAAACCCTTCTTCAGACTGATGGGGGGTGGGGGGGAGGAGGAAGGAAAAAGGGAGGAGGAGGAGACCGAGGGCGGGGGGATGGGGAGGAGACAGCTTGAGGGTTAAGGAAGGGGAGGAGACAGCAAGGGCTAGCAAAATTGGGAGAATTCAATGTTCATGCCATCCGGATGCAAGCAACCCAGGCGGAATATGAGGTGCTGTTCCTCCAATTTACGGTGTTACTCACTCTGGCAATGGAGGAGACCCAGGACAGAGAGGTCGGATTGGGAATGGGAGGGGGAGTTGAAGTGCTGAGCCACCGGGAGTTCAGGTAGGTTATTGCGGACTGCGCAGAGGTGTTCGGCGAAACGATTGCCCAAACTCTGCTTAGTGTCCCCAATGTAAATCAGCTGACATCTAGAGCAGCGGGTGCAGTAGATGAGGTTGGAGGAGATACAGGTGAACCTTTGTCGCACCTGGAACGACCGCTTGGGTCCTTGAATGGAGTCGAGGAGGGAGGTGAAGGGACAGGTGTTGCATTTCTTGCGGTTGCAACGGAAAGTGCCCGGGGAGGGGGTGGTACGGGAGGGAAGGGAGGAATTGACAAGGGAGTTGCGGAGGGAGCGGTCTTTGCGGAAGGTAGACATAGGGGTAGATGGGAAGGTGTGGCGAGTGGTGGGGTCACGTTGGAGGTGGCGGAAATGGCGGAGGATTATGTGTTGTATTTGCCGGCAGGTGGGGTGAAAGGTGAGGACTAGGGGGACTCTGCCCTTGTTGCGAGTGTGGAGATGGGGAGAGAGAGCAGTGTTGCGGGGTATGGATGAGACCCTGGTGCAAGCCTCATCTATGGTGGCGGAGGGGAATCCCCGTTCCCTGAAGAACAAGGACATTTCCGATGCCCTGGTGTGGAACATCTCATCCTGGGAACAGATGCGCCGTAGGCGGAGGAATTGGGAGTAGTGGATGGAGTCTTTACAGGGGACAGGGTGGGAAGACATGTAGTCCAGATAGTCATGTGAGTCAGTTGGTTTGTAGTGTATGTCGGTCAGAAGTCTGTTCCCTGTGATGGAGATGGTGAGGTCGAGGAATGGTAGGTAAGTGTCGGAAATGGTCCAGGTGTATTGGAGTGCCAGATGGAAGTTTGTGGTGAAGTGGATGGTCAGTCAGTTGTGTGTGGGTGCAGGAGGTGGCCCCAAAGCAGTCGTCAATGTAACGGAGGTAGAGGTCGGGGATGGGGCCCTGGTACGTATTGAACAAGGATTGTTCAACGTACCCGACAAAGAGGCAGGCATAGCTGGGGCCCATGCATGTGCCTTGTGTTTGGAGGAAATGGGAGGAGTCAAACGTAAAGTTGTTGAGGGTGAGGACCAACTCCGCTAGGCGGAGGAGAGTGTCAGTGGCTGGGTATAGGTTGCTCCTCTGGTCGAGGAAGAACCGGAGGGCTTTGAGGCCATCCTGGTGGGGGGTGGAGATGTAGAGTGACTGGAGATGATGAAGATGAGGGGGTGAGGGCCTAGAGAGTGGAATGCGCGGAGGCGGCGGAGAGTGTCTGAGGTGTCTAGAACATAGGTGGGAAGGGATTTGACCAAGGGAGATAGTATGGAGTCAAGGTATGTGGAGATGAGTTCGGTGGGTCACGAACAAGCAGAGACAATGGGTCTGCCAGGAGAGCCGGGTTTGTGGATTTTGGGGAGAAGGTAAAAACGGGCCGTGCGGGGCTGGGGAACGATGAGGATGGAAGTTATCATTGTCAGTGTACAGTACAGAGACAACGAAATGCAGTTAGCATTTCCTGGAAGAGCGACATAGAATATGATTTCAATAAATAAATCTTTTTACATGTATACAGACATAATGTTTTTCCTGTGGGAGAGGAGTGTCTGGGGGGGGGGGGAAGGGGGGGGGGGGGGGGGGGTGATTGGCAGTCACCGAGGTACACTGTTGAGTAGAGTGACAGCAGCAGGGAAGAAGCTGTTCCTGGACCTGTTGGTCCAGCAACGGAGAGACCTGTAGCGCCTCCTGGATGGTAGGAGGGTAAACAGTCCATGGTTGGGGTGAGAGCAGACCTTGGCGATGCTGAGCGCCCTCCGCAAACAACGCTTGCTTTGGACAGACTCAATGGAGGGGAGCGAGGAACCGGTGATGCCTTGGGCAATTTTCACCACCCTCTGCAGTGCTTTCCGGTCAGAGACAGAGCAGTTGCCATACCATACTGTGATACAGTTGGTAAGAATGCTCTCGATTGTGCAGCGGTAGAAATTCACCAGGATCTGAGGAGACAGATGGACCCTCTTCAGTCTCCTCAGGAAGAAGAGACGCTGGTGAGCCTTCTTGATCAGAGTTGAGGTATTGTGGGTCCAAGAGAGGCCATCGGAGATGTTGACCCCCAGGAACCTGAAGCTGGAAACACGTTCCACCTCCGTCCCATTGATGTGGATGGGGGTGTGTGTACCGCCCCTAGACTTCCTGAAGTCTACACTGAGCTCCTTGGTCTTCTTGGAGTTAAGGGCCAGGTTGTTGTCAGCGCACCATGCTGCTAGGCGCTGGACCTCCTCCCTATAGGCTGACTCATCGTTGTTGCTGATGAAGCCAATCACCGTTGTATCATCTGCATACTTGATGGTGGTGTTAGTACCATGTACAGGTGTGCAGTTGTAGGTGAAGAGGGAGTAGAGGAGGGGGCTCAGCACACAGCCCTGTGGAACGCCGGTGTTCAGGGTGAGGGTTGAAGAGGTGTGTTTGTCTAACCTAACAGACTGGGGTCTGTTGGTTAGAAAGTCCTGTATCCAGTTGCAGAGGGAGGGGTCGATGCCCAGGTTACCGAGTTTGGTGATCAGTTTAGATGGTATAATGGTGTTGAATGCTGAGCTGTAATCGATGAACAGCATTCTTACGTAAGTGTCTCTGTTGTCGAGGTGGGAGAGGGCGGAGTGAAGTGCCGTTGAGATGGCATCCTCCGTACTCCTATTCTTGCGGTAGGCAAACTGATAGGGATCCAGTGTGGGGGGTAGGCAGCCTTTGAGGTGTGCCAGGACCAGCCTCTCGAAGCACTTGGTGATGATGGGGTTAAGTGCAACTGGGCGGAAGTCGTTGAGGCTTGCCGCAGTGGAGTGTTTTGGCACTGGCACGATGGAGGTGGTTTTAAGGCACGTGGGGACAACTGCTTGGGCAAGTGACAGGTTGAAGATGTCAGTCCAGACGTCTGTCAGCTGCGCAGCACAGGCCCTGAGGACGCGCCCGGGGATGCCGTCAGGGCCAGCAGCCTTACGTGCATTAGTCCTACTAAGTGCCACGTACATGTCGTAGGGGGTGAGTGTGAGGGGTTGGTGATTGGCAGGGAGCACAGCCTTGATGGCTGTTTCTAGATTGTCCCTGTCGAAGCGGCCATAGAAGTGGTTAAGCTCCTCAAGGAAGGAGGCGTCGCTGGATGTGGGGGTGGTGTTAGAGGGTCTATAGTCCGTGATGGCCTGGATGCCTTGCCACATGCGTCGGGGGTCGGAGTTGTTGTTGAAGTGCTCCTCAATCCTGAGCTTATGGCAGTGCTTGGCCTTCTTGATGCCCCTCTTCAGGTTAGCCCTGGATGAACTGTAGGCTCGAGCATTGCCTGACCTGAAAGCGGTGTCCCGTGCTTTCAGCAGTAGCCTGACCTCGCTGTTCATCCATGGCTTCTGATTCGGGAATATGGTCACCCGTTTGAGGGAGGTGACACTATTGATGGTGGAGTTTATAAAGTCCAGAACAGAGGATGTGTAGGAATCAATGTCCGTGTGGGAGTCAAGGGTGGCCTGGGCTGCAAACGCCTTCCAGTCAGTGTTTCCAAAACACTGCTGAAGTGTGGAGTCCGCTTCCTCTGACCAGACTTTAACTGTCCTCACAGTTGGTTTAACCCGTCTGATGAGTGGGGAGTACTTAGGGAGCAGGAACGTAATTCAAAGAAAGTAAAGTGTACAATCATGAGATTTCCGCATTTAGGAAAGGCAAATCTTAAAGTTGGAGATGAAGCAATGATTGCTGCAAGAAGGAATTGCTTTATAGTCTTGCAGGTCTTTTAGATTCTTGTACTTTATATTCTAACATTACAGCAATAGACCAAGTAACAAAGACAATTTAATATCCATCAATTAACTTAGAGGAAAGTTCTGTGCCTAACTGTGTTTCCCATCACTCTTGACTCTTCCAGTTCTAGAGTAAATGAAAACAGTCCAATAATACAAATACTTGGAATACAAAAAATAAATGCTGAGGCTCAAAAAGTGCTGGTCAGGTTACATTTGGAGTACTGTGAGCAAATTTGGGCCCATATCTGAGGAAGGACGTGCTGGCTCTGGAGAGGGTCCAGAGGAGGTTTACAAGAATGTTCCAAGAATGAGTGGGTTAGCATAAGATGAGCACTTTATAGCACTGTGCCTCTACTTGCTGGAGTTTAGAAGATTGAGGGGGGACCTCATTGAAATTTACAGAATAATGAAAGGCATAGATAGAGTGAAAGTGGAAAGAATGTTTCCACTGATGGGAGAGTCCAGGGCCAGAAGTCATAGTCTCAGAATTAAAGGGGTCTCTTTTAGAAAGGAGATGAGGAGGAACCTCTTTAGTAAGATGGTAGTTAATCAGTGGAACTCATTGCCACGGAGGGCTGTGGAGGCCAAGTCAATAAATATTTTTAAGGCAGAGATAGACAAATTCTTGATTAGAACGGGTGTCAAGGGTTACGGGAAGGCAGGAAAATTGAATTAGGAGGCAGAGATCAGCCATGATTGAATGGTGGAGTAGACTCAATGGGCCGAATGGCCTAATTCTAATCCTATAACTTGCGAACGTACAGTTGTGAATACTGCTTATTCAGTCACTTGAGGAGAAGGAGCAGATACATTTTATTCAGATGTTTTAAGATCTTTGAAAATATCTGTGTTCAAGAACTGTAGATGCTCATTATATTTAAGTGTATGATTGTATGACTCGGGGGCATTTTGCAAACGAGTGATGAGCTCAGAGGATGTAACGATCAGGCGAGAAGAGGACGTCATAGATCAACCGTGATCTTATTGCCTGGAGAGGCAGGTCTGAGTGGAAATAAGGCCCATTCCTTCAGCGTCTATGATCTTGGTATGATTACAATGGCTAATTAGTGGTTGATACATGGACAGACAACACCCTGTGCATCTGAAAAATATGGCAATAACCAGCATGGTTATAAAATAGTCTGAAGAAGAGTCTGACCCAAAATGTCGCATATCAATGTTATTTAGGGATGCTGCCTGACCTGCTGAATTACTCCAGCACTTGGCATATTTTTCTAAACATGGTTTGGCAACACTTCTACGTGGTGATAAGCAGACAGGCCTGGAAAATCCACTTCAGGAAAATGAAACCCTTTACAAGGTGGTTCAGTGATAGAGTTACAGTACCAGAGACCCATGTTCGATCCTGACTATTTGTGTTGTCTATATGGAGTTTGTACGTTGTCCCCGTGACCTGCGTGAGTTTTCTCCGGCTTCTTCCCACACTCCAAAGATGTACACGTTTGTAGATTAATTGGTTTGGAATAATTATAAATTGTGTAGGATAGTGTTAATGTGCGGGGATCGCTGGTCGACGCGGACTCGGTGGGTCGAAGGGCCTGCTTCCGCGCTGTATCTCTAAACTAAACTAAACTAAACCGTAGACCTATCCCCGAACTCTACCTCTGCTACATTGACGACTGCATTGGTGCTATCTTCTGCACCCATGCAGAACTCACTGACTTTATCCATTTCATCACTAATTTCCATCCGGCACTCAAATTCACTTGGACCATTTCCGACATCTTCCTACCATTTCTAGATCTCACCATCTCCATCACAGTCAACAGACTACTGACTGACATCTACAAACCCACTGACTCCCATGGCTATCTGGACTACACTTCTTCCCACCCTGCTTCCTGTAATGACTCAATTCCCTACTCCCAATTCCTCCGTCTACGCCGCATCTGCACCCAGGATGTGGTGTTCCAGACCAGGACATCGGAATGGGGGTTCTCCAGCTATTATATAGATGAGGGGCTCACCAGGGTCTCCTCTACATCCAGCAGCTCCGCTCTTACTCCGCATCCCCCTACTCATAACAAGGACAGAGTCCCCCTTTTCCTCACCTTCCACCCCATCAGCCGTAGCATACAATATATAATCCTCCGACATTTTATCTACCTCCAACGGGATCCTACTACTGGCCACATCTTCCAATCTCCTCCCCTTTGTGCTTTCCGCAGAGACCGTTCCTTCCATAACTCCGTGGTCAATTTGTCCCTTCTCACCCAAACCACCCTTGTACTTTCCCTTGCAAGACTTGTTGCTTTACCTCCCCCCTCAACTCCATCCAAAGACTGACGCAGTCTTTCCAGGTGAGGCAGAGGTTCACCTGCACCTCCTCCAACTTCATCTACTGCATCCGCTGTTCCAGGTGTCAACTTCTCTACATCGGTGAGACCAAGGGCAGGCTCGGCGATCGCTTCGCCCAACACCTCCACTCCACTCAGTTCGCACTAACCAACCTGATCTGTTGGTGGCTCAGCACTTCAACTCACCCTCCCATTCCGAATCTGACCTTTCTGTCCTGGGCCTCCTCCATTGCCAGAGTGAGGCCCAGCGCAAATTGGAGGAGCAGCACCTCTTATTTTGCATAGGTAGTTTACCCCCCAGCGGTATGAACATTGACTTCTCTAATTTCAGATAGTTCTTGCTTTCTTCCTCCTTGCCTTCCCCCTTCCCAGCTCTCCCACAAGCCTACTGCCTCTGCCTCTTCTTTTCTTTTTCACAACCCATCGACATCAGTCTGAAGAAGGGTCTTGACCCAAAACGTTGCCTTTCCCTTCTCTCCATAGATGCTGCCTCACCTGTTGAGTTCCTTCAGCATTTTTGTCTACCTTCAATTTTCCCAGCATCTGCAGTTCTTTCTTAAACTAAACTAAACTGCTTTGTAGTTGTTAAACAATAAATATAAACTATAACTTTTATTCTTGTTTATCAACCACATTAGGTCACCTTTTCTGCCTGGAGCTTGAGGATGGTACAACAGTGGGACAGAATATTGCAACATTGATTCTCTCTACCCATTGATTTTGGGCGGACATGGCTGCCTTCATTATGCCGATTGGTTCTTGATGGCAATCTTCAATCCCAAAGCGAAAGTTTGTTTTCCTTCTTGGGAAATGGTGTATATGATTCATGTGGAGAATCCAGTTGGAAGTGATTCACTCTATGACATATACGCTGCCAACACACGAGGGCCAAGGCATATCTGTTGGGGCTTTCATGTCACATTATTGGAACAACATGGATCTGCGGGGTCTGGAATTACTGCCTCATTTGACTTCACTCGTGGACTGCAGCTCTGCCAATGAACGGGATGCAAACTGAGTGGGGGAACACAAAGTCCAGCCAGTCGCTCATTCTGATTAAGTGCCTTTGATAATCAAATAATTTAGAAAAAAAAAACAAGAGGGAAAATGAGGTGTTTTTTTTAACACAGTGAGTTAATAAAAATACAATTTTGCAGATCTATGAAGTGACAATGGGGCCAGGGAGTAATTGGAAAAGTCTTACAAACAGCTGACAAAAAGTGATGGGCCAGAATGCCTGCTTCTGCATCTTACGGTTCATATGATTCAATTAAGTGGAATTGCTACAGAGAATAGGCGAATATAATTAGAAATGCAGTATCAATGAACAAAAAGACGAATGCACAAACTGTACATACCACTTCCATTCTCCACATTGACATACACCACCACTGCACACACAAATACGATATGTACAAAAGTTCGCACAGCCGCACATTCACATGTCATATATATGCTCATAACATGTATGTGTGTACACTTATGTGCACCTTATATCATGTATAACACAAGGACGCAAATGCAAACCACATACACCACACATAAGTATATACACACACAAACACATGACCAACATAGATATAAACACCACATGTCCAGCTGAAAACATATGCATATACCACATGCACATGAATACATGCACAGCATAGAGATAACTATGCTAATTACCCAAACTGTAAGCACATGCTCAACTGTACATTGTAGCATCACCGACAGCCTGCCTCATCCCTTTTATCTTTTGTTGTTTTTAGAGATAACTATGCTAATTATCCAAACTGTAAGCACATGCTCAACTGTACATTGCAGCATCACCGACAGCCTGCCTCATCCCTTTTATCTTTTGTTGTATTTAGTCTTTTAACTTGTATGTTTTAGTGTATCTTTAATTTTTGATTTATGTGGGGGGATGGGGTGGGCGGGGTTGGGTGAAACCTTTTTAATCTCTTCCCTCGACGGAGATGCGACTTTTTCCGTATCGTATCTCTGTCCGCATTGCGGCTTTAACATCGTGTAGTAGGGATCGACTTCGGGAGCTCCAACCGCAGGAGCTTCGACCGCCCCCATCGTGGGAGTCTAGGTCGTCCCGATGTGAGGGCTTCGATCGCCGACTGAGGAGCTTTGATCACCGTGACTGCGGATGATTCGATTGCCCCGACCGCTGGAGAAAAGGAGTATGTTATTTGCCTTTCATCACAGTGGGGAATGTGAGGTCACCGAAAAACAAGATGGACGTGCTGCCTGCACTGGTGAGGACTAAGAGGGAGTGATGTGAGTGCAGTGATCTCAGTGTTTGCGGGGACATCGCTCCATGAGGGCATCCCGTGAGTCTAGTGCGAGTGTGGATGGCTTTCAGACTGCTCAGGCAGACAGGGACTGCAGAGAGAGTAACAGTGGTCGGCACAACTCTGGGTGTGTGGCCTGGACATTGAACTGATGTCTGTGGGTCCCTGCTTATGCCGTGTGCCCTGGGGATTATCACATGCCGCTGTGGTGGCTGGTTAAGTCTATGTTTAATCTTCTGTAGTTATGTATCTTGGTGCTTTTTTAAATGTATGACTGTATGGCAAATCAAATTTCACTGTACCTCAGTACACGTGACAATAAAGGACCATTGAACCATTGAACTATTGAACATACACCTTCATACTGACACTCTGCAGTGAAATTCATAACCTATATTCACATGACAAGCACGCATGCTCATACAGACCATGCAAACATGCATATATCTGTACACAGAGATTATACACTGACACACAGGCATACATCCATAAATGCAATCACATGCATCCACATTCTGTGAGGAGACATAGACACCAGAAACACAAACACGCACACAGATATATACTCCCATGCATGCATAAATACAAATATGCAGACATGTACATGCATGCATGGAAACACATTCACACATATATGACACAAGTAGATTACCCACATGCAGCATGCACATAGACCCTATACATATATATGAACAGACACACAAACACAGTCCCATACACACAATCACATCACACACACACACACACACACACACACACACACACACACACACACACACACACACACACACACACAC
This sequence comes from Leucoraja erinaceus, assembly GCF_028641065.1. Taxonomy (NCBI): domain Eukaryota; kingdom Metazoa; phylum Chordata; class Chondrichthyes; order Rajiformes; family Rajidae; genus Leucoraja; species Leucoraja erinaceus. The sequence goes on from NC_073377.1 coordinate 91,814,284, forward strand.
ACACACACACACACACACACACACACACACACACACACACACACACACACACACACACACACGCTCCTTCTCTCCAGAGATGCGGCCTGTCCCACTGTTATTCCAGCATCTTGTGTCTATTTTTTGGTATAGTCTTGATGGGCTCTCATGAGAAAATATAAGAACTGTTTATGGATGTAGATAGCTGCTTTGTCAATGATCTCAGTGTCACCAGACACGAGGCTCCAATGATAATGAACCTGACTGACTGCTGTGTCTCTGTCATGATGGTTAAAGCATGCAGGTCCCCTTGTCACCCTTCAGTTCCCTCTTCCTCCATCATTCCCTGCAAGAAAGAGGACATGTGTCGAAGAGTGCCCTGCAAAATATTTGGGTAATTTGGCTGCCGCTGTTCAAGAGTTGCCAGGGGCTCCATTCTGTGAGCTTTGGTTATGAGGTTTGATGCCATCCAAAGCCGTGAGAATGTCCAGAATCAAGAATCCTAAAATTCTTAAGGGGTTGGACAGGCTAGATGCAGGAAGATTGTTCCCGATGTTGGGGACGTCCAGAACAAGGGGTCACAGTTTAAGGATAAGGGGGAAATCTTTTAGGACCGAGATGAGAAAAACATTTTTCACACAGAGTGGTGAATTTCTGGAATTCTCTGCCACAGAATGTAGTTGAGGCCAGTTCATTGGCTATATTTAAGAGGGAGTTAGATGTGGCCCTTGTGGCTAAAGGGATCAGGATACTGAGTTGGATGATCAGCCATGATCATATTGAATGGCGGTGCAGGCTCGAAGGGCCGAATGGCCTACTCCTGCACATATTTTCTATGTTTCTATGTTTCTATGCGAGCCCAGCTCTCTTCTTGATGCTTCCGTCGAACAGAGGGTACAGAAGCCTGAAGTCCCACAGAACCAGGTTCATCTACTTTCATACAGCTATCAGGCTCTTGAATCAAATAGAATAACCCTAAACTTTCCTCAACACAGAACACTATGAACCTCCTCGTGCACTTTCGTGTTTTCTAATTGTGTATTTTTGTACGAATTACTCCATTTTGTTTGCACACTTTTTCTCTGCATAGACCTGCAGAATGTATAATTTGTGTTTTTTGTGTATTTGTCTGTGTCTCTTCTTTTGAGGCTGCTTTCAGCAAGATTTTAACTGTACCTTCACCTCACATACTTGTGCATTTCACAATAAACTCGGCTCACATTGACTTGATTAAATGAAGTAAACCATGTGAATTGAAGGGTTGAGTACTGAAGCAAAGAATGTTTTGTATTTGCTGAGTCTTTCCAGCATCTTCAGTTTTTATTTCGAAAATTCAGCATTTGTAGTTTTTTTTTGCTTATTTAGGGAAAAGGACACAAAATTAATTCCTTATACGATTAACCCTAAATATCACAATAGTATTATTTCTGATCACTCACCATTGACCTTTACTTTAAAACTAGAGGGAACGCCAGGTGTAAAATCATTTTGGCGTTTTAATACACAATTAATTAATAATCCACAAGGTTATGAGTATTTAAAACAACAAATGAAATTCTTTTTTGATACAAATGAGACACCAGGCATTTCACCATCTTTATTATGGGAAACTTTTAAGGCATTTATACGTGGAGTTATAATCTTATATCAAAGTTACCAAAATAAAAAGAACTCCATAGAACAAGAGACTTTAGAAAAGGAAATTAAAATATTAGAATTAGATAACGCAAAAGACCCAACTATAGATAAACATAATAAGATCACATTATTGAAATTTAAACTTAATCGAATATTATCGGCAAGAGTAATAAGATTATTTCAGATCACAAAACAGGCACAGTTTGAATTTGGTGATAAACCACATAAACTTCTGACTAGACAATTTAAGAAACAGGAGAAGGAAAAGACGATTACTAAAATCAAATCAGAGAATGGGGAACTATTAACGTTACCACAGGATATTAATAAAAGGTTTGCCCAATTTTATCAAAACTTGTATACGTCTAAAACTAAAATAGAAGACAATATAATTGTAGATTTTTTAGATAATTGTAATCTGCCAAAATTGGATATTTTGGAACAAGAGGAATTAGGAGCACAGATCACAAGGGAAGAAATAAGTGTAACAATAAAAGAGCTGAAAAATGGGAAAACGCCAGGACCAGATGGTTTTAATAATGAATTCTATAAAGGTTTCCAGGAGTTAATGGTACCATGGTTATTTAAGTTATATAAATATGCCTTTACCGAAAATAAATTACCAGAAACATTAGCCGAATCCACAATTACGTTAATACCTAAAAAAGATAAGAGAAGAACCGGGCTCATATAGAGCCATATCACCTAATTTGCATTACCTAATTTTCTATACTATTATTGGGCAGTACATATTAAACATATAATTTATTGGTTGGACAGTTCTGCTCAACAGTTGGAATGGATAAGAATGGAGAAAGAGGATTGTACCCCCTACGATCTAGGAGCGATCATTTTTTCCCCAATAAAGCTGAATAATATGTTATATAAGAAGAATCCAATTACACAAAATACAATACGAATCTGGAAACAAATAAAATTAACTTTAAAATTAAGAAATTTATCAGTGTTAACACCAATAGTGAATAACCCAGTATTTAAGCCATCTGGTATGGATAAAACATATAAACAATGGGAAAAAGTGGGAATTAAAAAGGTAGGTGATTTGTATGAATTGGGAAATTTATTATCATTTCAACAACTAAAATCAAAATTTAAATTGAATAATAATCAATATTTTAAATACCTACAGATATGTAACTTTATGAAGAAATATATACCAAGATTCCAAAGTATAATTTTAGACCCACTGGAAGAAGTAATGAATATCAATGCGGAGTCAACAAAATGAGTATCATACTTGTATAACAGTATTTTAAATATAGAATTTCCATCAACAGAGGCAATTAGAGAAGTGGGAAAAAGAATTCATGATAAAAAATCTCAAAAGAAACATAGGAAAAATATTTGATACATATACATAAATGTTCGATCAATGCTAGACATAACTTAATTCAATTTAAAATATTACATATATTATATTATTCCAAAACTAGGTTGAATTAATTTTATCCAAATATTTCTCCCATTTGTGATAAATGTCTTTCTCAAAATGCCAATATTACGCACTCATTTGTCTCTTGTTCAAAACTTAAAAAATTTTGGTGTGATACATTTGATATATTCTCAAAGCTATTTAAGACAAAAATGGAACCTAATACTGAAATGATTATATTTGGAGTAAGTGGAGATGGGAACAAATTAAATACACACCAAAACTCATTTTTCAATTATGGGTTAATAACAGCAAAAAAACGTATACTTAAATTTTGGAAAAATGCTAATATACCAACATTTAAAATGTGGATCAGTAATATGCTGGACACAGCACATTTGGAAGAAATGAGACTCCTCCTAATAGACAAACAAGACCTATTCTTAAGGAGTTGGTCCCCATTTATTGATTTGTTGGATTCATGTGGTGACATAGTATCATGAAAACCAACAGTTTCAGGTATGGGTGAACGATGATTTAGAATATTTAAAAAAACCCATCTCACTGTGGCAATGGAATAATCTCCCACCAGCTTTCCTTCTTCACTTATTCCTTCTCTTTCACTTTTTCTTTATTGGTTTTTCACCCACGCTCACTAATCTATTCTTCACTTTTCACAACCTCTTTTTCTTCTCTCCTTTCTCACTTCTCCCTTAAAAAAAGGGGAAGTTGTACAGAGAATGTAATATGTTAACATCGTTTTTGTACCAATGCATTGTACTCACTTCTAATAAATAAAATATTAAAAAAAAAAAAAATTTAGAGAAAAGGTTTGCAGATCAATGAAGGGGACTGGTTATGTTCACGATAAAGGCTGCTCATGTTCACGTTAAAGTTATTGATTTTGAGTGAGATCATTAAACTTCTTCCTTCACTGCACCCTCATCCTTGAAGCCTGATCCTGACCTTTGTCACTGTGTTCATAGTCAGTTGCCTGCCTAAGATTTAGGAAGGTCTTTTTCTCTTCCCCACCAAGAGTTACAATATGATGATTGAAAATCTTGGTACATCCCCTCAGATACTTAACCAAGGTGAACATTCCATTTCTAATTTACTATGAATGGCCAATTGAGATACAACTTTTTGAAGTGTATCTCAATTGGCCATTAGTAGCTAAGCCTGGTAACCTGCAATGTAAATACAGGAAGAAGGGTTTCGACCCGAAACGTTGCCTATTTCCTTCGCTCCATAGATGCTGCCGCACCCGCTGAGTTTCTCCAACATTTTTGTCTACCTATGTAAATACTTTGTCAACCTAGTACTATTTTTCAGTGCAATGTCATTCTCTCCAACTTAACAAACCCAGTGGCACAATGCCACAGGGGCAGTAGGGTGGCACAGCAGTCAAGTTGCTGCCTTACAGCGCCAAAGGCCCGGGTTCATTCCCTACCACAGGTAGATAGATAGATATGCCATTTATTGTCACTATACATGTACAGTGAAACTGAAAGCTGCTCGTACTCAGTGCATACATACAATTTAGCACAAAAAACAAGAAACAGAAAAAAACAAAAAAACAGAAGGGAGATGGGGGGGGGGGGGGGGGGGATGGATGCGGGCGGGAATAGGTGCACAAATTCTGCGGCGCTACATACATATATACATATATACAGATGGAAGTCTGTGTTGGGCGGTGTAGTCAGTGCATGTGTGAATTAGAATTTATAGTAGATATAATTCTCGGAAAACAACTATTCCTGAGTCTGTTTGTCCTGGATTTGATGCACCTATAGCGCCTTCCAGAGGGCAGCAGGTCGAACAGTCCAAACGCAGGATGGGAGCTGTCTTTGATGATCTTCTTTGCCCTGCTAAGGCAGCGGGAGGTGTAGATGTCCATCAGGGAGGGGAGAGGGCAGCCAATGATCCTCTGCACTGTCCTGGTTACCCTCTGAAGCCTCTCCCTGTCTGCCATGGTACAGCTGCCATACCATGCTGTAATGCAGTATGTCAGCAGGCTCTCGATGGACGAGCGGTAGAAGGTCAGCAGCAGGTTAGAGTCCAGGTTGTGCTTCCTGAGGACCCTCAGGAAGTGCAGCCGCTGCTGAGCCTTCTTGATGACCGCTGTCGTGTTGTCCGTCCAGGAGATGTCAGCAGCGATATGGACGCCGAGAAACTGGAAGGTGTTGACCCTCTCCACACACTCGCCGTTGATGTGTAGGGGGGCTAAGTCGGTGCTGTGCCTCCTGAAGTCGACAATGAGCTCTTTTGTTTTCCTGGTGTTCAGAGCCAGATTGTTTTCTGAGCACCAGGTTGTCAACTTCAGGACTTCCTCTCTGTAGGCTGCCTCGTCTCCCTTCGAAATAAGTCCGACCACAGTAGTGTCGTCAGCAAATTTGACGATGCGGTTGTTGTTGTGGGCCGGACTACAGTCGTAGGTGTAGAGACAGTATAAGAGGGGGCTTAGCACACAGCCCTGTGGGGAACCGGTACTCAACCTGCGAGTGGAGGAGAGGTGGGGGCCGAGTCTCACAGTCTGGGGCCGGTTGGTGAGGAAATCCTTTATCCAGGCACATGTATCAGTGGGGAGGACCGAGAGTGACCAGTTTACCAATGAGAATGTCCGGAATGATTGTATTAAAGGCTGAACTAAAATCCACAAAGAGCATCCGGACGTAGCTCTGCCCCTGCTCCAGATGGCTCAGCACAGAGTGGAGAGCTACGGTGATGGCATCTTCTGTGGATCTGTTTTGGCGATAGGCGAATTGGTGGGGGTCGAGGTCTGGTGGTAGATAGTCCTTGATGTGCTGGAGGACCAACCTCTCGAAGCACTTCGTGATTACCGGAGTGAGGGCCACAGGACGGTAGTCATTAAGGCTGGTGATGGTAGACTTCTTCGGCACAGGGACGATTGTGGCTGATTTTAGGCAGGACGGAATAACTGCCTGGGCCAGGGAGAGGTTGAAAATTCTGGTGAAGATGACTCCATCTGGGCCGGTAGCCTTCTTGGGGTTCACTGCCAGGAGCACCCGTCTGACATCGTGTTCCCTGACAGTGAGTGGAGTAGTACAGGAGCTAGGTGAGGGTGGAAACAGGGCTGTAGCAGGTGAGTGCTGCTGTTGTGATGTTTCAAAGCGGGAGAAGAAGCAATTTAGCTTTTCTGCCAGCTGCGCACTCAGGTCTTCTGACTTTGTGGCACAGCCTCTGTAGTTGGTAATGTCTTGTATGCCCCGCCATACCTCCCGTGTATTATTGCTGGACAAGTGGGACTCTATGCTCCTCTTATGGTCCGCCTTGGCTTTTTTAATACCACTTTTCAGATCGGCTTGAGCAGCCCTGTACAGAGCTCTGTAACCTGACCTGAAGGCAGCATCGCGGGCTCTGAGGAGTGTGCGGACCTGGCTGGACATCCAGGGTTTCTGGTTTGGGAAAACCCGTATGTTTTTGTCTACAGTCACATTTCCGATGCAGAACTTGATATAGTGGAGGTGCTGTCCATATGGAGTTTATACATTCTCCCTGGGACCACATGGGTTTTCTCTGGCTGCTCCAGCTTCCTCACACACTCCATAGGCATGCAGGTTTTTAGATTAATTGGCTTCTGTAAAATTGTCCCAGTGTTTGTAGGATGGAACTAATGATCGCAGGCCAGCACTGACTCGGTGGACCGAAGAGCCTGTTTCCATGCTGTATCTTTAAACTTAAATTAGAAACGAAATTAAATTATGAACTCTCATCCCTTCAAATGATAACACAGTACTCTAAAAGACTTAAAAAAATTATTAAATTCTAAATTTTGTATTTCATTCTTACCTTTCCTTTTCCTTTCTTTTTCCCTCAATCTATTATTTTATCCCTTTACATTATTTTCTTTTCCTGGTTTGGTTCTTCCCCTTCATTTTTCTGTCTTGTTCTCAAATCCTTTGGTTGAGGAAATAAGCTGCTGGGTTTGCTGATAGTACCAGCGGGATGTCTGATCCATTTCTAAGTGGGAGTGGGAAGGGATGCATTAATACATGTAATGGGCTGTGTTAGAAACAAATGGACAAGGCCAACGTGCCAGCTTAAGTGGAGCAGCGGTAGAGCTGCTGCCTCACAGCATCTGAACCCGAGTTTGATCCTGACTATGGGTGCTGCTCATGTGGAGTTTGTATGCTCCCCCTGTGACTGCATCAGTTTTCACCCGGTGCTCTGGTTTCCTTCCACATTCCAAAGATGTGAAGGTTTGTCGATTAATTGGCTTCTGTAAATTGTCCCGTGTGTAGGATGCAAAAGCGCGATAACATGGAACTATTGACGGGTGATCGATGGTCGGCATGGAGTCAGTTTTCTGGCTGTATCTCTTAACTCTAAACTCTAAACGCAATACCAGGAGAAGGTTTAGGTTTTCTGTATCAGCTTATTGTTATTGTCACATGCTTGGTTTCCCGAGTTGCATGAAATATAGATGAAATAAATGGGGTAGAGGCAGGTTTTTGTGATGGACTTGGCTACATCCACAAACTTCTGCAATTTCGTACGCTCATGGTCAGTGCAGATGCCAAACCAAACGTGTTGCACCCTCATAAGAAGTTTTCAATGGTGTGCCTGTAGAAGTTGGTAAGAGTCGTGGCGAGATCCCAAACATCTTTAGTGTGCTGAGGAAGTAGAGAGGTTTATACGCTCTCTTGGCCATAGCTTCAATGTGGTTGGTCCCGGTCCTGACCATTTCCACTTCAGCTCTATTGATGCTGGCTGGGGTTTGTACACCAACTTGTTTCCTCAACTCGATAGCTAGCTGTCCTTTGTCATGACACTATAAGCTCTTTATCTCCTTCCCATACTCCATCTCAGTGGTATCATCTGAAAACCTGTAAATGAAGTTAAGGAAAAAATTAGCTACAAAATCGTGCGTGTAAAGCAGGCATAGTAAGTGGCTGAGAATGCATCCTTGTGGGACACCAGTGTTTAGAATTATCATAGATTATGTTTTGTCATCTATCCCCACTTATTGGGGCCAATGGATCAGGAATTCAAGGATTCAGTTGTAGAGGTGGGTGCTGATTCTAAGGTCCAGGAGTTCCCTGCACATATGCTCAAAATTGCAATAGAACTTCCTTTTGTGTTTCTCTACTGCTGGACAGTGTTTAGCACTGAATCCTAACCATTCTGGACTAAAAATGTAAATGTTGTTCCAGATACTTGAAGAAGTCAGGGTTTACTTGTAAGATTTGCCTTTCCCGATAGAGTATAGAAATGTATCCGTGTAAGATGGAGGCAACCTGGCAGATTCTAGCAACAATTCTTCTAACAGTGTGACGAATATTATTACTAATATGATCTAAACCTACACTATATTAAAACCAAATGCTTTGTATTTCTAGTTTAATTTTTCCAATTACTTCTAAATCTTCCATATGTGTATTTCTCCTTGATCTTCATGAGGTATCTTTAAATTGCCCAAGGTTGTGATCTTTTCCAATTACCTCCACATCCACAGTCATTTGAAGCTTTGTAGATATCTTCTACTTTATGACACAGAGGATCTTTTGTGTAACAATTGGTTATGTAACCCTTATGAAAACCTGTGGTGAAAATAGGCGAAAATAGTGTGGTCATAATGTTGAACGTTTTGCAGTAGCAAGACAGGAATCTTCAGTAAAATGTTATATTTTTTAGCAGCTGTCATAAAGAAAGAGAATAATGTTTTAAGTCAAATTGTTCTGAGCAAATGGTTTTCTGCCTCATTATATGCATCCAATGAATAATTGAGTATGATTGACTTTCGTAGAAGAAATCTTAGGCTAATCTCACAATTTAGTGCTGTTCCGATTATGTAGCACACACTTTCTAGACAAATCATTTGCTTCAAATAGATGAATAATATGATGTTCAATTATTTTTGCAACAGAAGCCAAAAATATTAACGCATGTGGTTGAGCAGGAAGCACGTTTTACGAAACTGTACTTTCTTGTAAGAATAGTGCCCTTGTCTGTTTCTTTTTGGGCAGTTAGTGGCAGCTCAGTCCCCTTGCTGCGTCACTGAATGTAGCTCTTGGTAGCCGTGCATGAATGATGTATTATCAGTGTAGCTGGTGAGTGTTTATGTATTGAAGCTCTGGGGTGAACATGAAGTACTCCAGTGAGGTCTGGAGCTTGTTTTTCAGATTTTCGTGATCATTTCCTATGCCACTTGCTGTAGGCCCCAGTGACTATTTAAAATAGTGGTGGTTCATATATAACACGGGACCTTTGACTTTTTCATCGTTTTTCATCTCCTTATTCACAACAGCCAGGGTATGACTAATGTCTTTTCTTCTGTCTATCATGCTTTCATTTCACTAATCTTTGTATTTTCTGCTCCGTTTCTTCAGGAGGGCATTTGTACTTAGGTTCAATTCACTAATGTTGAGGGTCATTATATCTGTATTATTATTTCTGAGCAAAATCTTTCTTCCTTTAAAAAAAGGAGATTGTGAAAACACATTTGTGCTTGTTTTCACAGGTGTTTGTACTTGGAGAAGGCTTGGCCACAGCCTAGGAGGTTCTACCACACAGCACTGTGCAGAGTTGACTGTGCTGTGGGTCCTTTAGTTGTTAACAGTAGGTAAGGAGTTTAACAGATATTAATCATCTGTGCATTACTCAGAGCTCTGTTTTAATTTCTGGCTGTGAACACAAATATTGTACTGGGATAGAATTTTATTTTGTTTTGTATGAGAAAAGAATAGTAAAAATACATATAATTGGATTAAAAAAAAATGTATCACCTTGATCGGCATTAAAACTTCTAGTTTTGGCTCTCAGATCAGTAGTTGTTCAGGAAATGTATTTACTTCATAATGTTGACTGTTTTGTGCTCCATTTTAAGCAAATAGAGTGCTTATTTCCCCTTGCAGTGTTATCTCACCAACTGAGCCCTATGACACCAGCCTCAGGAAAGACAATCAAAATAAAACTACAATTGAAAATAGTGTGAATAACAATCAGAACTGTTGCCTGTTTTTGATACAAAAGCAGAAGTTACAGGAAACAAACAGCTGGTCAGGCAATCTCGTCATAAAGAGAAGAAGAATTATTGTTTCAAATTGATAACCATATTTAGATGTGGATTAATTTGCTGCCCACTTTTGTTATTTTCAGCTTCCACTTGCTTGATTAAATATTATATTCCTGAATCATGTGCTACATATGGAGAACCTCATTTAATGTAGATACAAATTTCACAATGAGCTCGTTATAGGTGTCCATATGCATTTGGCTGCGATAGTGGTGCTCGCCTTCAAAAGAGAAAAAATCGAAAATTCTAAATCACTAAACATTTCTTGTACCTAAATGCAGGCATATTAAAATGTTACTTTAAAAAAAAAAATGTCAGCATCCAAAATATGTCCAGCACTTTATAGGAAAGAGGCAGGATTCAATACTCATTTTCAAAATTATTTCGATTGTTGGCCCTGGAATTTACAAGATTTCTATATTATCACAATTCTGTGAAAAATATTAATCAGTAGATTTTAAAGATTAACGCACCCATGCAAGGCTTTGCATGACTTGAGTGCACAGCAGAAATTTGGGCTAATTCACACGAGTGGCCCACATTATTTTCCGTTTGCAGGTTTTCATGGACGGAAAATCATGTTGCTCATGGTCACCTCCATGCTTGAATTCATGTTATGGGATTCCATCAGGGAATACTCTGCACTGGGAGTGTTAATTTGTAAAGTCTTTGGCATGTAAATGCATCTGCCAAATTGGACCTTAAGCTGCTCTATTATTGCCAGGAACACATGCCGCATAAAAACCTATTAACATTTAAAATGAAATTCAAGACTGATTGTAATTATTTTATTGTTTCTCGTGAAATGCCACCAGAATATTAATTTCAGCCTTGTGTCCTGAATTGCAAAAGGAAATGATATTAAGCATATTTTTGATGGCAACGTAACTGCCGACAGTTTCAATCAGTTAGCCTCATATTAGTCAAAGTAACAATAGGTCCTATCCATTGCTGGTTGCAGCAGCCAGATTAAACTCTCAACAGAGCAATGCAGAGTGTGAGCTGTTTTTACAGCTGAAAATAAGATGAAATACCACAGATCACCACCCCCAATTTCCCCCGTCATTCTGCTCTCTGTTAGCTGCTAAATTTCATGAAGTACGACACTCAATGCAAAAACAACGTGGAAAGACATGTCCAATGTCTGTATAATGTAGAGTTAATATAAGTAGCGGGCAAGATGGAGGCATACTTGAAGATGTCATATTGATGCCCTTTATGAATTAATTATATTGGGAATTGTATTAAATCATCTGGTTACAGTATTGCTTTATTTTCTTTAAAATATTGAGGCATTAAAGCTTCCCTCTTTGTGCAATTGAACCTGGCCAACTCTGCAAAGATTGGAATTGAAAAATATTCTTTCTGTGATGTAACAACAAAAATGAAGTCATGGCTAATTGCAGTGAAAATTTAACTTGAGGCAGGCAGAGGTAGTCTATAAATGCAAATGCAAACATGTGATGAATACAAACACTGAAGCGTGTAGGGAGTCCAAGTTATGGAATTGTTTTGCCAGAGTTCGCCAGGGTAGATACGAGTGGCTGCTCCCAGAATGGCAACTGGGAGGAAGTGGACCCCATTGGAGGCTGTACAGCAAGCAAAATCTGCTCTCAGGCATGGAGATATTGTAGGGCAGATGCAGCAGGGAAGAGGTGCGATTGAACTCAGGACAAGTCGACCCACATGGCACAAGGCAACATCCACCCAAGATACAAGATACAAGATACAAGATACAATTTAATTGTCATTTGGACCCCTTGAGGTCCAAATGAAATGCCGTTTCTGCAGCCATACATTACCAACAAATAGACCCAAGACACAACATAATTTACATAAACATCCATCACATCGCTGTGATGGAAGGCCAAAAAAACTTATCTCTCCACTGCACTCTCCCCCCCCCCCCCCGATGTCAGAGTCAAAGTCAAAGCCCCCGGCTGGCGATGGTGATTGTCCCGCGGCCATTAAAGCCACGCCGGGTGGCGCGAGGTCGCACACCGGGTCTTGATGTTAAAGCCCCTGGCGTGCGCTCGCAGAGTCCCGCGGCTATTCCAAGCCGCGCGGGGCGGTGATGTCAGGCCCCGCTCCAGGAGCTCTTCGACCCCGCAACTCGGGCGGGAGAAGTCGCCGTTGCGAGAGCCCTGAAAAGCGGTCTCCCTCCAGGGACCCGCGGGCTCCCGGTGCCAGAGACCCAGAGAAGAAAGCTGATAGTTGCTGAGGTCCGTCAGCAAGAGGAGGCAGAGAGATGTGCAAAGGCAGTCTCACAGTCCTAACAGGGCCAGTGGACTGCCTGGGAAAACATGGAGCGCCGTAAGCTTACCTGGAAGGATCTGTGGGAAATGGAAGGAAGTCGTCTTAGTATCATCATCAGAGCCACCTACGATGTTCTTCCCACACCCAAGAACCTAAACCAGTGGCTTGGAGAAGATCATCATGTTCTCTCTGCTAAATCCCAGCAACATTAAGGCACATTATCACTGGCTGCAAAACCAGTCTTTCACAAGGCCGCTACACCTGGAGGCACAATCAGGTCCTGCGACAACTGGCGATTACCTTGGAAGGAAGGAGAACTACCACCAATGCCCTCTCTCTCCCAATGCCTGGTTTCTCGAACACCACCTCTTTTGTAAAGGCAGGACAACTTCCAGAGAAGCCACTTGCAAGAAAGGAACCGACCCTCCTGGACACTGCCCGGGACTGACAAATGCAGGCTGATCTAAACCAGAAGCTCATCTTTCCACCAGAGATCATCACAACTAATCTCAGGCAGGACCTGATCTTGTGGTCAACCTCACAGAAGTCCTTGTACATCGTGGAGTTAACTGTGCCTTGGGAGGCTGCAGTTGGTAAAGCGCATGAACGCAAATGTGTAAAGTATTCAGACTTAGCAGCCGAGGCAGAACAACACGGTTGGCATAATCAGGTGGTCCCTGTAGAGGTTGGTTGTAGAGGGTTTGTAGCTATGTCAACAACCAGACTCATGAAGGGAATGGTAGTTCGAGGACAGGCTTCCAGCAAGCCATCAGGTTGCTGTCAGAGGCTGCCAAGCGAAGCAGCAACTGGCTGTGGCTAAAGAGGAAGGACTCCAACTGGGCTGCAAAATGACCAGCAAGAGGGGGGAAACGGAGGGGGGTGCACCTGGGACACCAGGTGTTGCTGTTGAGCCCTCTGGAGGTGTTGGGGGCATATCAACGAAACACCAAGGAAGGAGGGTGCCCACCTGATGACCCCAATTATGACTATACCCCTACCCCCACTCGAGATATTAAGAAGGTGCCAATTATAGTAGGGATTGTAATATCGTTCTATGAGCTCAACCATTGCAGAGAATTATTATTATGAATATTATGATTGTCATTGTCCTATCTGGGAAACATTTCATTGTCCTATCTGAACACATGACAATAAACTCTCTAGACTTGACTTGACGATTGGTGATTTCATTCATTAGTACACCAGAAAGACCCAAGTCAAACAGACTTTATGCTCCACAGGTTTCATCCTCAAAATGAGTTACTTGATCAGAATTAGATTGGCAGTAGTTGGCCCCATGTTTAGCCTCAGCATCACATTTGATCGACTTTTTGATTACTTTTGAAGTAGTCATGCAGCAAGTGTGGACGTTGGAGAAGGATGGCACAGTAGCGCAGCAAAAGAGTTGCTGCTTTAAAACAGCGCCAGAGATCCAGGTTCAATTCTGACTATGGCAGCTATCTATACGGAGTTTGTATGCTTTCCCTATGACTGCGTCGGTTTTCTCTAGGTGCTCCGGTTTCTTCCCACACTCCAAAGGCACACAGGTTTGTATGTTAATTGGCTTATGTAAATTGTAAATTGACCCTAATGTGTAGGATTGTGTTAGTGTACGGGCTGATCGCTAGTCGGTGTGGACTTGGTGGGCTGAAGGGCCTGTTTCCACTCTGTAATTCTAAACTTTATTACCAAATACTCTACAGGTTCATTGCATAAAGTACCCTGACTGGTTGTATCATAGCTCTATATGGCAATTCCAACACATGGGAATGCAAGAGACTGCAGGGAGTGGTGGACTACCTTAGTCCTCCATGAGCATTGCCCTTCCCACCATTGAAAGTATTTACATGAAGATTCAACAAGGTGGTATATATCACCAAGGATACCACATCCAGGCTGTGCCCTCTCCCCATTGCTACCATCGGGTATGATGTGCAGACGCCTGAAGTCTCACACCACCAGATTCAGGAGCAGCTTCTTTTCTACAACTATCAGGGTCTTCCAAAGGATCCTCAGCAAAAGACCTCTTGCACTACTACGGACTTGTTTTCTAAATATGTTTTGCAGTCTTCTCTTTTTTTCCCCAGTCATTTTCTTTTCACTGTCTTGCAGAATTTACATGTAATTTATGTATAGTTTATGTTTTTGTTTGCTGACTGAGTTTGTGATCTTGTTGTGAGCAAGATGTTCATTATATGTGTACCTCACTGTGCCTATGCATATGACAATAAACTCAACTTGATATCTTAGATTTTTGTTATGCAGGTGGGTGAACAGATTGAGATAGACTTTGGGCCGATAGTAGTGGCTATTAAATTAAGGACTGCATGGCACAGCTGTGCAGCAGTTGAGTTGCTTCCTTACAGTGCCAGAGACTTGGGTTCGATCCTGACTACGGGTGCTTTCTGTATGGAGTTAGGTAAGTTCTCCCATGACCACAAGGGTTTTCCCCGGGTGCTCCGGCTTCCTCCCACACTCCAAAGACGTACAGATTTGTAGTGTCATTGGCTTTGGTAAAGATTGTAAATTGTCCCTAGTCACAGTTGTGGGAGAATTTTCTAAAGATTTTAAATTATACAAAAAATAACAATCAATTTTGAGACAAAAGTATTACCAAACTAATGAGGCTATAAAGGCTATAAAGCTACAAAGGCATAAATTGTGTACATGTATAAGTACGTTTAGTATATGCAGCCATTCTTCCATCATACTTTTCTACGGTATTTTCCCCCACACAAAACATTGTCCCTTTACTTCCACAGATGCTGTCTGACCTGCTGAGTTCCTCCAGAATTCTGTTTTGTGTTCTTATTTTATCTTTTTTATATTTTCATCATTCATAGCCTAACTCTATTTATCCATGGCTGTAATCTTAATGAAAAGAGAACTGAAGTCATGGAACATAGAACAGAGAACAATACAGCACATGAACAGGCCCTTTGGCCCACAATGTCTGCGCCAAATATCATGCCAGGATAATTTAATCTTATCTACTTGCAAGTGATCCACATTCCTGCATTCCCTACATGTCCTTGTGCATAAAAAGTTCATTCAATGCTGCCATTGCTTTTATCTCCACCACAACCCCCAGCCGCACATTCCAGGCACCCACCACTCTCTCTGTAAAATTATTACACCACTCATCTCCATTAAATGTTGCTCCTCTCATGTTAAAGCTATGCCCTCTAGTCTTTGACATTTCCACCCTGAGAAAAAGGTTTTGACTGTCTACCCTGTCTATGTTCTCATAATTTTATACACTTCCATCAGGTCCCCTCAGCCTCTGGCATTCTAGAGAAAATGATGCAAGTTTATTTTTGTTGCTAGTACCCTTTAATACCCACGGGTAAAACATCCGTGATTTTTCCAGCACATTGTTTAGTGTTAGAGGTAAATGATTTATCCTGGAACCTGGTGATATGGGATCCTTGAAAATGTTTCCTTTCATTTCCATTCGTCTAAATGGAAAGATTCTCCATTTCTGATTTGATTATCATGATCTTGTCTTTAATTGGAGAGTGCCTCTCCTGTGGACAGTCTGATTGACTTCCTAAATAATTTTAATAATTTGTGTAGCCAGTGCTATTTGACCCAAACCAATGGATTAGTTATTCATTTACTTCCATAATTCAATTCATCGCATTGCAGAGACCAGAAATAAGTTATAGTTAGAGAGAAAATGGCAAAGAGCCCTCCTGTAGAAACAAAAACATTTCCATTATGTTGTAATGGCACTTAAACACGGATTGCCAAAGAATATAAGACAACACATCCACTTCATGTTGTGATTAATTCTTTCCACAGATGGGACAAGTTACTTATCACTATGAACGGGCAAGCAAATGCAAACTACTCAGATGGAAATCTGAGCAGTGATTTTGGCAGCAAGAGGACAAATCTGCTGTCGGGATGAAACCAATAAATGTTTCTGTCAACGCTTTAGCACCAGCATAATGACAGATGCAGACAGGAGATAGGGAAAAATGAGACACGGTAACAGTCTTCCATTTATTAAGTTAAACGTGTAAATAAGAGGTAATGTTTTCCAGGTCAAGACAAAGACACAAGACGTTACCCAAATGTGTTGCGAAAAATGAACACTTCATTGAAACACATGGAAAATAACTGCGTCCAATAAAGTCGCTACATTAGTCATACTGAATGTTGTTCCAGTCTAAGTGTAAGATGACCTACTGTATCTGAGGCAGAGTTAATGATTCAAGTCATTCTACTGGCATTCATATCAGTGGAAGATAATAGTACTGAGGTTGGGAAAAGTCTCTTGGAGACGGACAGAGAGGAAGACTGGGATAGTGATAATGGAGGCAGGGATAATGAGCTGATAATGAGACAACTACAAAATTGAATATAAAACAGAAAATGCTGGAAAGGCCAACAGCCGTTGGAGGAATGAAACAAAATTAACAGTATTTCAGATTGGTGATCTTTCATGATGTCAAGTCAATGATGATAATATCACCATTGACCCCATTTCAAACACTTGTTAAGGCCAAGACAACACAATTCCTTACAGTGAGTGACAAGTAGGATTGTTTGTGAACTCTGAGTTATGTTATAAATAAATACTGAAAAGAAATGAAGTGGCAAACTGGTAAACACTGAAAGAACATTGAGGAAAAGTGCACCATCAAATATTTTGTTGGATTTCAAAGCAACATTTTAAGTAGGATGGGGTTTACCCAAGTGTGATTGTGTTTTGCTGGATGTGATGGAAGGCTTGTTTTCTGGGGTCACAGAGTGTGTCAGCCCACAGGTGGCCCTACAGCCAGTGGATGAGTCAAGTGCCGCCTGCGGCAGCTTAATAAAATGGTGATGGAAGGAATTGGTGGCTTATGGGCATCGCATTGGTCCAGGCTGATCCCTACTTCATTGATCCTATGCTGCCAGGATACCAGGCCATCAGGTGTGACTATAAGAAGTGCATCTCTCATTAGACCCGGATTGGGATTTTTAGAGATGTGGAAGTTGCAAGTACATGCCAGAATGTGTCGGCTCTTTACATGCTGTCCCAGGGGACGATCTATTTTACCAGACACCATACAGAACAGAATATTTCACTGTATCTCTGTACACAAGACAATAAATAAACCAAAGCAAAGCACCAAACCATGTCAGAATTTCAACTATCCTCATGGAGGAAAGGAGATGCAAGGCTCTGCAGAACCATTCAGATAAAACCAGGGCCATGGGGACATGTAGATCAGGCTGACATTTGAACCTGATGCATGGTCCAGGTGGAAGTGTGATTAAAGAAATAGCTGCTATCTATGAGCATAGTGGAGCACATGAGTGGTAAAACTGCATGGATGAAGAGTCAACAACTGCTCGCTAATGTAAGAATAGAACTAGAAGCAGGTAGTCTCGTGAAGGAGAAGGTAGGAAGATAGATCTTCAGCTTCTGGTTGTAGTGTCAGTGGCCTGCAAGTTTCCAGGATTTTCAACATCTCCATGTCAAGGACCGACCTCTATCTTCAAAGCTACATGAATTGTACTGTTGGCACAGTGACATTAGACTTTAGAGATGCAGTGTGGAAGCAGCCCAACGAGTTTACACCGACCAACGATCACTCCCTACAATAACACCATCCTACACACAATTTTACCAAAGCCAATTAACCTACAAACCTGTACATCATTGGAATATGGGAGGAAACCAGGGCACCCAGAGAAAACCCACACGGTCACACGAAGAACATACAAACTCCATACCGACAGCACCCATAGTCATGGTCGAACCTCTGGTGCTGTAAGGCAGCAACTCTATCGCTGCGCCGCTGTGCCGCTGTGCCACCCCATATCACTGTATGTGTTTTGTAATGAGGTACTTCCATATAATTCATTTGTATCAATTGTGCGTGAGTATTTGGGTGTCAGCTCATGTTTTCAGATGTGATATATGACTTACAGTACCATTCCTCTTTAGTTATTCTCCATAGGTTTGGAGATAAAATAAAGTGGTGCTTAATCTATATTGATCTTAGTAGGTGTGTGGTCTCTGTACGTTCTATTCATAGTCACTGGCTCGAGTCCGATGTTTTGCATCAGGTACTTTCGCATGTTCTGGTTTGACTTCATGATATTTTCAAATTGTTACCATTTTAAATTTCTATCTGTCATTCAACAGCAAGGCTTTGTAAATGGAGTTTACTTTCTGGCACATCATATGATGCATTGGTTTCCTATTTCATTTTTAATTGTTCAATGATGATGGAGAAAATGTTGTGAAATTGCTGTATAAAATCACACTTCAGGGATTATTTGCATTTAGCCAGGATGGAGAGGGGCAGGGATAGGAGAGCAGTGGAGATAGTTAGATCATTAGTTACAGTGAGATGCAGCACTGTGAAAGGTGAATCCACCCCGACCATCATGCTGCATTTTTATGTTAATCCTATTCTAACCCATGTTATTCTCCCCACATTTGAATCAAATCCCCTCTTCTTCCATGCACTAGGGACAATTTACAGTGGTCAATTAACCTTCTAGTTTCTTGAAATATAAGAGGAGACTGAAGCATGTAGCAGAAATCTACATACTGTAGTTAAAGCAAGAACATGCAAACTCCACACAGTCATTAATGAAGTTACTGACTACCAGGCATCTATCACTGTATAAAAGTCTCTCCTTTCAAACCTTCTGTGAACTTTCTCCCCTTCATCCTAAATATATGGCGTCTAGTATTTGTCCTTTCCACCCTGTGAATAGGACTCTCACCATCTCCTTAGCTATGTCTCACATCATTTTCTACACTACATCAGGTTCACCCTCTCTGTACCCCCTCCAACCCACTCTCTAACCACCCTCCCCCCTTCAGCCTCCAATGTTCCAGAGAAAACAATCCAAACTCTCCTTGTATCTAATGCTCTTCAATCTAAATACTATCCTCTGAAATTCCTCTGCAACCTCTCTAAAGTCTTCACGTTTTGTAGGGTGGTGACCAGAATTGTATATGATTCTTCAGAAATGGTATAAGTAAAGTTTTGTACAGATGCAACATGACTTTTATACTCATTGCCTAGACCAAGGGAGGAAAACAAGCCTCATGTCTTCTTTACCACACTTCATTTGTGTTATTTCTTTCAAGGATCAAGAATTGACACTCCATGACTAATCTGTACATAAGTAATCCGAAGGTTCCTGTCATTTACCGCATCTATTCCTCTTGCATTTGGTCTCATAAAATACAAATTAGACAATAGACAATAGATAATAGACAATAGGTGCAGGTGTAGGCCATTCAGCCCTTCGAGCCAGCACTGCCATTCAATGTGATCATGGCTGATCATCCCCAATCAGTACCCCGTTCCTGCCTTCTCCCCATATTCCCATGACTCCGCTATTTTTAAGAGCCCTATGTAGCTCTCTCTTGAAAGCATCCAGAGAACCCGCGTCCACCGCCCTCCGAGGCAGAGAATTCAACAGACTCACCACTCTCTGTGAGAAAAAGTGTTTCATCAACTCCTTTCTAAACGGCTTACTCCTTATTCTTAAACTGTGGCCCCTGGTTCTGGACTCCCCCCCAACATCGGGACCATGTTTCCTGCCTCTAGCATGCCAAAACCCTTAACAATCTTATGTTTCAATTAGATACCTTCTCATCCTTCTAAACTCCAGAGTGTACAAGCCAAGCCGCTCCATTCTTTCAGCTTATGACAGTCCCGCCATCCAGGGAATTAACCTTGTAAACCTACGCTGCACTCCCTCAATAGCAAGAATGTCCTTCCTCAAATTGGGGGACCAAAACTGCACACAAATATCCAGGTGTGGTCTCACTAGGGCTCTGTACAACTACAGAAGGACCTCTTTGCTCCTATATTCGATTCCTTTTGTTATAAAGGCCAACATGCAAAATCGCTTTCTTCACTGCCTGCTGTACCTGCATGCTTACTTTCATAGACTGATGTCGATCCCAGAGGTCGATCCCTGGCAAAGGGATCGCTAGCTCCGTGATGTTAAGTCTGGAGCTCTCAAAGGTCGGTCTCCAGCAAAGGCTGCCAACTCCTCGATGTTAAATTGCATCTCTGTCGAGGTAAGAGATTAGAAAAGGTTTCCCCCAACCCTCCGTCCCCCCCACATAAAACAAGCTAAAGAATACTAAAAATATACATTTAACACATACAATTAAACACAAATAAGGAAGGGTCAGACAGACTGTTGGCAAGGCAGCCATTGCTGGTTCTATCCGGTGGGTAATGCATTAATATTCCATAATGAAGAGCTTTGAAAGACTGGTAATTTACCACATCTATTTTAGTCTGCTGGAAGATCTAGGCACCCTGCCCATGTGTACAGGAATAATATATATTCAGAGGATAGACAATAGATGCAGGAGTAGGCCATTCGGCCCTTGGAGCCATGTTTTGACTGATCATCCAGAATCAGTCCCCATTCCCGTTCTAAACTGGCTATCTAAGAGCCTATTTATTCTTTTGAAACTGTGGCCTCCACTGGTTCTGGACTTCCCCAACATCGGGAACATGTTTTTCCTCCAATCCTACCCCTTAATCTTAAACTGTGTATCTGTTTGGACTGCCCCAACATCGGGAATATGTTTCCAATCCCTTAATAATCTTATATGTTTCAATAAGATACCCTCATCCTAAATTCCAGTTTATACAAGTCTAGACACTCCATTCTTTCAACATATGACAGTTCCTCCATCCCTCAATAGCAAGAATGTCCTTCCTCAAATTTGGAGACCAAAACTGCACACAATATTCCAGGTGTGGTCTCACTAGGGCCCTGTACAGCTGCAGAAGGACCTCTTTGCTCCTATATTCAAATCCTCTTGTTTTTAAGGCCAACATGCCATTAGCTTTCTTCACTGCCTGCTGCACCTGCATGCTTACTTTCAGTGACTGATTAACAAGGACACCCAGATCTTGTTGTACTTCCCCTTTTCCTAATTTGACACCATTCAGATAATAATCTGCCTTCCTGTTCTTGTCACCAAAGTAGATAACCTCACATTTATCCACATTAAACTGCATCTGCCTTGCATCTGCCCACTCACCCAACCTGTCCAAGTCACCATGCATCCTCATAGCATCCTCCTCACAGTTCAAATTGCCACCCTGCTTTGTGTCAACTGCAAATTTGCTAATGTTACTTTTAATCCCTTCATCTAAATCATTAATGTAGATTGTAAATAGCTGCAGTCCCAGCTCTGAGCCTTGCGGTACCCCACTAATTGCTGCCTGCTATTCTGAAAGGGACCCGTTAATCCCTACTCTTTGTTTCCTGTCTGCCAACCAATTTTCTATCTGCAGTCTATTGGAATTGGTCACAATATTTCTTCCACTCTGGCTTCAGGCCTCGTTGCGCTCTGTGCTCAGACCCTTGTTCTACTTTCTATTCATCCACAACTGTGTGGCCAAGTGGAGCGCCAACTCAATCTTTAAGTTTGCTGATGCGGTTATTGGCTGGATCTACAACAATGATGAGATGAAATCCAGGAAAGAGATAGTGAACCTTGTTTCATGGCATCAGAACAAGAACACAGCCCGTAATGTCAGCAAGACAAAAGTGATGGTTGATAATCGAAGGAAGCGAGAGGGTAAACACGACTCGGTCTTTATCAATGGATCTGCTGTGGAGATGGTCAATGCTTTTATATTCCTGGGCAACCATTTAATCAGCAACCTATCCTGCTCACTTCACATCGATTTGACAATCAAGATGGTGAATCCATAAGGATTTTTTTGAACTTCTACAGATGTGCTATAAATGCATTTCTGCCTTGTCTGACAACTGCTCTGCGCTTCACTGCCTGAACCCACAGATAGTGGTGAAACCATCAAAGGCTTGTTATTTCCTTCTATCCAGTCCATTTTCAGTGCATCAGTAACACTCGAAGTATTATCAATGATGCCTGCCACCCTGGCCTTTTCCTTTTCTCTCTTCTACCTTACAGGAGAAGATACAGGAGCTTGAAAGCCTGGATATCCAGACTTAAGAACAGCTTTGTTCCTACTGCGATCAAACTCCTGGACCAATCTCTTAATTCACACTGGTTTCCCAGAGGTGCTTCCACATATTCTTAGTCTTTACTCAACCTCGTTTGGTTATTCTGTTATTGTGCTTTAATATTTTTCTGCACCACTCGGAGTTTGCACTACAGTCTTTACACCATTCTGCTGCTTTGCATTGTCATTATATTTATTATTGTATTTATCATTAATGCATGTAATGTTTTTACTCTGTGAGCTTCATGTGAACTTGGAATTTCATTGCACCCTGGAGTATATGGCAATAAACTAACTTGAATCTGAATCTGGCTACTGGGAGAAAGTGAAGGCCTAGGCATTTGACTGTAAGAATATAGCCAATTTGTATCAAAGTAATCCTTGATATCAATTAGTGCTAAATTGGACAAGGCAAGTATATTTTTTCTCTTGATTGGGCAGGACTTAATGCACACTTTTTATTTATTTTGAGTAACATCCAGGCTAGGTTGTGGCAAATGAGTTCAGCTATAATTGTAACCATCTTTCAGTGCAATCCAATGCAAAAATAAAGAGCAAAATGTTAGTTTTGTCACATTAAAAGCATTGATCTGTCAGCCTATCTACAGTTTATAGAGGTCATGGGGTCAAAATGCAACATGGAGACAGGCTCTTTATTATTGCCGACCAATATGCCACATGTGAGCAAGTCCCAGTTACCACCCATGTTCGGCCTGCATCCCTCTGAACCTTTCCTATCCATGTACCTGTCCAAATGTCTTTTAAATGCAGTTATAGTACCAGCCTCTACAACCACATCTGGCACCTCATTCATTTTACTTCAGAGACGCTATGTCACGCATGCGTGCTGGACGAGGAAGACCCCATCCAGCACGCATGCGCGACATAGCGTCTCACGCAGTGCACAGCGACGGATGGGAGTACGAGTTCTCCAGCAACAAATTGAAAACAGACCTTCAGGTAAGCAAATCTTACTCTGAGGCATGGTGTTTTTGAAACCCTGTTCTGTTTTTATTTTAAATAGGAATGAAACAGGGAAAACACCAAGGAAGGTTGTTCCCGTCAGGACTGCTATGGACCAGGAGGGTTGCAGCAGTGGGGGGCGACCGGTGGCACCTGGGCCGCACAACGCTGCGGTCCGCAGTCACCGACAGCATTCCGAGCCGAGCCCAGCGCCGCTAGCATCGCTCAAAAGGGAACGTTGGCGACCAACCGCAGCGGGCTGGATGAAAGGCACAACGGAAATCGGACCGGCCGGATCACTCAGAAGAGCCCGGCACGGTAGACTCACCGCCCGAGAGCGGCAAAAGGTGACCGTTTCAAGCCTTATGGAAAGGCTCATGGAGCAAAAGCTCCAGCGAGACTTGCTTCGGGAGATGGGGCAAGCTCGCCAAGGGAGCAAAGACACTCCCGCTCCAGTGCACTAACAGCACTGGCCATCGCATCTCCCTCAACAGAGGGGAGCGTTGGCGACCAGGACTGGGCTGGTCAAGAAGAGGGGTCACTGGCTGAAGAAAACCGGGAGTATGCTTGAGGTACAGGACCAGGAAGAGCTGCTGGGAGTGGTGAACCGTTACGTGGCAACACCACGAGCGGGACGGCCGTTACAGTCTAAACTGGCGGCCAGCTTACTACCTGTCCTTTAAACCTCTCCAAGACAGGTAGTCATTGAAGCGTTGGACTTTATCATGCCTCCCCAAAATTGCATTTGCTCAATGTGCCTGCCATTACTGGGGGTACATTGAGCAGGGTATTTAAACCCAAAAACGTAAAAATTGTAACAAATGTTGATACCCCTGACGTCGGCTATCACTTCACATGCTCATTCTGTGGACAGGGTTGACATGCCAAAACACCCTGGCTCTAGGATTCGCAGGACTGTGTAGAACGCCGGCCTCAGAACCTGCTATTTGGCAAATAATTACCAAATCAAGCCTAAAATCTGGACGAAGAATCCAAGGCATTTGGCCTCATGAGGGCAGGACCCGGAATGAGCAAACCACGCAAAACCCAGACAGCAGTACCTCTATGCATCCACCAGTAGGCGTCTACTTCATGGTACTGGTGAATGCTCAGGGCCCGCATACCATCCCCACAAGTCTTTCGGGACAAGACCCAGAGCGGGCCCCATGGAAAATGCGCCACCCCCCAACAGCACCACCCCGACAGACAAGGAACCAGAAACCGAAGAAATTAACACACCACCAAACAACAGTGGAGGTAGGTGGGTCTCGTCCACTGGTGGCCAAATTAATGAGAGGTACCTATTCAAAACCCCTAGACCTAGATATACCTAGATCTGAGATGTCAGCGTTGTCCTGACTTACCTAAGGGATGGCCACCAGCCAGATCCCTTACTCTGAAAACAGCTACTCTGTATACGGCCATGCTGATGGCTTAGTCTCAGCATAAGGGTCCAGTCCTTTTACCTACTCAGACTGGACAATATGGTCGTAACATCAGACCAAATAACATTCACCATTCAGGAGCTGGTAAAGGTTCAGGAGTCGACCAGGAACTTCAGGACTCATTATGGAATTCCGGGCGTACCCACCTGACCACCGTTATGTGTCATGACTCGCCTTCTACAATATATCAACACAACCTAAAATTCCCGAGGGAGACAAGAAGCAACAATGGGTCAGCCACAAAAAAGCCACTGGGTCAGGTACCGAGTCAAACCATCTCTAGATGGCTCAAACAGGTATTGGGAGCTGCTGGAGTGGATACCGATATTTGCACAACTCACTCCACCAGGGCAGTATCCACGTCGGCGCCTAACAGAATGGATGTGCCATTGGACCTACCCTGGTAACAGCGGGGTGGTCCATGGAAAGAACTTTTCAAACATTCTACAACAAGCCATTATAAAACCTGTTTTTCATTTGCAGACAGAATTTTAGACGCAGCAAAAAATATATAATTTAAGCCCGGGGGAGCATTGATTTCTATGTTATTATTTTCAAATAATACCATTGTTGTTTTACAAAAAGATTCATGTTTGATTACGATAACATACTTCCTCCCGTGGATGACTTCGGCAGCGAGTGAAGTATTGGCTGTTACACGGTTTGAAATAACAGGGCTTTAAAATCTTCACGTAGTCACTCACATGACTCCGAAGTAAAATAGTATGATTAAACGAGAACTTACCAGTTTGAAGTTTGATCTGTATTTTATGAGGAGTTACGATGAGGGATTACGTGCCCTCCGCCCCCATCCTCAATTACAGAGATCAATTGGTATCTTGGTTCTCCTTATCTTTACTATGTTTATTTCAATTATTGTGTTTTCTGTGATTCCACACCGCTGCTTTGAAGTATGTCGCGCATGAGTGCTGGACGGGGTCTTCACGTAATCCCTCATCGTAGTGCAGCGTAGGTTTACAAGGTTAATTCCCGGGATGGTGGTACTGTCATATGCTGAGAGAATGGAATGGATGGGCTTGTACACTCTGGAGTTTAGAAGGATGAGAGGATATCTTATTGAAACATATAAGATTATTAAGGGTTTGAACACGCTAGAGGCAGGAAACATGTTCCCGATGTTGGGGGAGTCCAGCACCAGGGGCCACAGTTTAAGAATAAGGGGTAAGCCATTTAGAATGGAGACTAGGAAACACTATTTCTCACAGAGAGTTGTGAGTTTGTGGAATTCTCTGCCTCAGATGGTGGTGGAGGCCGGTTCTCTGGATACTTTCAAGTGAGAGCTAGATAGGGCTCTTCAAGATAGCGGAGTCAGGGGATATGGGGAGAAGGCAGGAACGAGGTACTGATTGGGGATGATCAGCCATGATCACATGGAATGGCGGTGCCGGCTCGAAGGGCCGAATGGCCTACTCCTGCATCTATTACCCATTGTCTATTGTCTGAGGTCAGGATTAAACTTGGGTCCCTGGAGCTGTGAGACAGCAGCTTTACCAGTTGCACCACTATCCCATCCCATTCATCCTATTTATTCCTCTCATGATTTTATACATCTTTATCAGATACACCCTCAGCCTTCTGCTCTACAAGGAATAGTCCATGTCTGCCCTATCTCTCCCTATGGTTCACACTCTTGAGTCTTGGCACCATAAATCTTCTCTGCACTCTTTCCAGATAAATAACATCTTTACAGGAGTGTACATGAGAAAACAAATGTCAATGCCATTATCACTTTGAAGCAGGCATTACACACACTGTAATTACACAACGGTCAACTATGTGCATGCATACAATCAATCAGGGCTCCCAGCTGTGGGAGAGTCTAACACCAGAGACAATAGCCTCAGAATAAAAGGACACACCTTTAGAAAGGAGACAATGAGGAATTTCTTTAGTCAAATGGTGGCAAATCTGTGGAATTCATTTCCTCAGAAGGCTGTGGATGCCAGGTCAATGGATATGTTTAAGGAGGAGATTGATTGATTCTTGATTAGTATGTCAAGGTTTATGGTGAGAAAGCTGGAAAATGGGGATGAGAGGGAAAGATAGATCAGCCATGATTGAATAGGGAGTAGACTTGATGGGTAATGGCCTAATTCTGCTCCTAAACCATATGAAGAACTTATGGCTCTGGATCAAATCTTACAAGCAGAGGTGTAAATAAGGTTGCATGGACTGGCGTGGTGCATGGTAAAGATGTGCCTAATGTAACCAGGTCAAAGCAGTTACATTTTAAAAGTGAGCGATATTATTATTTGTTAAAAAAAAATATATATACTAGACCAAGTGCAGATCCGTCGGGTCTGTTCCCCCAACGTGCGGTTGTGCGGAGGGGGGGGGGGGAGGCATCATGCAGCGTCACACACACTAACTATACCCCCCCCCCCCCTTGATATTATATTAATATTATTAATTTGCTCCTTTTACCCATAACCACCCTATCTACTGACGCATAGCCCCCAACTTGCAGTCACATCTAGAGAGGGGGGGGGGGGGGGGGGGGGGTAGAGAGAGTGAGGGCAGAGAGAGAAGGGGCAGCGACAGAGAGAGAGAGAGACAGAGAGAGGGGCAAGAGGGATAGGGGGGAGGAGAGGATAAGAGGGAGAGGGAGGGTGGGTGAGGGGGGGAAGGTGGGGGAGAGAGGGGGAGGAGAGAGAGAGGGGAGAGGGTGAGAGGGGGGGAGGAGGGGGTAGGGGGGGAGGGGGGGAAGAGGGTAGGGGGGGGGGAGGGGGAGGGGGTTAGGGGAGGGGGAGGGGATGGAGGGAGTAGGGGAGGAGGGGAGGAGGAGGAGTGGGGAGAGAGGGGAGGAGAGGGGGAGGAGGGGAGGAGGGGGGAGAGAGGGGAGGAGAGAGGGGGAGAGAGATAGAGAGGGAAGAGGGGGGAGAGAGAGGGTGTGCTGAGAGGGGGGGGGAGAGGGGAGCAGGGAGGGGGAGGGAGGGTGGGGGGAAGGGGTAGGGGGGTGTGCAGGGGAGGAGAGGGTTTAGGGGAGGAATGGTGGGGGAGGGGATGGAGGGGGGGGAGAGAGAGATGGGGGGGGGGGAAGGGGGAGAGGAGGGGGGGAGATGAGAGGGAGATGAGAGGAGAGGGGGGGAGGAGAGGGGGAGAGGAGAGGGGGGAGGAGAGGAGAGGGCGGGGGAGGAGAGGGAACCATCTCCTCACCAATTATCTAAGGTGCTGGATTTGAGAGGAGAGGAGGGGAGAGGAGAGGAAAGGGGGGGCAGAGGAGAGGGGGGAAGGATAGAGGGGGGGAGAGGAGAGGGGGGAAGGATAGGAGGAGGGGGGGAGGGGGGGGGGGGGAGAGGAGAGAGGGGGAGGGGGGGAGGGGGAGGAAAGGGGGGAGAAACCTAAAAAACATTTTAGAACTAAAAAAGACACATTTTGCAAGCATTGTAGAACCAAAAGAGACACTTTTTGCAAACATTTTAGAACCAATAAACACTTTTTGCAAACATTTCAGAACCAATAGACACATTCTGCAAGCGTTTTAGAACCACTAAGGACACTTACATTTGAGTAGACATGTGTTCAGAGTTATTCACAGCTCAGAGAAACGTGACCCTCTGCCTTCCTCCAGCTTGCAGACACTGATTGAGGCACATCACTTCCTGGTTTTATAGTCCCTCCCCTCTGCTGCCAGCAGGGGCAGCAGAGAGAATGGGGAATTTTGTAAAATCATTAATATCTCTGTCATTTGTCATCGACGGGACACATGCGGTGGAGGGGGGCTCTGAGCAAGGTGGCCAAAAATGACGGCCGTGGGTGGCGGCGTTCTCTCGGACATCGCAGCACAGATGGCCAAAACCAGTCAAGAACAGACTTTTAGTAATATATAAGATACTTATGTCTCCTGGAAAAATTCCATATCCTGTGCCAGTTTTAGGTTTCTTTTTTCTGGACCGGTTTTGTTGGCTCAATAGTGGAACACCACAAACCACTTTCTATACTATCATTGCTTTGTTTTGCTTGGCTTGTGTTTTTGCAGTGTTTTTTAAAGTTTTTTATTTTACTGTCTTGCAGAATTTATGTGTAATTCATGTATAATTTAAGTTTTTCTGCTTTTGTTTACGTGCCTGCAATATTGCTGCAAACAAGGTTTACATTTTTACATTGCACTTGTACTTCACTGTGCTTCTACATATAACAATAAACTCCACTTGGGTTGACTTACAAGGAGTCTTTTGTTGACTGGATCACAAACTGGATCCTCCCACTATTACCTCCAACCTCGCATTGGTGAATAGTAATGCCTGCTCAATCTATCCTGGCAATTAGTAGGGCAGCTCACACTAAGTAATTCCACCTATCCCGGATGTGGTACAACATATAGTGCTACGGACTCACAGCTCCCGGATGAGGAATGGGCAGCACAGGTGTACATCCGAATGTAAAAGATGTGAAATTCCCAAACAGAAATGGTAAATTCCTTGGAGCCTAGATGAAAATTTCAGGCAGGCTCAAAGCTGGTAATAATGCACCTTGGACAAGTTTGCTCATCAAATGTAATCTGATCTGCATGGCTGACAAGCTTACAAAAACTATCCAAGACCTGAAGGAATTATATCTCTAGATCTTTCATCAGCCTAAGATTTACTTAACATCCTGAAGCCGGGTTAACATTTTTATGTTCAGAGACATAGTGTATGCTCATGAGAAAATTAAAGGAAAACATGCAGAGTAATAGACAGAGGGGAAAAATGCCTATAAACTCAGCCATGGGATTATATCTGCTTGTATATATTCAGTGGGGAAGATAACCAGTAACCTCCAACTTGGAGGTTGTGGTGTAGGACACCTAGGAGCTGTGCTGATGGAATTTGGTGAGGGGGGGGGAGGGGGGTATACCACTTCCCAGAGTGCAACCTTGCAGACAGAACATGGGCCCATCCATCTGATGGCTCTGGTTTTGCATCAAATTCCAACATCGTGATTTCCCCCACCACTGATTTGATCCTCAGTTAACAATGATACTTGTCCAGGTCAATAGATAGTAAAGGTCAAGGGGGATATGGGCCAAACGTGGACATACTGTATGGGGTCCAAATGAGCCTAATTAGGGCATCTTAATCGACATGGACAAGTTTGGATGAAGGGCCTGTTTCTGAGCTGTGTGACCCGATGACACTATGTGTATTTTGCAATATATGAAAGTTCAGGTCTATTTATTAATATAAAATAAAATCCCAGATATTTAAAATCTGTGACACATTTTCTAGGTATGTTACAAAACCTACCTGAATCGTGGCTGAGCATCTGCCCTACCCCGTGTGCGCGATTTTGGCGCTGTTTAGAGGGCGGGTTTAAAACGCGATTTTTACTAGGCTGTTGCAATCGAAAATGTTCAGCCTAGTAAATCATTAACGGAAAATCGCTGAAAGACCCCGTCGCAAAAGGTATTATTAGTTTTTATGGCCTTGTATAATAGTTATAGTATGTTAAAAATCACTCTCTCAATCCGCAACCTCTCGCAGCCCCAGGGTTTTATAAAGCAAACAATTAAAGGTATGTACCTTATTTTTACAGTAAATGGGGCTTGTAAATAACCCTGTATATAACGTTTTCTATAGCGAGTAGTTCATTTTGGGCTCTTTATATCCCGCAGTATTTTTCTGGGCACTTGAGGGCACAAATCCAGCGCAATGTGAACATTCTAAACCAGCGCGTTCACAGGAACCCACTAGAAAGCCGATTTAAATTGACTTTAATTTACAGCAATTGAACACTAAATTCCTTCCATTTGGCCTATAAATTGATGTAAATGAGATTTAAAAATCATGTTTTATTGTGAATTATTTGTGAATATTATTTGGACACTTGGGCTATTTAAAAATGTTAATCATTT
This sequence comes from Leucoraja erinaceus, assembly GCF_028641065.1. Classification (NCBI taxonomy): domain Eukaryota; kingdom Metazoa; phylum Chordata; class Chondrichthyes; order Rajiformes; family Rajidae; genus Leucoraja; species Leucoraja erinaceus. Next base: position 91,844,837 of record NC_073377.1, read on the forward strand.
ATTAAGAAATGGATAGATGTTTAGATCTAGTAATTGAAGTTTGAAATTAGCTACAATTGGGTAACTAACTAATTATATGCTTTAATTTCAGGTCATCCAAGTAAGATTATTTTATATTTGTTTCAGAATGCATCAATCTATGATAACTGAAAATTTCATTCAGTTCTCTTAATTTTTAAGAAGGTTATGGGCTTTTGACTGTCCACGATCACAGCTTTTTTGTTATGTCCATAGAAAATCAATAGGGAACAAGATGCTAATTTCCGAGTATGAAAATGGCCATAACTTTTTTATTACTTGAGATCTGAAAGTGAATTAGGTGTCAAATTAAACTTATTGTTATGCTTTATCTGATGGGATAAATTGCAGACTTGATTTTTTAAATCTCAAAATGTTGTAACATTGCTACATTTTCAAATGCAAATAGAATTGTTATGATTACAAAGAAAGGAAGCCCCTATGGAAGTCCCTAGAGGAAGCCCCTAGAGGAAGTCCTTCCTTTAAAGTACATTACACTATTAATGTACAATCAAATGTGATAATCCATTATTGGTTATACTTGCTGGTGAAGGAATGTTAGACTGGGTAATTCCTTGCTCTTCCCTAAACTACTCTTCAGCCCATTCTTCTGTCTGCAACGGCCACTTCCATTCTCATAGAGTTGTAGAGACAAAACAACACAGAAACAAGCCATTTGTTGACCAAGGTGCCCCATATACACTTGCCCCACCTGCCCACATTTGTCCCATATCCCTCTAAAACTTTCCTAGTCATGTCTCTGTCCAAATGGCTTTTAAATGTTGTTATTGTATTTCCCTCAACTATTTCATCTGGCAGCTTGTTCCTATACCACCACCCTTATGAAAAAGGTGTCCATCAGGTCCCTATTAAATCTTTCCCATCTCAACCTAAACCTATGGTTCTTGATTCTCCTACACTGGGTAAAAGATCAGAGCTCAGCCTCCTCTGCTCCAAGGAATGAAGTCCTATCCTGCAAAACCTCTCTCCATAGCTGAAGCCCTCAAGTCCTGGTGAAATCCTTGTAAACAATCCTCTTGGCAATTTCCAAAACTTGTGACAATTGTCCTTTTACCTCTTGTTTTCCCATCATTCAAGGACCTAAGCACTTCATCCAGATGAAGAAGCAACTTGCTTGCATTTCTTTCAATCTGCTGTGTTTCACCTAGTGTTCACCATGAGGATCTGGAATGAGAAAAATTTGTCATTGCTGGAGTACCGATATTTTGCAGCAAACTGTACAACAAGACAGTTCTTAAAGTCATAGAGTCATACAGTACAATGTGAAAACAGAATATGAATTCATTTTGGTTTAGTTTGGATTTCTGTAATGTAATTTGAGAAATACATTGAGCAAATGTATCCTCCAGTTGATGTTTACTTTGTATGGGATAAATTAGGAGAGCAAAAGTGGCGATGGAATATAGTTTTTCATCCAGAAGGTGGTGACTACCTGGAATACGCTGTGTGAGAATGTGATGGAAGCAGAGTTGCTGTCAGCATTTGAGACGTGTCTAGACAAGCACTTGAATTCCTTCGGCAGAAAAAGTTGCAGGCCAAGTCCTGGAGGATAGGATTAATACAGGTTGCTTGGTGTAGATTTGGTAGTCCGAATAATTCTACTGTATTACTTTATGCCTCCAAGAATGCCTCAAGGTATAGTTCACAGCAAAATATCAGGACTCCAGCACGGACATTTTGGGGCTTGCGAGAACTTTGGAGCTTATAGGAGTGACTCTACTCAGCTTTTTTCAACAGAAAATTGAAAGATAATGGAAGATTTGTTTTCAGCCATTTCTGCCCTGTTTCCAGCAGTATTTGCCAGACTAGGAAGCGATCACAACAAATTTGTAATCATCACCATGGCATAGTAACCAATAGGTCGGCCTCAGCTATTTAAATAAAGTTGGAAAATTAATTGGAATTCATAAGAAGTCCCGAGCAAACCACTTGTGAAAATGCCAACACAGAAAGTTTCCAGCTTAGATTTTCACGAGAAACTCAAAATTATATCTGCACGCACCATGGGAAATTTGGATCCTTAATGGACAATTGGAAGCATTTACAAGTCTCTTGAGCACAACTGTAGTTGACCAAGAATGGAATTTGGAGTACAACATGTAGCTCAGTGCCTAATCCATGCATAATGAGGCATTAAATTATTACCCTCTGCTTATCCTGATGTAATTATCCGGCTCAATAAATTCAATGTAAAATTATATATATTTCAAATTTTATGTCTATATGAGTCAGTCAAAATAAGAAACAATTTTACAATCTATACCAGAGAGCAAAGAGTAACATAGTATGCTGCCTCGGGCTGTAAATGCGAGCAGTACACAAAGAAACCAAATATGAATGTACTGTAGATAGTCTAAGAATATGGGTAAGAATATGAGAGCTGGAATTTGACATTAACATGTCAAATTCCAGCTCTCATATTCTTACCCATATTCTTACCCAGGCTTTAACCTTTCAAAGAAAAAGCAGAAAGGTAGCATTAAGTAAAGTAGTAGTTATTTACGTAATTTACTACATTGTGGCTCAACGATACAGTTGCTGCTTTACAATGCCAAGGACCCAGGTTTCCCAAGTGGAAAGGTACTCTTAGACTACTGGCAGATTGCAAATGGAAAGAGATTTGGGGATGAGGGATAGGAAATAAAATGTGAGTAGAATATCACCAACCTTGATTCTACTCTCCATTTTTCTCACAGTTTCAGCAGCACAGGTCTCAATTATCACATGCAGCATCTATTTCATAGCAAATTAATGTTAATTTGTCCAGCTCCAGTTAGTTTCTTCATTGCTTGGTTGTGCACTATTTTGCACCTGCAAGAGCGAGAAACACATATTGGCCGGTCACTAGCTGTGTGATCTTCATGACACATACACATATTCACTGTCTGAATTCTCAGTGACTACATTTCAGTGAAAGAGAAGATTGAATACAAAGAATATACGTGGTCTTGAGTGTCATAGTTGAATGGCAGACAATGTGTGAACTAGACGTGTGTGAGAATACAGAGGAACATATGAGTTTTGGTTAAATCCTGACTCAAACACTCATAGGTGAGTGATGGGTATGGTGATCCGAGAGTGTCCCAGACTAATAATCAAGTTGGTAGCACATGGGACTTGAAGAAGTGTCCCAGACGTCAATTAAGGAAAGTCCGTCAGCCCCTTCCTTAGTCACAATGAACCAACCTCCGCCCCCTGTTTAAGAGATACAGACTATCTTTATGTAACATAAGCTAATTTTACTGGTGCTAGTTGCTCACTATATTGATTACCTATCAAAGACAGTGGCCATTCAACAGCATGGTTACCTGAATGGATGTGGGTCGCTTTGTATCTCGAGAGGCTAGAGGTTATTGTATTTAATCCCTTTATCATTTTAATGAGTCATATGCATTTACCTCCACGTATATGTCTAACTGGAAGGAATATGGAGCTTTATTTTTGCGTACATTTCTACAAAAATATGAGAAAAATAAGCCTGTTTTATCAATCCCCCATTTTGACCCACAAACAAATATATAAACGTAGAGAATATTCAGAAGTAGAATAGAATTCAAGGTCAAATGGCATAGAATGTTGCGTTGTTCTGGATAGAAAGACTAAACAGTGGACAATGGGGATTCAATATGTTTTGGTTTTCTCTTTGCTTTTTATGTACTCAGCTGCTTTCCTGCTGTACTCTCAGTGCAATGAAACCCCGATATGCGTGATTTCCAGTTCCACCTCACTTGCAGTTAATAAGTCTTATCATGCTCATGACATGCTGGAGAGGTGCAACACTTTCTTGGCTGTCACAGAAGCAGCCAAAGTCTTGTTTGTTTGGATTGTTTGTGTTTCTATTGGAATTACATAAATATAAAAAAGGGCAATGATTGAAATAGCATTCTTTTTACATCTGTAATTTTGCTGGATTGCTCTGTCTCATTGTTTCAAAGCACCAGAGTGGAGCAAATGTGTTATTTAAAAAAAGCAAAGGTAGTTTGCAGTCATTGATACTTACAACACAAATGCAGTGCCAACACATTATGAAATAATATGCTCAATATTCAAAAGCACATCCAAAAAATTCAGGTTGTAGGGGTTTAGTGTTCATTTTATTAAACGTTTCCATTTCAAAACCTTACTTCAGGAGCATCTTGAGTACAGGGACTTTCGCAAATCTTCAATTTCTTTACTTTGGAACGCTGCCTAGTTGGCCTGTCACTAGCTTTGTGATCTTCATGATACATACACATATTCACTGTCTGACTTCTCCTTGAGTACATTTCAGTGAAAGAGAAGATTACATACAAATAATATACAGCTGAGAAATGTGCCGTTCTGCTCAATCAGTCTAGGCAGGCGCTGGCACAGCATTTAAGCCTCCCCCTGTCTTTCTTACCCAGTCAATCAGCATAACCCTCTATTCCCTTCTCTCATTATGTTTGTCCAGACTCTCCTTAAATGCCTCCAAACCATTCACTTTAACCATTCCCAGTAGAAGTGAATTCCACAAACCCACCACTCCTTGGATAAGGACATTTCCTCTGAATTCCCTGTTGCATATCTTGATTACTATCTGTTAACAATGTCACCTTGTTAAGCTCTTCTCAACAAGTAGACACATTCTCTCTGTATCCACTCCATGAAATCCTTTCCTCACTTTAATGATCTAAGAGAAGCTCTTAGAGCAACACAGTGGTGCAGTCAGCTACAGTTACCCAGTTCAGTCCGTGACTCTGATGTTGTTTGTGCAAGTTTGTACATTCCCCCTGTGAATTTCCTTTAGTTGCTCCAATATCCTCCCACATTGCAAAGATGTGCTGGATAGTCGGTTTATTAGCCACTGTAAAATGCCCCTGACATGTCGGTGAACGGTAGAATCTGGAGAGAGTTGAGGGAAATGTAATTCTCAACAAAATAGAGAGAGTACAGAGGAGATTTACTAGAATGTTGCCTGGGTTTCAGCAACTAAGTTACAGAGAAAGGTTGAACAAGTTAGGGCTTTATTCTTTGGAGCGCAGAAGGTTAAGGGGGGACTTGATAGTGGTTTTTAAAATGATGAGAGGGATAGACAGAGTTGACGTGGAAAAGCTTTTTCCCACTGAGAGTAGGGAAGATTCAAACAAGGGGACATGACATGAGAATTAAGGGACTGAAGTTTAGGGGTAACATGAGGGGGAACTTCTTTACTCAGAGAGTGGTAGCTGTGTGGAATGAGCTTCCAGTGAAGGTGGTGGAGGCAGGTTCATTTTTATCATTTAAAAATAAATTGGATAGATATATGGATGGGAAGGGAATGGAGGGTTATGGTCTGAGCGCAGGTATATGGGACTAGGGGAGATTATGTGTTCGGCACGGACTAGAAGGGTCGAGATGGCCTGTTTCCGTGCTGTAATTGTTATATGGTTATATGGTTATATGGTTATATGGTAATGAGAATAGAAAATGGGTTAGTTTAAATAATTGGTAGACAAAAATGCTGGAGAAACTCAGTGGGTGAGGCAGCATCTATGGAACGAAGGAAATAGACATTGTTTCGGGTCGAAACCCTTCTTCAGACTTGTAGATTGGCTATTTCATACTAGCCAATAGTGTTTGTTAGTAGTGATTCCGCCTACTATGTACATATTATCAAGAGCTTGCTTATGCTAGTTAGAAATTAGTAGCAGATCCTTGCTGTATGAAGATTTAATAAATACGTGTTGTATCCTGAAGTGTGTTTGACTTGACTCATTGCATGGTGTCAGAGAGTGAATCTTGCCTACTCCGCTCATGTTTATCGGGTTTTATTTTCTTCTGATTATTTTGTGTATTTTTTATCTCAATCATGGAAAACTCGTGTCGCCGTCCAAGCCCTCTGATCTTTGATTCTGATATTGCTGAATGCTGACGTCTTTTCGAGCGTGACTACACTCATTATGCTCGCATTGTTCATCGAAATCAACCCCCCCCCCGAAGTGTGTGCCTCTGTACTGCTTAACTTGGCGCGACCTGAAGCAATGAATCATGCTGACAACTTCACTTTTGCTCCTGCTGTTTTGGAAGATGACGGTCAGGTCAGAGTGTCGGCTGAAACAATCGACCACCCTGCGGTTTTGATCAGAAAGTTCAGAGAGCTGTGTGACCAGCCCTCTAACTACATTATTGAAAGAACCAAGTTCTATGCTCTCTTACAGCAGATCGACGAACCAATTGAACAATTTATCAGCGGCTTGAAGCACATGGCTGCACGCAGTCGCTTTTGGGATTTACGGGATGAACTCACTCGGGATAAACTTGTGAGAGGCATGCTTCACAGCAAACTACTAGGTGAGCTTCTTTGAAACACTGATTTAACCCAAGAGCAAGCAGAACATTCCTGTCATATTTCTGAGATAACGTCTCCCCATACTGACTCTGTGCCCTCTAGTCAACGTTCACAGCATAGTGTTAATCTTACAGACCTCCCCCCTCACAACCCCCATGCTGGGTCTGCAGCTCGTTGTCAAACTTGCAACTATTTCCATGCTATGGGTTGTCAATTCTATGCTGCCTATGGGAAAATCTGTAATTTCTGCAAGAAATTAAACCACCTTGCTCGGTGCTGCCATTCCCGTGTGACTCCTGCAGCTTCGAGGATAAGCCTGCACCTGCTTCAACATTAGTTTACTGGGCCGATACAAATTTCTGAGAATGCCCTTTGGCATCAACTCTGCCAGCAAAGTTTTCCAGTGCACTATGGAACAATTGTTTGCAGGGTACCCATGCGCTATCATTGTTGATGATATTCTCATCTACGGAGGCAATCTGGCTGAATATGATGCCAATTTGAAGAAAGTGTTTGACCATGCAAAAGACATTCATTCAAACTCAATCCCCTGATGTGCAGGTTTCGAGTTCGAGAGGTTACTTACTTCGGACATGTGTTCACAAGGGATTGTCTCAAACTAGACCCATCAAACACTACAGCTATCAACGTAATGCCTGTTCCTACTGACATCGTGAGCTTACAAAGGTTCCTCGGAATGGTTAACTACTTGGGTAAATTTATTCCCAACCTCAGCGACATATCTGCCTTCATACAAGAACTGACTCACAAGGACACGACGTGGTCCTGGTACCCACAGCACCAAACGGCTTTTGACATTCTCAAATCGCAGCTGGCTAGCGCACCTACTCTTGCCTACTTTGCTTTGGAATTACCAGTGATGCTCACCTGCGATGCATCCCAGTACGGGCTGGGCGCAGAGTGCCTTCAGACCACTACCAATGGCAACTTCAAGCCCATTTCATAAGCCTCCCGTACGCTGGCTGACAATGAACAACGTTACGGCCAGATCGAAAAGGAACTGCTCACAGTGGTTTTTGCCTGCTCTAAATTCAGAGACTTTATATTTGGAAAGTCTGTGACTATCGAGACTAACCACCAGCCGCTGGTCACCATTTCGAACAAAGCATGCTACCCCTGCATGACTACAGCGAATGATGATGCAACTGCAGTGATTTTACTTCGGAGTCACGTGAGTGACTACGTGAAGAGCCCGCCTCAGGACGCATGTGCGGCATTACGTTTCAGCAGGCAACAGCGGCAGGCGGGAGACAGGGCTCCCGCAGCAACCAGAAAAACTAAGCTTTAGGTAAGTACTTACCTTTATTTTAACAGCCCCTTCGCGTCTGCTTGTTCCCCGCAGGGCATGCAAGCGGCCCCCTTGGACTCCGGGAGGAGTTTTCCGTTCGCGGGAGGGGGGGGAAAGACGCCACCAGGACCGCACACACGGCGGACCATGGATGGGAGCTGTGCCGGTGCCGGTAACACTCCACAGGGGCGACATCGAGAGAGAACGCAGGAGTACGGCGCTTGCACTGCGTTGGAGGTTCCCCTCAGTCCTCGCTCGCCCTCGAGTACTGGCCAGGTGAGGCAGGCAGGCGGGCGGGCGGAGGCTTCCGACCATTCGGAGCCGGTGAGGGGACCCACTACGCAGTGCTGGCGTGGAGTGCACTGCAGCCCGAGTGCAGGAGAGCAGCAGCCCGAGTGCAGAGAGAGAGAGAGAGCGAGGACCGCTAACCAGCGCCCCCCTCCCGACACTGCATCAAGCCCATCAGCATCAGCAGCGGGCTGGGGAAAAATGCTGCACCTGCCCGCTCGACGGAGGAAACATCTCATTGGGCAGCAACAGGCGGTAGGACCGCTTAGCGGGCGGTCCGCTAACCCAACACCGCGTCCGAGCCCAGCCCGCTAGCGCTGAGCAGTGGGCTGGATGTATGTAAAACCGGCCGGTGGTGCCGACATCGGACGGGGACGTCTCTCCACCCAGGAGGGGAGAGACAGCCGCCTGAGCTGCAGGAGCGGCTCTTGGGCATTGGAGAGGTGAGTTTGCAGTTGTGTTTTATTGCAGGTTTCAGGAACACAATGCAGAAAACTCGCAAAGAGAAACTGCCCCGCTCCAACTCTACCAGCGGGGCAGCAACCGGCGGCAGCGTCGCTCGCAGAGCGGTTTTCGCTATCCCTGAGACCGAGCCTCTCGCCAGAGCCTGCACGGCGGACTGGGAAAGCGGCCAGGAAGCCAAACGGCCGGTCGTCTCCGATTCGTCGGAGGGGGACATGTCTCTACCAAAGCAGAAGAGAGACAGCCGCCTGAGCTGCATTTGGCAGCTCCTGGAGGAGAAGGTCCACCGGGAACAGCAGCGCTCCCGGCGAGACAGGACAGGCACCTCCTCCATAGTGTCGTGTCAGGCACTGCCCTTTGCTACCCTCATACCACGGGTTGGAGCAGGAGGCTAGCATTGGTGACCAGGGCAGGGCTGGTCTGGAAATGGGGCAGGCGGACAAAATCGGGAGTATGCATGGGGTGCAGGATCAGGAACAGCTGTTGGGTGTGGTGGACCGCTTCGTAGCAACCCCACGGGCTGGAGCACCGCTGGAGCCAAAAAATGGCAGCCAGTATTAACCACCTATCCAACAAACCTCTACTGAAGAAGGTGCTCGCCCAGGTGCTGCAAGAATATACAGCACCAGAGAACTGTGAGGCCCTTAAGGGGAAAAAAGCCTCAACAGCAAAATCTGGAAATGTGGGGGCCCTTATGCGGGCATAAAAACTCAAGCTACAGCGGATCCGAAGGCTCCTGACGTCAGCTATCACAGCCTATGCTCGTTCTGTGGAGACAACGAAGATGAACACATACCAGCAGGAAGTGCTGGTATTAAGGTGTACCACACAATTTGAACTAAACAATCTCCGGAGGGAAATATAAGACCTGCCCTCAATCTCAAAATTTGCAGGCTTGAGTAAAGCCCCAGCTGCGGAGGCAGACTCACTGCTATTTGGGAGAGATCTGAACAAAAAGCTGAAGGAGATGGAAGAGGCATCAAAAACCTTCGGCATCATGAGGGCAGGCCCCGGGACGAGCAAACCACGACTTCCGATACCCAAGCAGCAGCACCCCACGGCATCCACCAGTCGACGTCTAGAATATGGGACTGGTGAACGCTTGGGGCCGCATTATCCCCAAAGATCTTTTAGATCAGGGCCCGCCGCGGACCCCCTGGAAAATGCGCCTCCCCCCAACGTCGCCAGCACGTCGTCAGAACAAAAGCACTCAGAAAACAGAAAAGACAAAACCGCCAAAAACCATGGAGGTAGGTGGGTCTGGTTCCTACCAGCATATAGAGCTCTTTCCTGGACTATCTTGGGTTTCATATTAATTCAGTCCACGTAACTATAATGTTGCCAAGAGACAACATAGTTGAATTGGCACAAACAAGCAACAAATTAATGGTCAACAAACTACCAACTACTCGACAAGTAACAGAGTAATTGGGAAAATGGTAGCATTTCTGTCTACATGATTCAGACCTTAGTATCAAAAACAACATATAGGTTGTCATTGAGCATCTCATGAAGTTACCCACTGAAGTAATATCAGAAAGACAGTGGTGGGGTTACCACTTATACTGGGCATTAATTATCTAAAAAATGTTCGGGTGAATTTTATGGGTTTTAAAGCACTTGCATGTACGGTTATAAATAGACTACACTACGGAGGTGGCCTACATTAACCATATGGGCAGCATAAAGTCGGTATCATATGACAAGTTGGTCAAAACAATTTGGCAATGGTGTGTCCAAAGATGTATTTGACTATCAGCAACTTACCTGCCAGGTAAGCAAAATACAGTGACAGACACCAGGTCACATAAATTTAAGGACAACATCAATTAGATGTTTTTATAAAAAAGTTTTAACAAAACTATCAAGCTATATGACGCACCAGATATTAATGCATTTCATTGTCTCTGTACTGCACACTGACAATGACAATTAAAATTGAATCTGAATCTGATATCGATTATCTGCATCAACGCTATATCACCAGGTGTTTGGGGATGTCCTATGTATGTCGCGGGGGAAACCAGACCCTGGGGCAGTGGAATCTTCATTGCCAATTTCTCTGGGACAGATAGTTACCAGCAGAAAGCTCGTCAGCTATATATTATAACTTTTCTGACCTACAGGTCATGTTGTCATTCAAGAATGTATTTATAATATCGATAGACAAATGCGTTCGCGCTGCATTGGTGAAATTAATTCTATGTATTTCTTCCCTTCTGCCTCACCAATCGAGGACTACGCACAGTACAAAAGGATTCTGCTTCAGGTATTTGATAGTACCTGACGGACTTACGCAGCCATGGTTCCCTATACGCCATGACATGGTTGTTGAAACTTCGATGGTATTTCCCAGTAACCCAGAATTATTAACACTCGGAGCCGGGCACAAGTCATCTGTGCCATGGGAAAATCAAGCTCCTGGGTTGCAGATTCTGCACAAGCCTCATCTGGGACTGGGATTGTTATACTGAACCATCGACACCATGTCAGCATCCTTCTGAACATCCACTGGACTACAGCACTTGTCCAGCATCAAGAGAAGTACTGCAAGGATACAGGGATAACCTACTCATCTGATACAGTTACTACGAACTGGAATTCCTGGAGAACCTTCATCACGATGAAGGATTCGGCTACAGTACCATCAACACAGCTAGAATTGCCCTGCCTGTTGTTTCAAAACAGCTACAGGACAACAGGCCATGGGGTCACTGGCTGGTGGTAAATCTTTGAAGGGTATTAAAACTCTAAACCCCTAGACCAGGTACACCCATATATGGGATGTCACAGTGGTACAACCATACCTCAGGGGATACCCACCAGCCAGATCCCTCAACCTGAACCTTCTATGCTCTAAACACATATGTTGAAGGCACACGGAGCAGCACAGAGGGTCCAGTCACTACTCCTATTGCAACTGGACACCATGCTCATAGCTTCAGACCAGATCTCTATCATTGTCCAGGGAATGGTCAAACCAGACCAGGAACACCTTATCCAGTCATAAAATCCGGGCTTACCCGCCAGAAAACACGGTAATGTGCCATGACCCTATTACCTTACATAGACACAACCTAAATATTCGAGGGAGATGAAAAGCCTTGTGGGTTGGTCACAAAAAACCTTGTGGTCGGGTAACGAGCCTTTTTTGGGATGGCTCAAGCAGGTATTAAAGCTCCTGGGATAAAACTAACATGTACAAAGTTTTTCATTCCACAGGACAAGCTTCCACGTCAACGGCAAAAGAATGGACGTGCCTATAAACCACATCCTGGCTACAGCAGAATGGTGGGGGTAAAACATTCAGAGAAATAATTTATTATAAAATGGTGACAAAACCTGTTTTTATTTGCAGGAAAGATTCCAATCTGCAAATATTTAAATTAGCCCAGGGGAGCATTTAAATTTCTTCATTGTTATTGTAAAAATACCATTGTTTTTCTATAAACAGATTCATTGGTTGATTACGATAACACACTTCCTCCCTCAAAGACTTCGGCAGCGAGTGATATAAAGCTGTTACACGGTTTGAAATCACAGAACTTTGAAATCTTCACGTAGTCACTCACGTGACTCCGAAGTAAAATAGTAAGATTAAACGAGAACTTACCAGTTTGAAGTTTGATCTGTATTTTATGAGGAGTTACGATGAGGGATTACGTGCCCTCCGCTCCCACCCTCATTATATGGATCAAACTGATAAATTGATGTCTCTTTGTCTTTACTATGTTACTTCAAATACTTGTGTCTATCTGTGATTCCACACCGCTGCTTTGAAGTATGCCGCACATGCGTCCTGAGGCGGGCTCTTCACGTAATCCCTCATCGTAACTCCTCATAAAATACAGATCAAACTTCAAACTGGTAAGTTCTCGTTTAATCTTACTATTTTATTTCAACATTGTCTACAAGAAAAGCAAAGACATGCACATAGCAGACACACTATCCAGAGCCCCGCGTATAACCAATAAACAACAACTCTCCGAACAGGACCAATTCTCAGTAATGAAGGTTTTGTTTATGTCAACTGACTTTTTGAGCATCCTAGCAGAACACACAGCTGCTGATGCAACCTTACAATAGCTGTCTGCTTCATCCGGCGCGGCTGGCCAGATAAACAACACCCTGCTCCAGAAACGCTCATTCTTCCTGGTTCACGATGAACTAGTATTACAGGACATAATTATTGTTAAGGGCCACAAGGCAGTGGTCCCAGCAGCACTCCGGGACAAATATTTGACGATATTCACAGGGGCCACCCTGGCGAAGAGGCAACCCTCCAAAGGGCGCAAAGCATGTTTTACTGGCCGGGAATAGCCAAATACATACGAGAAAAAAATGATATTTGCGCCGTATGCAAAAGCCTGACGCCACACCAGCAAAAGCAGCCTCTACTGCCGCGCCCAATACCCTCTCTCCCGTGGTCCAGGTTAGCCACTGACATCTTAGAATGGCATGGGAAGCATTATCTGGTCCTTGCAGACTCTTACTTTGGCTGGTTCGAAATCAACCTACTTCAAACCACTACTTCTGATGCAGTTATTGAAAAGTTGCAGCGCCATCTCCGTGCACGGCTCCCCGGCACGTATCCAGTCCGACAACGGCAGACAGTTCACCAGCCAAGCTTTCAAAAACTTTCCCGCAGTCCAACGGACTCGCCGAACGCGTGGTGCGGAGTGCAAAACAACTCATGGAGTGGTTATACCTTGCCAAATTGGAAGTGTTCCTGGACATGCTCAACCTAAGATCCCATACTGGGTTCTCTAGCCCAACAACTGATGCCTCGCCAAACCCGTGCTCCTCTGCGTGTGTCCCAACAGCTTTTGCAGCCACAAGTTCGTTCCCCAACTGCAGTGCAGAAGCAACTACCATCCAAACGTGACACACAGAAACACTTCTTTGACAAGTCCAACAAGCCACTTAAACCTCTCGCTTGTGGACAAGTGGTCTGTCTCCAGACAAACAAGGGCTATGCACTTCTGGGACACATCTACGGCCCTGCCAAAGAGCCGCGCTCCTATCTGAACGACGCGGACAGAGCCATCTACAGACGCAACCATCAACATATCCTTCCGGTGAAGGAACAGCGTCCTGCAACTCCATATCAATACAATACAATACAATACAATACAATACAATACAATACAATACAATACAATACAATACAATACAATACGGTTTTATTCGTCACATTGCACATAAATATCCTGATGTCTCGTGTTTTGTATACCCTCCCCCAGTTGGTCCCGCATCCCCACTCCCGCCTATTAATCCCACTGCGGTCTCCCCGCGATGTCCCTACTCACCTATCTCGTCACCCTCCCTGCCTGTTGGGCCGCCGGTCGCTTCCCGAGCAGCCCAACAGGCAGTGGGGATGCGGGACCAACTGGGGGAGGGTATACAAAACACGAGACATCAGGATATTTATGTGCAATGTGACGAATAAAATCCGCCTACTATGTGCTTCATATTATCAAGAGCTTGCTTACGCTAGTTAGAAATGAATAGCAGCTCGGAGATGTGATGACTGCAGATCCTTGCTGTATGTAGATTTTAAAAATATGTGTTGTATCCTGAAGTGTGTTTGACTTGACTCATTGCAAGACTGATGTGAGGGTGGGGGGGGGGTAATTGGGCTGAGGGAGAGCTGAGAAGGGGAGGCGAAAGTAGGGACTATCTGAAATTAGAGAAGTCAATGTTCATACCGCTGTGGTGCAGACTGCCCGAGCGAAATATGAGGTGCTGCTCCTTCAATTTACGGTGGTCCTCACTCTGGCCATGGAGGATGCCCAGGACAGAAAGGTCGGATTCGGAATGGGAGGGGGAGTTGAAGTGCTGAGCCACCGGGAGATCAGGTTGGTTATTGCGAACCGAACGTAGGTGTTCGGCAAAGCGATCGCCAAGCCTATGTTTGGTCTCACCGATGTAGAGCAGCTGACATCAAGAGCAGCGAATGCAATAGATGAGGTTGGAGGAGGTGCAGGTGAACCTCTGCTGCACCTGGAAAGACTGCTTGGGTGTGGGTCAGGATCCAGTGGCATGGAGTCCAAGTTGACCGGGGCCTTTTTTGCTGCCGCCTTCATCCGCCTTCCCAGTCGTTGTGATGCTCCACTAAACTCAGCCATTAACCTCCACCTGTTCGACCGTCAAGAACTTGGTTGGATTGCTCTTTGTCAGGAACCTCCCCCTCGACTTTACTGCAATGGGTGACCCTACCAGGAGCATAGCTCCAGACAGCATCGTTCTCAGAATCTCAGGACCACACAAGCTTCTCCACCATGACAATGTGTCAATCCACGGAGAAGTAGATAGGTATAGACATCTGGAGATTTGAGACATTTTGGATCAAATATTTCACTTATGGATATTTGGCAAAGTTGGACCATGTGGCACAAAATGGAAAGCCACCATCCTTTCCAACATTTAACGTTGGACAAGGAGATACCAGTGATATGACATGGTTGGCCCAGGCTAAATTCTTCTTCCACACAATTGGCTCAATGCTTGCAAGATGGAACTGAATCCATAGTCTTCTGCAAAATCAAATTCTGAGCTCTCTCCAACAACATTTACTGGTGTGGAATTCTATGCGCTATCCTTTTCAAGAGAGGCACCTTTGGTCTGCGTGAACATTAACTTGATGTTTCTCCCGCTCCCAACCCCCCCCCCCAAGTCCATCTTCATCAACATGAGCTAAACACAAAGTGCTGGAGAAACTCAGCGGGTCAGGCAGCATCTGGGGAGGGAACGGAGGGGCGACATTTCAGTCGGGACCCTTGGCATTGGCATTAATATTGTCGAATGTACCAGATACAGTGAGAAACTTTTCTTTACGTGGTATAAAATTAAATCAGATAACACTAAACATTTGTACAATCACGTTGTACACACAAGTACAACATATAGTGCACAGAAAAATATACCAGAGTGCAGACTATAGTTTTTTCAGTATTACAGAGCTGCAGTTCCAAAAAAAAGTCCAATGTCCACAATCGGGTCAGCATGCCATTCCATCCCCAGAAGCTGCCTGACTTGCTGAGTTTCTACAGCACTTTGTGTTTTGCTCAAGATTCCAGCATCTGTGGTCTCTTGTGTCTGCGTCAACTTAAACCTGGTGTGTGAAGTTTTGTGTTCCCCACACCACCCTCATGCAAAATCTGCATGAATGCCAGCCCAATGACAAATGCTCAATGTTGTGCTGGTGGGAAAATCACCCCACAGAAATTGCCTCATGCAAACATCACTAATGTAAAAACAACACTGACTAAAGAAGGCTTAATAAATAGTTTTTTCAGTGAACTAAAACAAGTTGAGCATGATGGGTGTCTCAGTATGCCAAGGAAAATGGGAAAGCTGAATGCCTGGGCTGTGCTTAATTTAGTCGGCAAGACTGCAGGAGAGGAGAAAAGCTGATACTAACATTGGCATTAGCTCTTTGTTTAAGAAAGGAAGATATCTTTTGGACTTTGTCTGGGTGATTATATCTTTATTTGGTGGTGTGGGCAGGAGGAGTGAGAGGAGTAGAGATCTGATTGTGTTGGTATTTCTAATATTATTGATAACTATCCCTTTCAACTATTAGCTGTTCCATCGATAGCAACATGCAAAAGATAGACAAAAAAGATGCAGTAACTCAGTGGGACAGACAGCATCTCTGGAGAGAAGGAATGGGTGACGTTTTGGGTCGATACCCTTCTTCAGACCCGACACTCCACCCATTCCTTCTCTCCAGATATGCTGCCTGTTCCGCTGCATTACTTCAGCTTTTTGTGTCTATCTTTGGTTTAAAACAACATCTGCAGTTCCTTCCTACATGATAGCAACTTGCTGCTCTCTCAACGCATATGAGCATATGCGGCCAACTCTCCTCTTCCCAAACCCATCTCCACAGTTAGCCAATGTAAGCATAACCTCCTACCAAAAGGACATTGGCTCTACTAATTTTGAGCTTGAAGTAGTGTAAAGTAGTAGCAAGAACCACAAAATATAAAACATTACTTAGACCACAGCTTGAAAAGTGAGTATAGTTTTGATGCTGACATTACAAAAAATCTGTGGTTGCTTTGTAGTGGGTGTCGAGGTAATTTATTGAAAGGTTGCCAGAAATAGACAGTGAGGAAGGATCCAAAAACACTGATTGTATTCTCTGGAACATAAGCACCCGAGGGAGGATTTGTAGATGCATGGAGTTGTGGTTGTAGTCCTCTCCATCACACAGAGCAGACTCTCCAACAGCGACTCCATGTGCACTATTCTACCTTGGGAAAGAAAGCAGCTAACATAATAATTTTTCACCCTGGACACTCCCTCTTCTCCTATCGGGCAGAAAATACAAACGTTTGGAAACGTTCTGCCTAAATTCTACCAGCATGTGAACATTGCAACCAGGGGGAAGAACAAACTAGATCTGGTGTACACCAACAATAAAGATGCATATAAAGCAGCCCCCCTCCCCCATATCGGCAACTCTGACCACCTAGCGGTTATGCTCACACCTGCATACAGACCCAGGGTGAAACAGGACAGGCCAACGGTCAAAGAAGTCAGAACATGGCCACAGGGAGCTACCGCAGCACTACAAGACTGTTTTGAAACCACACAGTGGGCCATTTTCAGAGAGGCAGCAACAGATGACAGTGGCATCAACCTCCAAGAATATACAGAATCCGTCATCGCATACATCAATAAATGTATTGAGGATGTAACGGTGGTAAAAACCATCAGGAGGCGTGCCAATCAGAAACCTTGGCTAACTGGGGAAGTGTGTTCCCTACTGAGAATCCGGAATGCTGCATTCAAATCCGGGGACAACGCAGCATACAAACTGGCAAGGGGTAACCTATCCCGGGGGATCAGGGAAGCGAAGAGGCTGTATGGACAAAAACTTAATAGCCACTTCGCAAATGACAAAGACACACGTCGCTTGTGGCAGGGATTTCATACCATCACTGACTACAAGCCCCCCCCCGCTGCGGATATGCCAAAATGACCCCTCTCTACCAGATGAACTGAACGAGTTCTACGCACGGTTTGAGGTTAAAAACAGCACCCAGACACGTGCACTACTGCCATCTCCCAGTGACCAGTCGCTCAGGCTGTCCGCAGCCGGAGTTAAAAAGGCCTTTGCCAGCGTCAATCCACGCAAAGCTGCAGGGCCGGACAACATTCCTGGATGCGTTTTAAGAGACTGCGCCGAGCAACTGAAAGATGTCTTCACAGACATTTTTAACATCTCACTCAGCCAGGCCATAGTGCCCAACTGTCTTAAGAGTGCCACCATCGTCCCTGTCCCGAAGAAACCAAACCCAGCCTGCCATAATTACTTTTGACCAGTGGCTCTAACACCCATAGTAATGAAGTGCTTTGAGCGACTGGTTATGCAGCATATCAAAAATAGTCTACCTGCTGACCTAGACCCACTGCAGTTCGCCTACAGAGCCAACCGATCCACAGAGGACGCAGTCTCAACAACACTGAATCTCGTACTGCCACACCTTGATCGGAAAAATACTTATGCCAGGATCCTCTTCATAGACTTCAGCTCTGCTTTTAATACAATCATTCCGCAGCAGCTGGTGGAGAAGTTGGAGCTATTGGGGGTCGATGCTGGCACATGCAACTGGGTCCAGAAATTTCTGTCGCAACGGCAGCAGACAGTCAGGGTGGGCAGTAGGACATCAAAAACCATAGCCGTGAGCACTGGCTCACCCCAAGGCTGTGTCCTAAGCCCCCTGCTGTTTAGTCTGCTGACACACGACTGTACTGCTAGACTCAACAACAACTTCATCAACAAGTTCGCTGATGACACAACAGTGGTGGGTCTCATCAGTGACAATGATGAATCGGCGTACAGGATGGAGGTGGAGCTGCTCACAGGTTGGTGCAAATCCCACAACCTCATTCTCAACGTGGGAAAAACTAAGGAGATGGTGGTTGACTTCAGGAGGGCGGGGAAACAACACCATACACCTCTGCACATCGATGGAGCTGATGTGGAAAGGGTCAGCAGCGTGAAGTTCCTAGGACTACACCTGTCAGATGACCTGACGTCCACGGCCAACACCACAGCACTGGTCAAGAGAGCCCAGCAGCGACTACACCCTCTCCGAAGACTACGTAAAGCAGGTCTCCCCACTACACACCTACGGACTTTTTATAGGGGGACAATCGAGAGCACATTGACCTACGGCATCACTTCCTGGTTCGGGAGCTGCAAGGCGTACGAACGGCACCAACTAGACAGGATTGTGAAGACCGCCAGCAGGATTATTGGTGCTCCACTCCCTTTCCTGCTGGACATATACAGGAAGAGATGTATCAGCAGTGCCATCTCCATCATCAAAGACCCCTACCACCCATCGCATCACATATTCTCCATCCTGCCATCTGGGAAGAGGTACAGGAGCATTAGCTGCAAAACCAGCAGGATGCTCCTCAGTTTCTTCCCACAGGCTATAAGACTGCTAAACGGACTTTGCCCCCTGCCAAAGTATCGCGCACCAACCACCAACCTGGACACACTGCAGCAGAGCCACTGTTGTGCCGCTGCCGATCGGAACGCCTGTTGAATGTTTAGTAGAGTGTTAAATTTGTTCATGATATATGTATTTTTATTTCTATTTATTTTTAATGCACACTGAATGGACACTGGTTGAGCAACGTTTTTTTGTTTCCTCTGGGTATGTGAATACTCAGGAAATGACAATAAAGATATACAATACAATACAATACACATTTACCACCAGATTCCCAATAAGCTTCTTCCCCTATGTTTTCAGACCACTAAAAGGTCCTTCCATAGGGTAGGGTGTAGTTCTGATCATCCAACCTTCCTGAGAGTGAATCTACTGAAAACAACTGGTCTGGATGGAGTCCTTGACCGTATCCTTAAGAATTGCACAGACCAACTAACAGGATTATTCACAGATATATTTAATCACTCCTAACTCCATTCTGAGGTACACACCTGATTTCATAAGACCATAGACAAATAGAAACAGAAAATAGGTGCAGGAGGAGGCCATTTGGCCCTTTGAGCTAGCACCGCCATTCATCGTGATCATGGCTGATCATCCACAATCGGTAACACGTGTCTACCTTCTCCCCATATACCTTGATTCCGCTAGCTCATAGAGCTCTATCTAACTCTCTTTTAAATTCATCCAGTTAATTGGCCTCTACTGCCTTCTGTGGTAGAGAATTCTATAAATTCACTCCACTAATGTCAGCAAGACAAAAAAGATTACGACTGACCCCAGGAAGTGAAGTAGTAGACACACCCCACTAAAAATTGATGGCACCAAAGTAGAGAAGCTTCAAGTTGCTGCGAATAAATATCACAAACAATTTGTCCTGGACCAGCCACATCAAAGTTTTGGCCAAGAAAGCACACCAACACCTCTGCTTCCTTAGACTTATGAAGTTTGGCATGTCCCCAACAACCCTCACCAAATTGTACAGATGTGCCATTGAAGGCATCTTATAGGGATGCATCTAGGACCATGGCTTAGGAACAGCTCTATCCAAAACCGCAAGAAATTGCAGAGAGTTGTAGATATAGCCCAGACCATCACAAAACCAACTTCTCTTCCATTGACTCCATCTACACTTCATGCTGCCTCACATGGCCGCTAGCATAATTAAGGATCAGCCACACCCTAGTCACTTCCTCTTCACCCCTCCCATCAGGCAAGAAGTACTGAAGTTCAAAAACGCGTACCTCCAGTTTCAGGAAAACTTTCTACCCTGCTGTTATATGGAAAATGAATGGTCCTCTCATCAGCTGGAGTGTGGTCCAGATCTCCCATTTGCCTCATTGAAGACCTTTGAACTATCTTTAATCAGACTTTATCTTGCACTAAATGCTATACCCCTTCATCCTTTATCTTTGTACAGTGGACGGCTTGATTGCATTTTTGTATAGTCTCTTTTTTGACTGGATAACACATAAACAAAAGCTTTGTAACATACCTCAATACACATGAGGATAATAAACTAAACAACTTACACCATTGCAGACATTGAACTTTTTCTCCAGAACAGAAACACTGCAAATTATATTCCCCATTCTGGTATTTTTCTATTTGTCCTATTTGTTGTATTGTGTATGGCTTGATTGTACCCATGTATAGTATTACCTGACTTAATTGGATAGCACACAAACAAAAGCTTTTCATTATATTTACAATATAATTATGACAATAATAAACCAACTGATTGCATGGTCATGCATTTAGGGTATGGGTTAAATTTTGTTTTACCTTTTGGATAAATTGCAGAAAAATCAAGGAGTGTGATGTAAGAGTCATTTTTGTAACATGGCTGGAACATTAATTATCAGACAGAAAACATAGGAATGAAAATTATTTGGACACACCTTTGCATAGACAATAGATAATAGACAATAGACAATGGGTGCAGGAGTAGGCCATTCGGCCCTTCGAGGCAGCACCGCTATTCAATGTGATCATGGCTGATAATCCACAATCAGTACCCCGTTCCTGCCTTCTACCCATATCCCATGACTCCGCTATCTTCAAGAGCCCTATCTAGCTCGCTTGAAAGTTTCCAGTGAACCGACCCTCTGAGGCAGAGAATTCCACAGACTCACAACTCTCTGTTTGTAAAAGTGTTTCCTCATTTCCGTTCTAAATGGCGTACCCCTTATTCTTAAACGGTGGCCCCTGGTTCAGGACTCCCCCAACATCAGGAACATGTTTCCTGTCATGGCACAGTGACTCAACAAAAGTTTTTTTGGGAATTCCCTCAGCAAAAATCAAAAGGACATAGTTCTGACTTTGATGGAAAGCTGGAAGTGTATGATGCAGAGGCACAAACATACCGGTGTCTGTTCTTCAATCCATGTGTTTTAGCACAAAATGAACATCCGACAAAAGGCCACCAATCTCTCTCCTCTCCACAGCTGTTACTGTACCTGTTGAGTATTTCCAGCATTCTCTATTTCTTTTTCACATTACTTTAATTTAGCCACACACAGACCAGCAGATGGCACAATGACTCCCTCACTGCTGTAGTCACATAAACGTCAGCCTTGGGCTGCTTGATCAGTAACATGTAACATAATTATCACACAGTTGTTTGTTCTTTATGATACACCCATCGCACCTTTTAGTCGCAGGAGAAAAGAATGTTAACAACCAGAAATTATGAATTTTCTTGAAGCTAAAGTACAACAGGTGAGGTGGCAGACTACCTCAATTATTGGGGTGAAAAAACTGGCATTGCTTTTAATACCATCTGGGAATTTGTAGAAAAATCTGTTATGTTAGTCTTCTTATAATGTGCCAGCATCTTAAAATGATCACAAATGCATTGTTCATTTAGACAAATATCTTTTTGCCTTTCCACAAAAAGAAAAAACAATAATATGAGAGGACGCAGAAAATGTTCTTATTTACAAGAATCCACAAATTTTATATCAAAGTCACGTGAGTGACTACATGAAGAGCCCGCCAGCCTGCATGCGCATCAATACGTCGACGCATGGTGCGGGAGTCGGAGCAGTTCGAAACTGTTCTAGCAGGTAAGCTCATTTTGTTTTCAGGAATGAGCCGCTGCAGTACAGCGGGCCCGGATTAGCTGATGGGAGCACCCTGTGCGGCTGCCGCTGTTGGACCTCCAAATGGGAGCAAGCGGCCGGATTTGGAGGCCTCCGTGGAGGCTCCGTAAGGAGCTGGGATACGATATTGCGGCTGCTGGCGCGGCCAGGTCAGCGACCGCTGCAAGAGGTTAGCAGCAGCCAGTGGTTTTAAAAATAGCTGCGGCCAGGGCAGCAAATCCAGGTAAGCTCAGCTGCCATAGCACCTAGCTATTTTAAACATAGATGCTGCTGGCTGAGGTGGGTTCAGTTTATGTTGTAGAGCAGCGTATAGTGTATGCTCTATTTATAGGGTGGCTATAAATAGAGTTGGCTGTTTTTGACTATCATAGCAGATACGATACAAAGGTCATGTTTAATACTTTGGCAATATAACAATGTATCTTATCATGTCAATAAAGATTTTAAATTGAAATTGAATTAAATTGGATACTAAGGACATGTATTATCACATACACCAAATGGTGTAGTGAAATTTGACTTGCCACTGCAGCACAGAATGGGGCTCCACTGGAGCAGGCGGCTGTTCGGAGCATCTTACGGGCAATACCTGTACAGATTAATGCTCCGAAAGGGAGTCAGCCAGAGGTCTGAGGCAACGCCTGGTTCAGGGTTGCGTTCTATTTCCTCCCCTAAAAAACTCGATTGAAGCTCCAGAAAGGAGCTCCTGGCCTCAGTCTGAAGAAGAGTTTCGGCCCGAACCCTTGCCTATTTCCTTCGCTCTATAGATGTTGCTGCACCCGCTGAGTTTCTCCAGTATTTTTGTGTACCCTCCTGGCTTAGAAAGCCTTTTTTGAGCTGTGTCTATCAGACACCTGTGGGAGCAACACCTAATTCAGGGTTGCGTCATGATAATTTCCACTCTGTAGAGGGGACTGTTGGAGATTCTTTCATAAGAAACTCCAACTATGTGGATATCGATAGTTGAATATCTGATCTAATGGGGATATGCTTCTTTTAATCATATGAACAAACTATGCTCCGTGTACCGGAGGCATTAACAGACAGCTCCAGCCATATGCCTGTGACAACACCTGGCAGGGTTGCAGTATCGGAAAGAGGTGACTCCGATTATGATGCCGGCTCATCCAGGTCATATGGGGGCCAGAGGCCTGAGATAGCAACACCTGGTGCATTATTGCGCTCTATTTCCTCCCTTGAAATACTCCGTTGAGGCTCCAGAAGGGAGCAAGGATTCAGAGTCACTAACAGGTGCAACCTGCCTGGTAAGTACAATAAATAATGATGATTTATAGGGACAGCAGAGCAGAGGACCGCAGCAATGCGGAAAGCCGACGGCCAATTCGGAGTCGCTGGCAGCGCCGATCTGCACAGCTAGTTCCAATTCGGCTCCTGGAGGGAGCAGCTTGGCAACCCCGAGTCGGGGTAAAGCCAAAGCCACGTATGTGAGACAAGTCCTGTCGGATGATTTGGGCCAAGAGGATTCTGTCCCCATATCTATGGCAGATGTGATTGGCCGTTTGTCTCAATTGGAACATCTGATGGATCAGATGGTAGCACAAAATATGCTCCATGTTACGGAGGCATGCACAGGCAGTTCAAGTCAAACGCCTGTGGCAACACCTGGTTCAGGGTTGCAGTATTTCTCCCACTCTGTCGAGGGGAGTGTCGGAGATCATTATGGAGCTGACTCCGAACATGAGTATGTGCCTGAATCCCATGCTTTAATGCATGATGTACGAGAGTCGCATAAGGAAGAGCTGCTTGCTCTTACCTCTAAATTTGCTATTCTCTCGGGGAAGGGCAAGCCACTACAAGAGGAGTTGGCCAGCAGCATCAGCTACCTAACATCACTCCAGCTGAAGGAATGGCAAGCATGGGGCTGAAGATGTGGTCAGACAGGGTCTGCAAATGGAACTTCGCTGAAGCTCCACAAGCAGGTCGTCCCAGGTTCAGAGATGCTGGCAGGTAAGGTATCTTTATTAAGCTCCATAAAACTCTGAAATGGAGCAGTCTGTCGGCCCAGGTTTGGGTTTACTGGCAGCCTGGGCTGTCTAATATCTTTTCTCTGTCTCTGGAAAAGATCAGGTTGATGCAGAGACATTGGCAGGGTGCCTTGCATAGTAACCTCTGTAAGTTCCAAGTAGACGGCGGCGCCGGGAGCCCGCGGCTCCCTGGAGAGAGACCGCTTTTCGGGGCTCCTGCAACGGCGAATTCTCCCGCCCGAGTTGCGGGGTTGAAGAGCTCCTGGAGCGGGGCCTACATCACTGCCCCGCGTGGCTGGAATGGCCGCGGACTCTGCGAGCGCACACCGGGGGCTCCAACATCAAGACCCGGTGTGCGACCTCGCACAACCCGGCGTGGCTTTAATGGCCGCGGGACAATCGCCATCGCCAGCCGGGGGCTATGACTTTGACTCTGACATCGGGGGGGGGGAGAGTGCAGTGGAGAGATAAGTTTATTTGGCCTTCCATCACAGCTATGTGATGGATGTTTATGTAAAATGTAATTATGTTGTGTCTGGGGTCTATTTGTGTGTAATGTATGGCTGCAGAAACGGCATTTCGTTTGGACCTCCAGGGGTCCAAATGACAATTAAATTGACTCTTGACTCTTGAACAGCTTAGTTACCCTGGTTCAGAGTAGACCATCTTGGAACTGGCTGGCCATATGGGTCATATTGACCAGGGAAGCACTACCTCAACATCTGTGATTGAGGTTATCAGGCAGCTCAGTCGAGTGAAGTAGTTGAAGTCATCCCTCAACACATGTTTACATTTTTGCTCAATTAGTGGAGTTGCCAGTTTGTTGGAAACATCATTGCCATCCTCTCTGGGATAGGTAGCTACCAGCAGGAAGCCGGTCTGGCATATAGTATTTTTTATCATGCAGGTTCATGTGTGAATCAAAAATGTATTTATTTATAATCTGTAGGCTCTCAATACCAGTATTCCTGATTGAGTGGCTGGTCGAAGAGAATGTGTTGAGCACACTGGCGACTCAGCCAGGTGGTTTCAGTCAGAGGACTGTGAATCAATTCCTGGTTCATGCTTGCATTATGCTAAATTCCACTCTGGGGAAGAACGCTGAGGATTCGTGGTGACTCTAATCGTCAAGAGTTGACAGGGAACTCCTTTTCTCACATCAAGTGGCTACTGTGTTTCAGCTCTAGTCATAAGGTTCTGATTATATGTTATCAGCGAAATGTATGAATAATGCATCTTCCTCGGCAAGAGAAGCGAAAAGATTTCCGTCCGTATGGTCAATAGAGGAACGGTGGTTACAACTGGAATCAGTGACATCTCACAGATGATGAGTAGTCTGCCCAAGAACAAGAGGGGTATATTTCTGATATTCTCAAGATTACAGAAATGTGGAGCATGCCAAATCAGGTTAGGATTTGGCTAAGCTGATCATGTGTTTGGTTACCCAGTTTGAGATGGATGATTGGCTTTCAGCAATTTCGCTGATTCAGAGAATCGATCTTGAAGATGCATACTTTGCCATATCTATACACAAGAGGCACAGATATATCTGTCTTGATAACAAAGCCAGTGGTGGAAGCTAATGATGCCCTACTCAGATCAAAGGTCATTGTGTCATTGAGTTTAGATGACATGCAAAATTTGCAGCTGATAAAACTTAGGGATTTATCAGTAGATACCTCTTACGATATTAAGGATGAGGCAACATGAAATTTAATAATGCCAACTTTGCCTATTCATTGAGACCATGGTAAGGCGGCTGAAGCAGCTCCTATTTACTCGGTCACGAGAGATGGCTGGTGCAACCTTTTTTCTCAGGCAGCTAGCTCTGCACGATTATATGGGAAGTTTGTGAACAAAGTATGTGAGTTACATTTAAACAGAAGTAACAGAGGTTTATGTTGTTTTCAGTTTGGGCTTAGAGAAGTGATTATGCGGTAGCACAATTGACACTGCTTGTGCTGCTTTGTTATTCTCTATAGTCTCATAAATGGGTCAATAAATGTTGGGTTATTCACCCACTGTTTACTAACGTTATGCAAGGTGTCTTTTATATGACCACTCCAAAAGCCTACACTCATCGTAGTGTGCAATGTATATCAGTAAATTATTATGCAGATATTTATCTACTGTATTCCTAATGTTAGCAGTATCTTTAAGTTGATTATGCAACTGATTTCAGCACAAAGAACACAGTCTTTACTCATGGCTCGGTCTCTGGGTCATAACAGACATTAGGGTAGCTTGTTATGGGAATGATCTCATAAGCAAAATGGGCATGATTGCGTAAATTTGGAATTGACAGCATACCCACCAGAGCAGAGATTGGGGGTGTAATTAGGTATACAAGTACACTGAGCTTGCTAGTACCTATGAGATGAAAGATAGTTTATTTATTGTTATTTAATAATCTCTCAAGAGATTGCTGATGACTCATTAGCAGCCAATAGAATGGATATTTCCCTTTCATCATACAGCAAGAGGCTTGCATAGTGAGTGTTAATGTTATAAAATTTGGTTGAATATATCTGGATATTTGCAGATAGAATTCTGAACAGTGTTGCATGAGTTATTATCTAACTCAAAGTCAATTGGGATTATGGTCCGGTTAAGAGCATTGGCCATGTATGCAAATTAGCATCATGGTATTAATAACCCATGTTTTCTATCATTAATGGTTTATCTGTTTAAGTGTTTCACACACAGATTGGGTTACTGCATGAAACCACAGAGCTTTGAAGGCTTCACGTAGTCACTCACGTGACTTTGATATAAAATAGAAAGATTAATCGAGAACTTACCATTTGTAGTTTGATCTTTATTTTATGAAGTTGAAGTGAGGGATTACGTGCCCTCCTCTCCCAACCCTACTTCTCATAAAGATCATTTGGTAATTCTAAGGTTGTTAATCTTTCTATAGCTTAAGTTCAGCAACTAGTCTGTGATTTCATGCAGCTGCTCTGAAGATTGACATGCATGCGGGCTGACGGGCTCTTTACGTATTCTCTCACTTCAACTTCTCATAAAATAAAGTTCAAATTTCAAACGGTAAGTTCTCGTTTAATCTTTCTATTTTACAAGGTTGGTGATATTGAAGTGTGCATGCTGCATCCACAGAACATGCAAACACATAAACTATACATCCAGATTTTATTATAAGGATTTATCACACCTTTAGCAGTGACAGTATTACAAGAGATTCAGTAATAAAAAACAGCAAAGGAGGAAATTCTGCTGTGAGGTATCATGGAAACATTTTGGTGACATCTATTCTTTGCCATTTGTAATTGATATAAAAAGTTTAATGATTGAATCAGATCCAATAGCTTCTTATAAATTTATCATTGCGTTTTCTGGATGTGACTGTGTACAATTGGCCCATATCCCTCTGAATCCTTCCTATCCAATGGCCAGCCAAATGTTTTTTGAAAACTCTACCCAGCTCTAGAACTTCCTCTATCGGTATGTTTCCATATGCGCACCATCCTCTGAATGAAAGACTTGCCTCTCAGGACCTCTTTAAATCTTTCCCTTCTCACCTTAAACCTATGCCCTCCAGTTTTAGATTCCACTGCCCCGGGAAAAAAAAATAAGTGACCTTCCACCTTCATGCATATCCTTTTTGATTCTAACCTCTATTAGGTAACTCTCAGTCTCCTTTGCTCTGTGGAATACAGTTCATAGAAGCATGGAAACATAGAAAAATAGGTGCAGGAGTAGGCCATTCGGCCCTTGAACCAGCACTGCCATTCAATATGATCATGGTTGATCATCTAAAATCAGTACCCCGTTCCTGCTCTTTCCACATATCCCTTGATTGCATTAGTCCTCAGTGCTAAATTTAACTCTCTCTTGAAAACATCCAGTGAATTGGCCTCCACTGCCCTCCATGGCAGAGAATTCCACAGATTCACAACTCTCTGGGTGAAAAAGTGTTTCCTCATCTTAGTTCCAAATGGCCCACCCCCCACTGCTAAACTGTGACCCCTGGTTCTGGACAATTAGAGAGCAGTCCTGAACTGCTATCTACCTCATTGGAGACCCTGGCATTATCTTTGATTGGACTTTACTAGACTTTACCCTGCACTAAACGTTATTCATGTTATTTTCTTTACCATTTGTCTGTAAACTGTGAATGGCCCAATTGCAGTCATTCCGCCGACTGGCCAGCATGCAACAAACGTTTCCGCTGCACCTCGGTACACGTGACAATAAACTAAACTCAAACTCAACTAACAGGCACATGACAATATCTGTTAAACACTTGGCTATAAGATGAATAGGTATCAGAACTAGTCTCAGCATAGTTCAAGCCGATCCAGTCTCCCCCCATAACTCATGCCTTCCAATACTGACAACATTCATCCTCTAGCTTAATGACATCAGTCCTTGTGAAAGACTGCATCAAGAGTCAAGAGAGTCAAGAGTCAATTTAATTGTCATTTGGACCCCTAGAGGTCCAAACGAAATGCCGTTTCTGCAGCCATACATTACACACAAATAGACCCAGACACAACATAATTACATTTTACATAAACATCCATCACATAGCTGTGATGGAAGGCCAAAAAAAACTTATCTCTCCACTGCACTCTCTCCCCCCCGATGTCAGAGTCAAAGTCAAAGCCCCCGGCTGGCGATGGCGATTGTCCCGCAGCCATTGAAGCCACGCCGGGTGGTGCGAGGTCGCACACCGGGTCTTGGTGTTGGAGCCCCCGGTGTGCGCTCGCAGAGTCCCGCGGCCATTCCAGCCGCGCGGGGCGGTGTAGTGAGGCCCCGCTCCAGGAGCTCTTCAACCCCGCAACACGGGCGGGAGAATTCGCCGTTGCAGGAGCCCCGAAAAGCGGTCTCTCTCCAGGGATCCGCGGGCTCCCGGCGCCGCTGTCCGCAGACCCGCAGCAGCAGCCTCCGACTCAGCAGCGGCATCGGCAGCAGCAGCAGCAACGCTCCTCCACCGCTCCAACCGCTCCGGACTCGGCCAGCCCCGCGACGGCGACGGCGAGTAGCACCAGAGTCCCCGGCTTCTTCCTGTTGGAGGCCGCTCCTCGTTGCGGCCTCAACGACAACGGAAACCCGACGAGAAAAGGTCGGGTCTCCAGTGCAGGGAGAGATTCAAAAGTTTCCCCCCGCCTCCCACCCCCCCATACACACACCCCAACAAAAAATAACAAAAACTACATTAAAACACAGACAGAAAATAATAAAAACGCGGACAGACTGCAGAGGCCGCTGCTGGCCAGAGCCGCGCCGCCTACCGTTTGCATGCCAATATAGCAGCAATATGTGATTGATGTGAATGGAGTGACACATTGTCCTTCTTCCCTGGCGATGTCATCAATGGTTTCTCATAACTAGTGTTTCTTCAACTAACTACTGGGTTCCGAGGTTCTCCCGATTCAGCCACTCTGTGAGGGTTTTCTCATCAATAATAGAGAGTGAATATTATTTGGACAAAAACTTGAGCCCACCGAGTTCGCACTGATCAGAGATCCCTGCTTATTACTGTAGATCACTGTGACTCATGTTACCTATGCTGTAATGCTAATAAAGTCTTTGGATCTTAACACTGTGCATGACTTAAGTTATTCCAACAGCAGAAGCTCAGCATGGTGTCAGAGTACTTGGACTCAATCCTTGCCTAATTATATTGCTTTTATTTTAGTTTGTTGTTTTCCCCGGTATATGTTATACTATGGCTTCTGCTCTCAGAAAACATGAGATCCTGGTGTTTGACGAAGACCTCGCAGAACAGTGGCACATATTTGAGGAAGATTTCTCAATTTACATAGAAGCTGCTCACCCTGCTGCTGCTCCAGGTGTTTATGCCTCAATTCTTCTTAACCTAGCAGGTACAGAAGCTGCTTGGCGTGGCAGAAGATTTCATTATGAACCATTGAGATTTGACCCAGCTGGTGTCCAGATCGCTCCCGCTGAATCTATCCAGGACCCTGACTGCCTTCTATGCAAATTCTGACAGTTATGTGGATTAAGAACTAGCTTGGTCATGGAGAGGCATTTGTTCTTCTCTCGAAGCCAGAGACAGGGTGAACCTGTAGAAATGTATGTCAGTGCTTTGAAGCACATTGCCAGTGGATGCGATTTCAGGTATATATGTGACAGCCTAGTCTGTGACCATCTGGTTTATGGTGCCCACATTGATAAATTACGCGATGAGTTACTGCGAGGTGCTGAGCTCACTCTAGAGACTACTGAAAACCGCTGCCGTATTGCTGAAATGCCTGATGCTCATACAAAAGTTTTAGGGCATGACCCCCACTCTGCTCGTGACATTAATGTTGCGGGCATGTCTTATCAAATCTCTTGCCGTTCTCCTCAAGTGCCGGACAGCTCTATCGTTAGACTAATAGACAATTGTTTTAACTGTGGGGGTTCGCATGCTGTAGCTCATGATTGTTGCCCTGCATACGGAAAATTGTGTAGTTTCTGTAACAAAAGGAACCATTTCATCAGATGCTGCCGCTCACGTAGTAACAGAGATCAAACACGACAATCTGTTAATTCACTCGGCATGAGAACTTGCTCTCGGAATGCTCTCAACCAGCCCCCATGGACTTGCAGGCTGCTAGCGAAGATTTTGACTTGGATGTTCACTCCTTGTATGATTTACTGTACAAACAACTAGATCCCAAGATCGCTTTGCTCGATAATGGCAAGAATTTCTATCTGAAAGTTGACACAGGGGCCAGGTGTAATGTCATGTGTCTAGCAGAGTTGAAAAACATATGAAAAACAGAGACTGTCACTCCTATGCCTGCCTCCCTTCTCCCATTTGCAGGAGGTCCAGTGCACCCTATCGGTCATGTCGAGTTACGCTGCTGTCTTAATTCACGTGTCCACAACCTGAGTTTCTATCTTATTCATGAGGATGTGCCGTCCCTGCTGGGTGTCAACGCTTGTCGTGACCTGGCCCCTTCTGTTTGTCATCTGACTGCAATCTATGACATTAATTAACAAATCCTGACACAATACAAAACTTTGTTTGACGACAAGCTGGGCAGGCTACCCATTAAGTACACAATTACATTTAACCCTGAGGTACTTCCAGTTGTCCATCCAGCACATAAGATTCCCCATGCTATGCGGGACTGTGTTCAAAGTGAACTCAACAGAATGGTGTCTCTAGGTGTAATTGCTACCGTCGCTGACCCCTCAGATTGGGTCTCCACCATGGTTGTGGCAACGAAGAAGAATAAAGATGAGATACTTATTTGTATCAATCCCAAGGACTTAAACACAGCCATCAAATGACCTCACTATCCCATGCCCACTGTGGATGAGATTGCAGTGCAGCTGCCTGAAGCAACTGTATTCACAGTACTAGATGCCAGGAGTTCATTCTGGCAGATTTCGCTGGAACGCAACTCCTCTAAGTTAACTATCTTCAGCCCACAGTTTGGGCAATACAGATTTCTTTGCATGCCTTTTGGCATAAGCTCTGCTCGTAAAGTATTTCAATGAGCTATGGAGCAGTTGTTTGCCCATGCTCCATTGTAGTGGATGACATCCTCATTGCTCGACGAAGTATCGAAGAACATAATACTAATCTGACAAAGGTCCTGGATCGCGACAAGCCCATCAATCAAGTTCAAGTTCAAGTACAAGTTTATTGTCATGTGTTCCTGATAGGACAATGAAATTATTGCTTTGCTTCAGCACACAGAACAGAATAGGCATTGACTACAAAGCACATGAATAAATAAACTGATAAAGTACAAATAACAAATAATGGGTTATTAATGTTCAGAGTTTTGGCCCGAGCCAGGTTTAATAGCCTGATGGCTGTGGGGAAGTAGCTGTTCCTGAACCTGGTTGTTGCAGTCTTCAGGCTCCTGTACCTTCTACCTGAAGGTAGCAGGGTGATGAGTGTGCGGCCAGGATGGTGTGGGTCTTTGATGATACTGCCAGCCTTTTTGAGGCAGTGACTTCAATAAATCCCCTCGATGGAAGGAAGGTCAGAGCCGATGATGGACCGGGCAGTGTTTCAATCTCAAGCTAAACCCTCAAAAATGCAAATTCAGTGTAAGTGAGGTGAAATACATAGGCCATGTGTTCACTAAGGATGGCCTAAAAACTGATCCGGCGAAAACCGGTGCCATCAATGAGCTCCCACCACCCACAGACGCGCTCGCACTGCAGAGATTCCTTAGCATGGTTAACTACTTGAGTAAATTTATTCTGGACTACAGTGAAATATCAGCCCCGTTGCACCAGCTTACACACAAAGACACTGCTTGGACCTGGCACGAGCAACAGCAGAGGGTGTTCGACACTCTTAAGCAGCAGATGTCGTGCTCCTACTCTCGCTTATTTTGATCTAAAACACCGGTCACACTGTCTTGTGACGCTTCACAACACAGACTTGGCGCAGCATGTCTTCAAAATGATGGTAGCGGCAATAAGCCTGTTGCTTCGCGCACTATGACTGACGCAGAACAACGCTATGTCTAAATTGAAAAGGAGCTGGTTGCGGTTGTTTTCGCCTGCAAGATATTTGACGACTTTATCTTTGGACATACGGTCATGATTGAAACTGACCACCACCCTCTGGTCAGTATCTTTAACAAACCGATTCATGCTTCTCCAGGACGTTTGCAGCGGATGCTGCTGCAACTTAAAAAATATGCCATTGTTCTGACCTACAAACATGGTAAATATATGCACCTGACTGACACTCTCTCGTGTGCACCCTGTAAGACCTGTTTGGGTCCGTCATTACCGGATGATGACTTAATCATATTGACTGTGTCCTTTATTCCCTCATCCTGTGTGGAGGACCTGGTTGCCCACACTGCTGCTGACAGTACCTTGCGGTCACTCGCCTCCATCATTAAGTGCGACTGGCCAGACAAACACTACAATGTACTGCTGCCAGTTCTGCCTTTCTTATTGTAAAACGCCATAAAGCTGTAGTTCCTCTTTCACTGCACAGCAAGTATTTTAACGCTGTCCATGCCGGGCACCCAGGCGCTGAAGCCACCGTCCTATGAGAAAAAACATTTTTTACTGGCCTGGCATGGCTGAATATATCAGCGAGAATGTGGCATCCTGTGCAGTGCGTAACAATATGGCACCTCATCAACAAAACCAACCACCTCTCTCACATCCGGCTCCTGCCCTCCCGTGGTCTACAGTGGCAACTGACATATTTGAATGGTATGGCAAGCAGTACCTGGTGCTTGTTGACTCATATTCCGGATGGTTTGACATCTATTTTCTTAGCAGCCCCACTTCTCGCGGGTATGTTTTAAAGCTTGCTTGTCATTTTGCAGATCATGGAGCTCCTTGCATACTGTTATCTGATAACGGCAGCCAACACTTCAAGGAATTTGCTGCACACTGGGGTTTTCGCCACATCACCAGCAGCCCTGAATATCCACAGTCGAATGGACTAGCCGAGTGGGCTGTCAGGAATGCCAAACAGCTCATGGAAGATTGCACAGAGCTAATTCCGACATTTACCTGGACCTGCTCAACCTATGTAACATCTCCCGCGACCCCATTTTGGGTTCACCTGCTCAACATTCATTGTCAAGGCAGACCCGAGCCACGGTGCCTGTGGCAGATCAGGCATTGATCGCGCACGTGGTTCCACCATCAGAAGTTCAGTCCAGGTTGCAACAAAAAGGTGACATTCAAAAACAGTGGTATGACAAGACAAGTAGGCCGCTGCCACCAATAACCAAGGGCCAGGTGGTTCGTTTGCAAACTAACAAAGGCCATGACCGTATCGGTGTAATTTCTGGAACTGCCTCTGAGCCACTCTCATATCTGATCAGTGTGGATGGTGGCACCTACTGGCGTAACAGACAACATATCCTCCTGTGAATGAGCCGGCTCCATCTTTGTATTGTCCGGACCATACAAGTGTACTTCTGTCCACGTCCAGCGGCATCAGTCCGCCTGTACCAGCACAACAACCCACTTCTGGAGTGGCTCTGCCAATGGCGACACCTTCTCCGCCTGTGCAAAAGTCCCGTTGTGGCGGCTCCTAAGGGTCATGCCATTATACTGCCGAACCCCTCGGCACAGGAGTGGTGCAGTCCGGAGGCGGCCCTCAGCCGGAGGGTTTAAAAGGCAGGGTTTGGGTGCCATCTTCCTCTGGTTTCGTCTTCCCTTCAACCGGGAGGAATAAAGTAAAGTGCTTCTCAAACACTGGACTTCGTGCCTCCTTTTGAGACCCACGCACCACATTGGTGACCCCGACGCTCCATTGGCGTCATGATGGAGACATGACAAAGCCCTACCTCCTCACACGCCAGCCCGGCCCGGGCTCTAGACGCAGTCGCCGTTAAGCTGCCCAACCTCTGGACCACACGGCTGCTCATCTGGTTCCAACAGGCGGAGGCCCAGTTCAACCTGCGGGGCATCACGGTCGATGCCACCCGCTTCTATTACCTGGTGGGAGCCCTCGACCAGGATGCGGTTGAAGAAGTAACGGACTTCCTCGCAAACCCCCCGGACAATATATCGGCCTGAAAGAGCTCCTGCTCCAAATTTACGGACTGAGTAGGATGGAGCGGGCAGGTAGGATCCTGCATATGGGGGGCCTGGGTGGCCGACGCATTGTCCTGCCCTGCTATAAACGCCTTGTTCGGAAGGTGGCGCCCGGAATGGACTATTCTGCTCTGGCGGCAGCACAGCTCACGGACACCGAGGTGCCCGCCTACCAGACTGCCATCTCCGGCCTCCGCCTTGAGGATGTCCCTCTCGGTCCTGGGGGAGTGACAATCCTGTGCGATGTGTCGTCCGGTCAGCCGCGCCCCATCGTCCCTGCCACCTGGTGCCGGAGAGTGTTCGAGGTGATCCACGGACTGGCTCACCCATCAATCCGGGCACTGGTGGCAGCTCGTTTCATGTGGCACGGTCTGCGCAAGCAGGTTGCCCATTGGGCTCGCACCTGCATCCCGTGCCAGACGGCAAAAATCCAGCGCCATGTCCGCGCACCTCTCCAGGAGTTTGGTCTACCTCACCGGCGGTTCGACCATCTCCACGTGGACATTGTGGGGCCCCTTCCACCGTCCCGGGGCATCACCCACCTTTTGACCATGGTGGACCGCTTCACGGGGTGGCCGGAGGCCATTCCATTGGCTGACACCTCAACGGCTATGTGTGCTCGTGCGTTGTCCGCGCACTGGATTGCTCGCTTCGGGGTGCCGGCGCACATCTCCTCCGACCGGGGGCCACAGTTCACCTCCGAGCTGTGATCAGCCATGGCTCGCTTGCTGGGGGTGCAGCTGCACCACACCACGGCTTACCACCCGCAAGCTAACGGTCTGGTGGAAAGATTCCACCGGCAGCTGAAGGCGGCATTGAAGGCACGACTCTCCGGCCCGGACTGGATGGACGAGTTGCCGTGGGTCATGCTGGGCATCCGGACCGCTCCCAAAGAGGACTTGGCCTCATCATCGGCGGAGCTGGTGTACGGGTCGCCACTCACAGTGCCAGGGGAGTTCGTGCCGTCGGCGCCAGAGCGGCAGGAAATGCCCTCCTCCACCCTTCAACGCCTTCGCGAGCGGGTTGGCAGGCTCGCACCCGTCCTGACGTCCCGCCATGGGACATTTCGCCCACACGTGTCATTGGCCCTCACGGACTGCCCATACGTCTTCCTGCGCCGTGATGCCCACCGGACGCCACTCCAGAGGCCGTACGAGGGCCCGTTCTGGGTGCTGGAACACGGGCAGTCGACTTTTGTCCTGGACATGTGGGGCCGGCCGGAGGCCGTGTCGATTGACCATTTAAAGCCGGCACACCTGGACATTGACCAGCCGGTGCTGGTTGCCCAACCTCGGCCCCGAGGGCGC
This sequence comes from Leucoraja erinaceus, assembly GCF_028641065.1. Classification (NCBI taxonomy): domain Eukaryota; kingdom Metazoa; phylum Chordata; class Chondrichthyes; order Rajiformes; family Rajidae; genus Leucoraja; species Leucoraja erinaceus. Next base: position 91,880,613 of record NC_073377.1, read on the forward strand.
CCCCCCTCACGGCTCCCTCCGCCTGTCACTCCACCTGTCCTCCCGCCGGTCCCTCGACCTGTCCCTCCACCTATGCCCCCGCAAGCCCCGGGATCTGCTGACTTCCGCACGCGGGCCGGCCGGGTCATGCGCCCGCCGGTGCGTTTTGTGCCTCTGCTTCTGGGGGGGTATCCTGTGGTGGCTCCTAAGGGTCGTGCCATTATACTGCTGAACCCCTCGGCACAGGAGTGGTGCAGTCCGGAGGCGGCCCTCAGCCGGAGGGTTTAAAAGGCAGGGTTTGGGTGCCATCTTCCTCTGGTTTCGTCTTCCCTTCAACTGGGAGCAATAAAAAAAGGTGCTTCTCAAACACTGGACTTCGTGCCTCCTTTTGAGACCCACGCACCACACCGTGTTTCATCGCCGGGAATGTTGTTTCAATCTCCGTCACCAGTCAAGCCACCAACTCTGTCACCGGTGGAGAAAAATGGAGATGGTTTATATCGCACACTTGCTGGTCGTGTTTGCAAGCCGGTCGTGAAGTACCTGGGCTATGTTTGACTATCCTCCGGCTTGTTATCAATTGCTATGCGTACCTTATTTAGTCAATGATTTTGCACTATCATTTAATTCTTTAAGAGGGAGGATGTAGATCACTGTGACTCATGTTATTGCCATACAGCTCAACTAGTTAATAGAAAGCTTCTCTTCCCTTTCTTCCTCAGTCTCGAGTTATGTGTTAAGATGAAATTACCTATGCTGTAATGCTAATAAATAATAATAATAATAACAATAATAATATTTATTTATATAGCACTTTTAAACAAAATCACTTTGAACCAAAGTGCTTTACAGAGATTGATTAAACTAATTGAATAGATTAAATGTCAATAATTCCATACAAAATAAAAAAAGAAAAAGAAAAAAAGGCACAGAACAGTACACTAAAGAAATCAACAAGAAACGTCCCCCCACAGCAGAATTCACTGTGAGGGAAGGCACTAAAAATATCCAGTTCTCCCCCTCATAGTCCACCCGAGGTCGGGGTCTATATGTGGCCTCCTCAGCCAAACCGATGTTTTCAGGCCCTCTGCGGCGAAGCTGGATCATCGGCGTCGGGTGAACATTCTTTAGCGGCCTGGACTGAAGCGGCCGCTTCCTCCCCGAAGACTGCAATGTCCAAAGTTCTCAGGCCGCGCCGGCCGGACCTCCGACTCTGGCGATCTCGGATCCCAGGCCCCGCGGTGTTGTAAATCCAGTGCCGCCCGCCCGCGGCTCGACGCTCTGCTCAGCCGCAGCTCAACGATGTTGGTGTCCCAGCATTTGCACCGCCGGCGAAGCTGCAGTCCCGGCTGGAAACGCCGCTCCAGCGCTGCTCCAGCTCGATGGTAGGCCGCACAGAGAGGACGAAGATGCGGTTCGGAAGAAAACCGCATCTCCGACCAGGTAGGACTGGGATTAAAATAGTTTCCCCCTTCCCCTCCCCCCACCCACCACATAAAAGAAGACCTCCAATAAACATTCTGTACGGACAGGACTAAAAATAAAAATAAAAAAGGGTGAAAGGACGGACTGCAGGAGGAGCAGCCATACACAACGGCGCATCACCCCTGCAGTCCGCCATCTTAAAGACTGGATCATGTGCATGACTTAAGTTATTCCAACAGCAGAGCTCTACATTTACCACTATCCTCCACACACTAGGGACAATTTACATTTATACCAAGCCTATTAATCTACAAACTTTAGGTTAACTATACATTCGTCCCGTGACCTGCGTGGGTTTTCTCCTAGATCTTTGGTTTCCTCCCACACTCCAAAGATGGTACAGGTTTGTAGGTTAGATACAAAATGCTGGAGTAACTCAGCGGGACAGACAACATCTCTGGATAGAAGGAATGGGTGAATTTTCTGGGTGAGACCCTTCTTCAGATGGAGTACTTGAGGAGAGGGAGATACAGAGATAAGGAAGGATAAATTGTGTGAAAATGCAACATCAAAATAGATGTGGATCAAGCAAAACATAAAATAGATCATTGTTAGCTTGGTGAAGGTGACAACAAAGCAATCAGATGAAATGTAATCGGGGACAGTTAGACTAGTTGGAGAACTGGGAGGGAGGGAAAGAGAGAAAGGGACGGACTGGCGGACTGAACAACAGCAGATCAGGTAGGTTTAGAGGGACTGCTCAGTCTGCCTAAACCTATCTGATCTGCCGGTTGCTGAACACTTTAACTCGCTCTCCCATTCTCACTCTGATCTTTCTGTCCTGGGCCTCCTCCATTGTCAGAGTGAGGACCAGCACAAATTGGAGGACAGCACCTCATATTTTGCTTGGGCAACTTATACCCCAGCGGTATGAATATTGACTTCTCTAACTTCAAGTAACCCTTGCTTTCCCTGTCTCTCCATCCCTCCTCCTTCCAAGTTCTCAGACCAGTCTGACTGTCCCCGATTACATTTTATTTCTGTATTCAGATTCAGATTCAATTTTAATTGCTGTCACCTTTTTGCTGTCACCTGTCACCTGTCATAGCTAACAATGCTCTAATCTACATTTTCCTTGAACTACATCTCTTTTGATGTCCCATTTTCACACACTTTACCCTTTCTTAGCTCTGTGTCTCCCTCTCCCCTGACACTCAGTCTGAAGAAGGGTCTCGACCAGAAAAATCACCCATTCTTTCTATCCAGAGATGTTGCCTGTATCGCTAAGTTACTCCAACATTTTGTATCTAATCTACAAACCTGTACGTCTTTGGAGTGCGGGAGGAAACGGAAGATCTCGGAGAAAACCCACGAAGGTCACGAGGAGAACGTACAAACTCTGTACAGACAGCACCCGTTGTCGGGATCGAACCCCGTTCTCTGGCGCTGTTAGGCAGCAATTTACTGTTGGGCACCCGTGCCGCTCTTCAATACATGTTCCTAAGCCTTGCATGTCAATCTGTAATGTTCACCACTCTTGGCTGTATTGACCACAATGGCGAATATCCCATTTAATGGGGAATTAAGGTATAATCAAGGTATTAAACCTTTTTGATTTTAATCAATGTAGTACGTGTGTTAAAGTTTCTGACCATTATTACGAACAATGCTCCTCTGAGGTGAGTAGATTGCAGAGTTCAGAGCATTTTCAACAAAATGTTTTCCCTCACAAAATAGAGAGATATAGCTTAAAAGAACACATGTTCTTGGTGTTTGAAGCATTGCAGGTGAACCTGCAAGGCAGTGTGTGAGGGGAGATCATACATCATCCAGGCTCACGTGGATGTTTATTTGTGCAATCATTAGAAATGAAGAATGGTGACATTCACTTGTTTTGCAAGCAGACTCAGTGTATGTAAGGGTTGATCATGTGAATCATTTCTCAACAAAGTAATCCTTTACAGCAAACCTGAACATTTCCTCCCTTCTACGCTGAGTGTGATGATCCAGCTTGTGAGTTTGTTCAGCAAACGTCTCCTCAGCACCTAGATAATCCTTCTGTCCTGCCATCTTGTGCTTTTTCAACTCAGGTTCCATGTATCTTAGCTGATTTTAGATTCATAGAGCTACTCAGTATGGAAACGGGCCTTAGGGCCCAATTTAGTCACGTCGATCAAGATGCATATTTTCACTAATCTCATTTGCCTGCACTTGACCCACATCTCTCAAAACGTTTCTTATCCAAGTACCTATCCAATGTCTTATAAGCATTGTAATTGTGCTTACCCTCAATCACCCCATCTGGCAGATTGTTCCATATATCCAATAACCTCCTTGTGTAAAACCTGCTCCTCAGGTCCCCTCACACAAACTTACGATCAGCAGATGACCACAGATGCACCCATAAATAAATGATGACTGATATAACAATTAACAATGGAAGACCTGGCATGGAGGGACTGCCATGAGGAAGTGGGGGGGGGGGGGGGGGGGGGGGGGGGGGGGGGGGGGGGGGGGAGAGGGATTTAAAACTTTGTACACACCCTTCATGGGTGACTATTGCATACCATGGCAAGGTTTGCAAGCAAAGTATTTCACTGTGACAATAAAATATTCATTCATAACAAGTACTTCCCTAGAGTTTGAACACATTCTGAGGACTTAGGTAACACCTGAGCAGTAGTTTCTGGGTCTGCCTGTGAACTTTCCCTATTGTCTCAGTATTTCTCGCCCATCGGTGCTGGGAAATAATTTTGAAATTAATGACAGTGGTATTTAATTGAATAAAAGATTGCACGTCCCACTACCACATGCTCCACAGATTTGGTCACCACTGCACACTAATGTTTCAACCACACAGGGAACATGACACAATACTTAACCAGCTATAGTTTCTAAACAATCAGTGTCGCAGATAAGATACACATTGTATCAGCCCTTTAATCACGAAAAACCAACAGAGAACAATTCAAAATAGCTGCCTCGTTTCTGTGTTTGCAAAAACTTTCAAATATTTGATTTGACAAGTTTTAGTGTGCTAATGGAGACGTACAGCATGGAAACAGGCCTGTCAGCCCACCACATCATGCTGCCCCTGAGCAGCCGTCTGCACTAATCCCATCTCTTAGCACTTGGCCTTATGCTCCTAAGCTAAGCAACTCAAGAGATTCTTCAAAGCTGCCAACACCCTGCTTCAACCACTCTCTCGGGCAGCCTCTTCCAGGTACTCACCACTCTCTGGGTGAAGCCCCCCCACCCCCCCCCCCCCCCCCACCCCCCCCCCCCCCCCCCCCCCCCACCCCCCCCCCCCCCCCTCCCCCCCCCTCCCCCCCCCCCCCCCCTCCCCCCCCCCCCCCCCCCCCCCCCCCCCCCCCCCCCCCCCCCCCCCCCCCCCCCCCCCCCCCCCCCCCCCCCCCCCCCCCCCGCCCCCCCCCCCCTCCTTATCCTGTTTGAATGTATTTATCTTTATCCTAAATCAATGCGCTCTTGTGTTATCTGCCAGTGATATGGGGGAAAATTTCTTGCAGTCTCCACATTACTTTCATATCCTCTTTTAACTTCCTCTGCTCTGGAGAGAACAGACCTAACTCCTCCAATCTTTCCTCGAAACTGAAATGCCCCATTTTTCCCAGTCTCCTGGCGAGCCGCAGCCATATCCCAACAGCAGGCCTTATTGAACTTGGGACCTCTGGTGCTGTAAGGCAGCAGCTCCACTGGTACACCAATGTGCCACCCCTAAAAAGTGAACATTGCCTTTTGCTTTGTTTGATGCGGTCTTCATCCTCACAATATCATCAAGATTTTTTGGTGTCAGGTCTTAGCGGTGTAACAGTTGGCTACCTCCTTTTGTCTTCCTGCAGTTTTCTGGTTTCCTTGTTCAATGAAAAAAAAATCTGTGTTGTCATCAGGCAGTCACATGGTGGAATAGACTTGATGGGCCGAATGGCCTAATTCTGCTCCTAGAATTTATTTAATTATGGCTGAAGCAATTACTTGCATTAGGTTACCCTTCCCTCATGACATATCTTTATGTCACTTTTAATGTACTATAATACATAGAAACATAGAAACATAGAAAATAGGTGCAGGAGTAGGCCATTCGGCCCTTCGAGCCTGCACCGCCATTCAATATGATCATGGCTGATCATCCAACTCAGTATCTTGTACCTGCCTTCTCTCCATATTCCCTGATCCCTTTTGCCACAAGGGCTACATCTAACTTCCTCTTAAATATAGCCAATGAACTGGCCTCAACTACCTTCTGTGGCAGAGAGTTCCAGAGATTCCACTCTCTGCGTGAAATACTTCCAAGAATAGTTGTGACATCTTTCAGATCTGCTTCAATTTATATTTCTCATGATTCTTTGGATCTATGACCTTCAGAGTGCATTCCCGCCCGGCAGGCTATAATGTAACCTTGTAGTGCATCAACTACAAATATTGCATTGCTTTCAAGATTGATGGTTTCCTCCAGGAGCATTTAACACATTGAACCCAGCTCAACTTGAAAAGTAACCGATTGGCTCCGCACCACCATTTTGATGCAGATACATCCAGAGGATATATCCCCAGGTGATAATCTGAGCATTCTGACACTCTGCTATTCATTGTCCTGTATTTGCAGAATTGATTTTCCAATTGTGCACGTATGTATGTCCCATATGCAGGCCATCATTTTTTGCAGCTTTAATGTTGCTGTTCACAGTGGTAAAATATCAAAATCACCTTATCCTCACTTATTTTTTGCCTTGCACTCTACCGGAGGTACTTCCTGCAGTTGCAATTCAACATTTCTAGCCTACCTTTGGATAATTCTGCAATTTTCCTGGAGTCACTCCCATTTGGCTGAGCAGTCATATCTCTCAGGCTGAAACTCTCGAATTCCACAAGTAATCTGCTCTCCATTGAGTATGTTACCCCAAATCTAAGGACACGCCTCACACAAGGGAAGAAATATCACCCCAGGGGGCCACACTAGTGGCAATGGTACTTTGTGTAATGACAGGTGCTAACTCTATACAGCAAAATACCCACAATATTGTATGTATGGATATTAAATATATTCACTGTACCTTGGTATGCATGACACTAATCTAAGCTAAACTAAATTAAACTAAACTAAACTAAACTAAACTAAACTAAACTAAACTAAACTAAACTAAACTAAACTAAACTAAACTACTATCAGCTTTTGCATGGTGTTTGATTTGTATGTATTTTGATGACGAGTAAAGCTTACTTTTGAAATTTAAAAAACTGTAGTTATCTGCTAACCGTTGTAGCTCTGTTAAGAAAATATTAAGAGTCTCCTTTCTGCTGGTTGCTTGTAAAAAAAACAGCAACGGTCAACTATTTTGTTCCTTCGTGAGTTGCATTGTGCTTGTAATGCATCTAAGGTCCTCTAATCTTATTTCTCTAAGGTCTTATTTAAGAGATTTATGGTACCTTGTTACCAATGAGAAGCAATAAAATCTTTACTTCATTCTGATCCAGTTCATCTGCCATAGCCTGCTCAATATTCAGCATAAATTCACTCTCTCCCTTTTTTCAACGAGTTACCTGCCTGGAAATATATCAGTGTGGGTGGCTTTATTTGTTTGGTCATGTAGTCACTCATTTGGATTACACAGCTGTCTCTCAGTATGGGGCCAGATGTTATCTCAAGCAGGAGAGATCATGCCTGAGATTTGGTGTTCAACTTCAGGTGTAGAATCGAAAGTCCAAGCTTTATCAGCCAGCACTTCGAAACACCTTACTTCCTTCTTGCATACTGGGAAATAATTGAAAACTCACTTAAACAATAGGGATATTAGTTTTGTTTGGTTTAGAGATACAGTGTGGAAACAGCCCTTCAGCCCACCATGCCCGTGTTGACCAGCGATCACCGATGCACAAGTTCTATCCTACACATTGTCCGAGAGACAATTTACAGAAGCCAATTAACCTGCAAACATGTACATCTTTGGAATGTGGGAGGGACCCTGAGAAAATCCACCTTGTCACAGGAAGAATGTACAAACTCCGTACAGACAGCATCTGCAGTCCGGATTGACCCGGGTCTCTGGCGGTGCAAGGCAGTGACTCTACCGTTACGCCACTGTGTTGCCCACAATGTATGTTATTAAATAAAACGACAAAATCGGAAACATACTAAAGCAGCTACAGAAAGCAATTGATCACGATACAGTTCTTAGAAAGAGCTACTGTCTGAAATAGTAACACCTAATGCTACATGTGATGCATTTGTTGCAACAATGTCAGTGGAGCAGTCCTATAAATATCAAACAAGTACACAGCTTGTTGTGCTTCTTGTTTTTCTATGACTCTTCAATGAGAGGTGCTTTCTTAGAGGCAGCTTTACTGTGTGTGGAGGTGGTTAAGAAGTTGCACAATAGATGGCATCGATTGGTATGTGTCTGATGCTCAGAGACCAAAGAGTTGACATGAAGACGGAAGCTGGGATTTGTTAAGTGGAGAACCACAGGCTGAAAATTCTGGAAACTGATAAGAACAGAAGGTGAAAAGTGGGACCAAATAAGGCGAGATAGTGGCAGATGGGAATAACAGGGAGCGGGGAGTGGTGAGCAGGAATAGTAGGTGGGAGGTGAGTATAAAACTAGTACAGATCCAAATGCAGCTCTGAAATTGAAACAGTTCAGCAAATAAAAGCAGCTATCACCCTTGGCACTTTCAGAACATCTTGGATCCAAGTTTATAAAATCAGACATCGTAAAGTTTCAGAAATTCTTGTAGAGCCTCTAAGGAAGCAGGAGATAATCTAGTCTGGACTGCAGATCCCACAGGACATGCAAAGGACACGTGATAGAACAGCAAGGGTACATCACGGAATGAGGGATTGGAGAAACTGACACCTTTGTGGAAAATAAAACCAGCTTGGAATGTATTTCCATACTTGTGCACAAGGCAATGGATATTATTTCTCTACCTGGAATACACTTTGGCTGAGAATTTAGTGTCCCTTTGTTATCCTTTGTTATTATGGTAAAGGCACAATTGAACTCAATAAAACAATGCATTTAAATACATCTTTAAAATACAAACAGGAGTCTTTATACCCCAATTTTTAATTATAGTATTTGAAATGACTTTCTTTTTTTTTCTAAGACCAAATAAATTGTTTGCCTGAAAATAGAATTGAATTAATATAAATGAAGATTAAATGTGTTGGAACTATTTCTAAAATTGCATGTCAACTCTTTAAATCTAACTAGCATAAATGTTTAGGCTCGCTTATTTTAATCAGGCACCAGGTAATCATAACTTCGGTGAGGTAAAGTTTAACTTGTATCTCCAGAGCACCTGGTGCTTTCTGCATTTGAAACTCATTCCAAAGCTCATTTGATAGCTTTGGAACTTCTCTTTCCAAATATACGTATATATTTATGTAGGAATTATTTATTTATTCTTGAAAATGACGAATATTTCCCTATGAATTGCAGCAGTATTGTGATTTTCAAATATTTTCAGGGATAAATTAAGTGGAGTAGGTTATTGCAGACTTCTGATCCTGAAGCTCTTCAGTTTACGATCTTGATAGTTCAGCACATTCTGTGGCCAACAGAGCCCCCTGGTGTTGACCTTATAATAACACAGGACAGTCGGACACTTGTATAATCGGCCATATAAGACCTACATCGTTCATATTGGAAATTGCAGCTTATTTCATCAGTAGGATGCCTCCTCTAACAAATATTGCAAAAACAAGCCCTTTGGCCGACCATTACCAAGCTGGCCATTGTACTTATCCAAAACAGAAAATGCTGGAGTAACTCAGTGGGCCAGACAGCCTTTGTGGAGGAAATGGATAGGCGTCTTCCTGGGTCAGGACAGTTCTTCAGACTGATTGTGGCACAGGGGAAAGAGCTGGAAAGGGACAATTGATAAGCTCATGTAAGTGAGGAGGCAAGGGGGGGGGGGGGGGGGGGGGGGGTTGGTTTGGCAGATGGGTGGAGTAAGTAACAAAGGCTAGAGATGAAAAACAGCCAAAAGGTGTGCCAGATAAGGAAAGGAGTGAAATGTAAAGTGAGACAGAGGAATATAGGTTGGAGGGACAGCAGGAGGTGGAAAGAGGTGTGGGATAGTGGAAGAAATGGGTTTGCACTGGGATGGGGAGAAGGGTGTGGGGATACAATAAAGAAAGAGGAGGACAAGAGGGGACTTAATATAGTCGAGTTCAAGGTTCATACCATTGGGTCATTAGCTACACAGCCAGAAGGGTCTGAAGAAGGGTCTTGACATGAAACATCACGTGTTCCTTCTCTCCAGAAATGCTGCCTGTCCTGCTGAGCATTTTGTGTCTGATCATCTGCAGTTCCTTCCTACACAAGCAGAATATGAGTTGCTGTTCATTCAGCTTGTGTGTGGCCTCACTCTGGCAATGGAAGAGGCCCAGAAAGCTCAGTATGGGAATAAGTGGTTAGCAACCGGGTTGTCCTGCAGGCATTGATGGCCTGAGTGCAAGTGATACTCCAGGATGTTGCCTTGCAAATCTCCAGAGATTCCAGCAATCTTTCCCAAAAATATGGTGTGGAAACTTCAAAATAAATTTCTATTTGCCAGTCAAAGCAGATGAAAATGGATTGTTTTTAAAATAGAAGATTGAGGGGGGACCTTATGGAAAATTGTAAAATTGTTAAAGGGTTGGACAGGCTAGATGCAGGAAGATTGTTCCCGATGTTGGGGAAGTCCAGAACAAGGGGTCACAGTTTAAGGATAAAGGGGAAATCTTTCAGGACTGAGATGAGAAAAACATTTTTTACACAGAGAGTGGTGAATCTCTGGAATTATCTGCCACAGAATGTAGTTGAGGCCAGTTCATTGGCTATATTTAAGAGGGAGTTAGATGTGGCCCTTGTGGCTAAAGGGATCAGGGGGTATGGAGCGAAGGCAGGTACGGGATACTGAGTTGGATGATCAGCCATGATCATATTGAATAGCGGTGCAGGCTCGAAGGGCCGAATGGCCTACTTCTGCACCTATTTTCTATGTTTCTATGTTTTTAGTTTCAGGGCGATTTTCCTTCAAGACGTAGAGGGAGAGTTTGATAGATTGTAAGCATTGCATTCTAGTGCAGTTAACGTTCCTCAGTTGCTGCAGAAACCAATGGTGCTGAGAACACTATCAGTCAAAAGACTGTGCGCATGGAAAGAGCGACTGATTTGTTGGGTACATTGTTCTTGCTCTATTAGCCAGGGACATAAAGTGCCATAAAATTTATCACTTCCCGCTTCAGTTGTGGTTATAATGCAGCCGAGGTGAAGCCAACCTAAATAACAATTTATAATTTCATTTGATTATCAGTTAGAAAAAACATTGCATAATGTTTCAAAGTGTTCTGTGTGGATGGTTCTCAGACGTTCTCATCATGGGAATCCCATTCCCCAGACTGCATATGGTCAGATATTTCCTTAAAAATGGGCAACAGTTGCATTTTTATATTTGTACTGGGCTTTAAAGGAATGAATAAAAACATTTTATTTTAGTTTCTGGTTTCTTGCAAGTATGTGTACATGGACAATGGGCCAAATTAAATGTTGACTTTTGAAATCATGATATTTAACCAACAATGAATGGACACAATAGGTTCACAACAGAAAATGCTCAATTTTCTTAGAAAAATGAGTAAAATTACACTCTGTGAAATAAATGTCTGAGATTTGTTTTAAAATGGTGCATTTTAATGTCCTTGGTACCCGATACAGCGATTTATTTTTGTTTTACATGTAGTTTGGTAAAATTATTGATCATTGGCCATTAATCATTGGTTGGCTAGACTTGGTTCTCATGCTGTAGCTCTAAACTAAACTAAATTATACACACTCACCAATGCGTTCAAAAGTACAACAACTGCAGTGTAAGAATAGTAGATTTCACCAAGGCAGTACACAAAGTGTCATCACATATACATCGCCATCTTGTGCTCTTCAAGTTTTAAGTTCTTAAAAGGAAAGATTCTTAAGTTGGCCCTAGAGGTTCGTTGTCCTACAATTACACATATATT